>NC_140987.1:284173625-284602220 GCF_052327205.1 Somniosus microcephalus | reverse complement strand
GCTGACCCCATGTTTTTGGCTGGCATTCAGGAGGAACATACAGATAAGGAATAAGAATAAGCCAATTGTCGAGCCTTATTGTAGGTAGTAACTCAACATTAACGTGCTTCGTGTTCCATTGCATGAATGCTACTCATGAAAATCTGCTCTTGTGCGTCAAAGGGTGCCTTTTATCCCTTATAATGATATATTCTTTTATTTTACTTTGATCACTACTATAAGTGATAGAGGTTAATACGTCTCAGCATGATTGCACCATGTACAACCTTCAAGTAATTGCCTGTAAATGTAATCCAATGACTGTAGGTGTAGTAAAATATTAATAAAACACTTTGCTGCCACAATTTTAACTAAAGTATAATAAATATCAGCTCCACATGACTGTAAATGTTTTGGACTAACCACATGTGCAATAAAACCGACATATGCTAATCTAAAAATGTTGTCAACCAAAGTAATAACAAGATTTTTTAATTATCTCTACGCAAAGAGGGCATAGAAAAGTGGTTCGAGAGTGTGGGAAAGTGACTGACAGCTCCACTGAGTACAAAGCAAATTCCCCATCGCTAAAAAGCAACCAATCAAGAAAGACAACTAAAAATCCCATTCATAAAAAAGGGAACCAATCACATCCCTGAAAAAAATCAAGTCCTTTGAGCACCCATGCTAGTTTTCTATCCAACCCATAGTGTATCCTCAAAAATAAAATTATAACTTAATGGGGAGATTTTTCTGGGTCTGCGCCCAGTTGCACTGGACTACCTAGATGCCGTGAATATTGGAAATCGGGTGGGCCAGTGTACACACCTGCAAAGTAACCCGCCCAATCTTCCTCCATTCCACAGCCATGTGGAGAAACTAAAGAAGCTGGGCTTGTTCTCCTTACAGCAGCAAAGGTGAAGGGGAGATTGAATAGAGGTGCTCAAAATCATGAAAGGTTTTGATGGAGTAAATTGGGAGAAACTGTTTCCACTGGCAGGAGGGTCGGTAACCAGAGGACACAGATTTAAGGTAACAGGCAAAAGAACCAGAGGGAGAGATGAGGAGAATTCTTTTACTCAGTGAGTTGTTATGATCTGGAATGCACTGCCTGAAAGAGCGGTGGAAGCAGATTCAATAGTAACTTTCAAAAGGAATTGGATATATAGTTGAAAAGGAAAACATTGCAGGGCTATATGGAAAGACCAGGGGAGTTGGACTAATTGGATAGCTCTTTCAAAGAGCCGGCACAGACACGAGGGGCCAAATGGCCTCTTTCTGTGCTGTAAGCTTCTATGATCCCTAGTTGCTCTGAGTCTGCTTCTTAAACCACTGTATTCCATTGTAGTGGTTTTTGATACAACTGAGTGGCTTGCTAGGCCACTTCAGAGGGAAAGTAAGAGTCAACCAAGTTGGTCTGGGACTGGTTTCACATGTAGGCCATACCGAGTAAGGACGGCAGGTTTCTTTCCCTAAAGGACATTAGTGAACCAGTTTTATGACAAAACAACAGCTTTGTGGACACTTTCACTGATACCATCTTTTTATGTTTTAAACTGAATTCAAATTGTCAAACCACCATGGTGAGATTTGAACTCCCTAGTCCAGTAACAAAATCACTACACTGCCATACCCATTTATCATTTGGGAGCTATGTTTCCCACAAGGTGTAAGATGACTATTTTCTTTCGGTACCCTAGCTTCAAATCACCACAAGAATCTAATCGGTGGATGTCTACATAAAACTGGACAGCACTTGTCTTACAATATTGTTATTTTGAGGCGATTTTGACTTGGAGCTGTTTATTCATAATCCCACAGATGGTGGTTTCACACCATTGGCTCCTCAACCAAGCACACAAACCAACCTGCTGTTCTACTGTGCTGATTGTAACATCATCACCATATTATTGCAGCAAAACTCAGTCATCTGTTGATGATCTAAACTCAATTTGTGTTCCTTGCTAATGACTTTTGCTGGATAAATTCTTCCAGTTCTGCACAACAGAAACAACTCACCAGGTAAATTGGGTCCTTTTCATTCATGATCTGAGCACAGACTCACGCATATTGTTCACCAATATCGCTAAACATTCACTAGAGCAGGTGGTTGGAATGCTAAGTGTCACCACAGTATCGCTCGAACTACCAGCCAAGTTTCCTGTTGGTCTGTTCAGGTTCTGTCTTGCCCATGTCAACACCATGCCCAGTTTATGTAGAATTACACATAACTTGTGCACATTTGGCCTAACAGGTCTATGCCATGTTTCTGCTCCACACGTCTCCTCCCACTCTACTTCATCTCACCCTATCTGCACATCATTGTATTCCTTTCTCCCTCATGTACTTATCTAGCTTCCCCTAAAAGGCATCTATGCTATTTGCCTCAACCACTCCCTGTGGTAACTTCTTTTGAGGGTATCACAGAGCTGGGTGGGAATGTAAGTTGTGAGGAGGATGCAAGGAGGCTTCAAGGGGATATAGACAGGCTAAGTGAGTGGGCAAGAACATGGCAAATGGAATATAATGTGGAGAAATGTGAAGTTATCCACTTTGGTAGGAAAAATGGCAAAGCAGGGTGTTTTTTAAATGGTGAGAGATTGGGAAATGTTGGTGTTCAGAGGGACCTGGGTGTCCTTGTACACGAATCACTGAAAGTTAACATGCAGGTACAGCAAGCAATTAGGAAAGCAAATGGTATGCTGGCCTTTATTACAAGAGGATTTGAGTATAAGAGTAAAGACATCTTACTGCAATTATATAGGGGCCTGGTGAGACCACACCTGGAGTATTGTGTACAGTTTTGGTCTCCTTACCTAAGGAAGGATATACTTGCCATAGAGGGAGTGCAACAAATGTTCACCAGACTGGTTCCTGGGATGGGGAGATTGTCCTATGAGGAGAGATTGAGTAGACTAGGTCTATATTCTCTAGAGTTTAGAACAATGAGAGGTGATCTCATTGAGATATACAACATTTTTACAGGGCTTGACAGGGTAGATGCAGGGAAGATGTTTCCTCTGGCTGGGGAGTCCAGAACCAGGGGTCACAGTCTCAGAATAAGGGGTCAGCCACTTAGGACTGAGATGAGCAGAAATTTCTTCACTCAGAGGGTGGTGAATCTTTGGAATTCTCTACCCCAGAGGGCTGTGGAGGCTCAGTCGTTGAGTATATTTAAGGCAGAGATCGATAGATTTTTAAATATTAAGGGAATCAAAGGATATGGGGCTCGGGCGAGAAAGTGGAAATGAGGTAGAAGATCAGCCATGATCTTATTGAAGGACCAAATGGCCTACTCCTGCTCCTATTTCTTATGTTCTTATGTATTATCAAGCCTATGGCTGCCACTTGCACTGACAATCAACAAAGACATCATAAAAATAAATCATTCTTTTCAACTGTACAGAACACCCAGTCGCCTGAATTTAATTTCATCAACAGTTTCATGATGTAAACAGGTCATATGAAACTTGACCTAAATACGCTTGAAAAAAGAACAAATAATCTGTGCTGTGAGTGGCAGAATGCAGAATATTACAAATCACAAGAGTCTAACTTCTTTCTCCATCAGGAGTTTTGCAGACTGGACTACACCAAACCTGACTTCATGGTTCTAGGGAAAATTGGGATTAGTGAGACAGGTGAGTTTTCGTGTAATATTCTAAAAGTGTTCTTTTAAATGGTAGATAATAACCCCTCAAGAATGATGGGGTAAGAATTCTGTGTGGCAACATCATAAACGTATCCATGAGCATTTCACCTGCTTGATATTTTGCAAAACGGTAAACACATTGAAAAAGAATGTTTGCAATTTTGGTAGAAAATCTGAACAAAAAGTAACATTTTTGTCATAAAGATATCCTTCATGAGTAGCAAGATTAAATTTTTTAAATAAAAGTTGATTATATTTCTAACTCAGAGAGAGAAATTGGTTTAGAACCGTTCTCAGGCATGAGGTTGCTAGTGCGGTCAATACACGTGCCAGAAGCTGGAGGCTTGAAGCTCATTGGGCCTCAGGCATCACCACCGGTGAGCCATGGATGCCAATCGGTTATCCAGAGGCAGCACGTTGGCGTGCTCCAGACCAACTTGAGCCAGCTGTAATGCCATTAGCTGCCCTCAGGTAGGTCTTCGGGGGAGGGGGGGTGGAAGGGAGGTGAACGGGAATGGGACAGATGGGCAATGGTCTGCAATGTTGCTGTGGAGCCAGGAAGAGCAGTCTTGGTCCCTCCTGGCTTTGCATTATCGTAAATTAAAAACAAAAACACTTACCATTTTGTTGGCGGCTTCCAGCGGTCCCTTTAAGGTTAGGCCGCAGGAGGACTAAAAATAATTGCCCGGCACACACTCCCCTCAGCCCTGCTGAATTTTGGAGTGGGATCGTGAAACAGGTGTTAGGCCGTTCATTTGCATAGGCAAAGGTCCTAAAAGCCTGTTTGAGGCAGCCGCCAGGGCTGCTTAACTATTGACTGACCCAATATGGCAACATACTTACTACTAGTGCCGCTTGGGTGCGGGACATAGCCCTGCGAAATTTGTACTTCTTGCCCCCATTTTGCGCTCAAAAAATGGGCGCAACAGGATTCCGTTTTGCCCTCATGTGTAACTTCCCAGGTCTGATTTTTTAATGTTAAATTAAGCAGGTAGACAACACAGGAATATATTGGAGATGGGCAATTTTAATAGTGTGCTTTAGAATATCTATGTTTATAGAGTAGCAGCGATATATTATTTGTTTTTTCATCTCAAAGATGTTTGTGGAGCAGCATATAATATAACTGCTGATGTCTTACTATAGAGCTGAATTATGTTTCAAAAAATGCATAAATGTTGTTGACATTCGCTCCGGCAGAGGACCGAAGCTTTATGTAGCAGGATGTGGAGAACACAATTAAAATTCTACAACTCAGGCTCTGAGTAAATATACTGGGAAGTTTCGAGCTCCACGATAACTAATCACAGTGTACAGACTGAATCTGAGGTGATCTCAACAACCTGCTTTTTCAGTATTAATTTCTTTGATAGAATGACCTTCATTTAAATACCAAGATAAGCAACGCCTCTTAATCTGCATAATTAAATTCTGGATGATTGTAAATATTCCTTTTGATACGTTAAACCCTCAACAAATTCCAGCTGCTATTTGCTTGCTTACAGGGAAGGATTATGATGCAGATGGAATTGGAGCTGCTTATTAACCAAATGTTCTCTTCTCTATGTTCACACGTGCTAGCCTAGGAACGTGGACATTTTGAAAACGAGGCAACAGGCTGCAGTTTCAGTGCTTATTATAAATGTGAATGTTTGCAGTATTCTCTTCTGCACTTTCTCATACTCTGCATTGCTGCCACAGGACTTGAAATTGTTACATTTAGGGCTACGGTAGCATAGTGGTTATGTTACTGGAGTAGTAATCCGGGGACATGAGTTCAAATCCCACCAATTCAGTTAATTAAATAAATCTGGAATTAAAAAGGCGCTAGGCCGTGAAACTATCGGATTGTCATGAAAATCCAATCGGAGCTGTGGTTCACTAATGTCCTTTAGGGAAGGAAATCTGCTGCCCTTACCTGGTCTGGCCTATATTTGACTCCAGAGCAATGTGATTGACTCTTAACTGCCCTCTGAAATGGACTAGCAAGCCATTCAGTTGTAACAAACTGCTAAATCAGCACTGTGGGAGTACCTTCACACGGATTGCAGCGGATCAAGAAGTTGGCTCAACACCATCTTCTCGAGGGCAATTAGGGATGGGCAATAAGTGATGCCCACATCCTGTGAATAAATTTTTAAAAAATTACTGTGGCATGAACAAAATATAGACATTTGATTATGCTGCTATTCATCAAAGATCAGTCAATCTGTGTTCAATTGCTAGATTTTATGGGGAGGCTCAGAACTAAACGGAGTGCTAGCAGCAGAGAGTGCCTTTTGAGAGTTTGGTCTCAGGATTAGCAGACATTGCGGAGGTGGAGCAGCAAGGCGAGGCCCAGTCGAGGCAGCTGGGAGCAGCAGCGGGTGTCGAGTCGGAGCAGCGAGGCGAGGCCCAGTTGAGGAAGCCAGGAGCAGCAGCGGGTGTCGAGTCGGAGCAGCGAGGCGAGGCCCAGTCGAGGCAGCTGGGAGCAGCAGCGGGTGTCGAGTCGGAGCAGCGAGGCGAGGCCCAGTTGAGGCAGCCGGGAGCAGCAGCGGGTGTCGAGTCGGAGCAGCGAGGTGAGGCAGCCTAAACAGGCTCCACAGGCAACATTCCAAAGGGAGGTCAGAATTCAAAAGTGACATCACAGCCAAGCTGGTAGGTGATTGGCTGGTTGGTGAGTGCTTTTCCTTCCCTTTAAACCTTTATAAGTTGGTAAGTTCAATTAAATAGAGGTGTGATATTCATCATCTAGAATCGGGGCAGAGGGTATTTAAAAATAATAATAATAAATTTAATTAATTACATAGAATGGCAGAGCAGGTGATGTGTTACTGCTGCAATATGTCGGAGCTGGTGGACACCATTGATGTTCAAGGTGATCACATTTGCAGTAAGGGTTGGCTGCTTGAGGAACTCCGGCTCCGTGATGATGAGCTGGAGTCCGAGCTTCAAACACTGCGACACATCAGGGAGGGGGAGAGTTACCTGGACTCTGTGTTCCAGGAAGTAGTCACACCAATTAGATTAACTAATTCAGATGTATTCCGTGGTCAGGGACAGGAGGGTGTGACTATGAGTGAGGCACGTACGGGGATCCAGGAGGTAGTGTTGGAGGAGCCGCAGCCCTTGCTCTTATCCAACAGGTTCGAGGTTCTTATTCCCTGTGAGGACAGGAACAGGGACTGCAGGGAGGATGAGCAACCTGGCCACAGCACCGTGGAACGAGGGGCCATTCAAGTGGGGGGAGTAAAAAGAAATGTTGTAGTGGTAGGGGATAGTATCATTAGGGGAATAGATAGGGTTCTTTGCAGCTGAGAGCGAGAGTCCCGAAGGCTGTGTTGCCTACCCAGTGCCAGGGTTAAGGACATCTCTTCTGGGCTGGAGAGAAACTTGCAGTGGGAGGGGGAGGATCCAGTTGTCGTGGTCCATGTTGGTACCAACGACATAGATAAGACAAGGAAAGAGGTTCTGCTGAGTGAGTATGAGCAGCTAGGGGCCAAATTAAAAAGCAGAACCATAAGGGTAATAATCTCTGGATTACTACCTGAACCATGAGCAAATTTGGCTAGGGTAAATAAAATCAGAGAGTTAAATGCGTGGCTCAAAGACTGGTGTGGGAGAAATGGGTTTTGCTTCTTGGGACACTGGCACAAGTACTGGGACGGGAGAGAGCTGTTCCGTTGGGAGGGACTTCACTTGGCCAGTGCTGGGACTAGAATCCTGGTGAATCGAATAACTAGGGCTGTAGAGAGGGCTTTAAACTAATTAGTGGGGGGGGAGGTTTCAAGAGAGCGAAAAATAAAAATGTCAGCGGAGAAGGCAATAGAGCAAGGTAGCAGTGGGGGAATTAAAAACCAGAGAGTGTCAGGAAGGGACAGAATGTATAAAGATAAAGGTAGAGTAGTAAAGGGGGTAAAAGCAGGAATAAATTGTCACAAAACATATTTAAAAGTTCTTTATCTGAATGCATGCAGCATTCATAACAAAATAGATGAGTTGACGGTACAAATAACTACACATGAGTATGATCTGGTGGCCATTACAGAAACATGGCTGCAAGGTGACCATGACTGGGAACTAAACATCCAGGGGTATTTGACAATTAGGAAGGACAGACAGGAAGGAAAGGGAGGTGGGGTGACTATGTTAATAAAGGATGGAATCACTGCAATGGTGAGAAATGATATTGGGTCAAAGGATCAGGATAGTGAAACAGTTTGGGTGGAGATAAGGAATGATAAGGGGAAAAAGTCACTAGTGGGCGTAGTCTATAGGCCTCCAAACAGTTGCAACTCTGTTGGTCGGAGTATAAATCAGGAAATAGTTGGGGCTTGTAATAAGGGAACAGCTATAATCATGGGGGATTTTAACTTTCATATTGACTGGACAAATCAAATTGGGCAGGGCAGCCTTGAGGAAGAGTTCATAGAGTGCATTAGGGACGGGTTCCTTGAGCTGTATGTAACTGAACCAACCAGGGGGCAGGCAATCTTAGATCTGGTCCTGTGTAATGAGACAGGATTAATAAAAAAAGTCCTAGAAAAGGATCCCCTTGGAATGAGTGACCATAACATGGTTGAATTCCGAATTCAGTAGGAGGGTGAGAGAGTTGGATCTCAAACCAGCATACTAAGCTTAAATAAAGGAGACTATGAAGGTATGAGAGCAGAGTTGACTAAAGTGGACTGGGAAAATAGATTAAAGTGTAAGACGGTACATGAGCAGTGGTGTACATTCAAGGAGATATTTCACAACTTTCAAGAAAAATATATTCCACTGAGGAAAAAGGGGCATAAAAGAAAAGACAGCCATCCGTGGCTAAGTAAAATAATAAAGGATAGTATCTGACTGAAAACAAGGGCATATAAAGTAGCCAAATCTAATGGGAGGATAGAAGATTGGGAAGCATTTAAAAGCCAGCAAAGAATAACTAAAAGATTAATTAAGAAAGGGAAGGTAGATTATGAAAGTAAACTAGCAAAAAATATAAAAGCAGATAGCAAGAGTTTCTACAGTTATATAAAAAGAAAAGGGGTGGCTAAAGTGAATGTTGGTCCCTTAGAGGACGAGACCGGGAAATTAGTGGTGGGGAACATAGATATGGCAAAAACGCTGAACAAATATTTTGTATCAGTCTTTACAGTAGAGGACACTAAAAATATCCCAACACTGGACAAACAGGGGGTTATGGGGGGGAGGAGCTAAACACAATTAAAATCACTAAGGAGGTGGTACTCGGTAAGATAATGGGACTAAAGGCGGATAAATCCCCTGGACCTGATGGCTTACATCCTAGGGTCTTGAGAGAAGTAGCGGTAGGGATTGTGGATGCATTGGTGGTAATTTTCCAAAACTCCCTGGATTCAGGAAAGGTCCCAGCAGATTGGAAAACTGCTAATGTAACGCCCTTATTTAAAAAGGGAGGCAGACAAAAGGCTGGAAACTATAGACCAGTTAGCCTAACATCTGTGGTTGGTAAAATGTTGGAGTCCATTATTAAGGAAGCAGTAACAGGATATTTGGATAAGCATAATTTAATCGGACAGAGTCAGCATGGTTTTACGAAGGGGAAGTCATGTTTGACAAATTTGCTCGAATTCTGAGGACGTAACAAACAGGGTGGATAAAGGGGAACCAGTGAATGTGGTGTATTTGGACTTCCAAAAGGCATTTGACAAGGTACCACAC
Organism: Somniosus microcephalus; assembly: GCF_052327205.1. NCBI lineage: Eukaryota > Metazoa > Chordata > Chondrichthyes > Squaliformes > Somniosidae > Somniosus > Somniosus microcephalus. The sequence goes on along the minus strand of NC_140987.1, from coordinate 284,592,919 downwards.
AAAAGATTACTGCACAAGATAAAAAATCACGGGATTGGGGGCAATATACTGGCATAGGTGGAAGATTGGCTATCAAACAGAAAACAGAGAGTTGGGATAAATGGTTCATTCTCGGGTTGGCAATCAGTAACTAGTGGTGTTCTGCAGGGGTCAGTGCTGGGACCCCAACTCTTTACAATCTATATTAACGATTTGGAGGAAGGCACCGAGTGCAACGTATCCAAGTTTGCCGACGATACAAAGATGGGAGGGAAAGCAATGAGTGAGGAGGACATAAAAAACCTGCAAAAGGACATAGACAGGCTAAGTGAGTGGGCAAAAATTTGGCAGATGGAATATAATGTTGGAAAGTGTGAGGTTATGCACTTTGGCAGAAAAAATCAAAGAGCAAGTTATTACCTAAATGGAGAGAAACTGCAAAGTGCTACAGTACAAAGGGATCTGGAGGTCCTGGTGCATGAAACACAGAAGGTTAGTATGCAGGTACAGCAGGTGATCAGGAAGGCCAATGGAATCTTGGCTTTTATTGCAAGGGGGATGGAGTATAAAAGCAGGGAAGTCTTGCTTCAGTTATACAGGGTAATGGTGAGGCCACACCTGGAATATTGCGTACAGTTTTGGTTTCCATATTTAAGAAAAGATATACTTGCTCTCGAGGCAGTTCAGAGAAGGTTCACTCGGTTGATTCCGGAGATGAGGGGGTTGACTTATGAGGAAAGGTTGAGTAGGTTGGGCCTCTACTCATTGGAATTCAGAAGAATGAGAGGCGATCTTATCGAAACATATAAGATTGTGAGGGGACTTGATCAGGTGGATGCGGTGAGGATGTTTCCACTGATGGGTGAGACTCGAACTAGGGGGCATAATCTATATATATAAAAGGATACATCTGTCTGTCTGTCTGTCTGTCTGTCTATCTGTTTGTCTGTCTGTCCTTCGGTGTGTCTGTCCGGCTATGCACTTTAAAGTTATAGAGTGTACCTACATGTGCGTTACATCAAAAGAAAGCTTACGATTCCGGAACGGTCGTAAGCGTATTTATGTTTGGGCGAGACAAAAATTGCGCCCGCGGTATCCAAAAAACGTTCAAAATTCCGCTCATTAGCATCTCATTATCCACTCATTAGCAATAGAGTGACGTCGAGGTCGACCAATCGTACGGCGGGTTCCTGGCACGTGCGGGCAGGCCCTCCTACAGTCGAGTGATGGGATGATTGACCAATCCTACGCTTCGGTGACCTGACGGTCCACCAATCGGTGTGTGTGGGGGCGGGCCGTATTGTTCTGAACCAAGGTGAGTCGCCGCCATCTTGATTCCAAACTTTTCATTTCTTTTTCCCGCTTTCTGCGTGTTCTTTTCAAATCTACATTTCCAGCAAAAAAAAAGTTGCTTTTAAAAGACAAATTGTTTTTAAAAAAAGTTAATTAATTTGTAAATCTTTTGTCTAACCTCTATATTTTTCCTACCTTTCACCGTTTTTCCAGGCCTCAAAGCCTGGGCGTCTGTTGACCAGCCACGCCCGAGCTAGGCGCTTCCCGTTGCGATCGACAAAAGGCCAGCGATCGCCGCCATCTTTGTGAAGGCTGGCGGGGCGGGAGTCAGCGTCCGCGTCATCTTCCGCCCGGAGCGCGACTTGAGTCCGGCCGGGCCTCATGCGGTAGGTTGCGCGGCGGCGTCTCTCTGGTCTTGAAGCCGGCTCGGGCGGGGAGCGGGGCTCGGGAAGGCGGAGTTCGGGAGAGCAGGAGGGCGGGGCTCCAGAGAGCGGGAGGGCGGGGCTCCGGAGAGCGGGAGGGCGGGGTTCCGGAGAGCGGGAGGGCGGTGCTCGGGAGGGCGGAGCTCAGGCTGAGCCATGTCAGTGCGTGGGGCGGCATGGAGCTCTGTGGAGCCATCGGGTCTGCTAGCTCCCCCCCTCCCTTTCTCCCCCCACACCCCCCTCCCCTCCCCTCTTCCTCCCCCCCTCCCCTCCCCCTCTCCCCCCTCCCCTCCCCTCTCTCCCCCCTCCCCTCCCCCCCACACCCCTCCCTCCCCACAACGCCCCTCCCCTCCCCATTCCCCCCTCCCCTCCCCCCATTCCCCCCTCTCCCCATCCCCTCCCCCCCTCCCCTCCCCTCCCCCCCAGTCGCTCTCTCTTCCCCCCAGTCGCTCTCTCTCTTCCCCCCAGTTGCTCTCTCTCTCTCCCCCCAGTCACTCGCTCTCTCTCTCTCCCCGCCAGTCACTCGCTATCTCTCTCTCCCCCCCAGTCGCTCGCTCTCTCTCTCTCTCCCCCACCTCCCCCCTCCCTCCCCCTCCCCTCCCCCCTCCCTCCCCTCCCCTCCCCCCGTCCCCTCCCCCGTCCCCTCCCTCCCCTCCCACCCCCTCCCCTCCCCCTCCCCTCCCCCCAGTCGCTCTCTCTCTTCCCCCCAGTCGCTCTCTCTCCTCCCCCCCGTCGCTCTCCCTCTTCCCCCCCAGTCGCTCTCTCTCTTCCCCCCAGTCGCTCTCTCTCTTTTCCCCCCCAGTCGCTCTCTCTCTTCCTCCCCAGTCCCTCTCTCTCTTCCCCCCCGTCCCTCTCTCTCTTCCCCCCCAGTCCCTCTCTCTCTCCCCCCCAGTCCCTCTCTCTCTTCCCCCCCAGTCCCTCTCTCTCTTCCCCCCCAGTCCCTCTCTCTCTTCCCCCCAGTCCCTCTCTCTCTTCCCCCAGTCCCTCTCTCTCTTCCCCCCCAGTCCCTCTCTCTCTTCCCCCCCAGTCCCTCTCTCTCTTCCCCCCCAGTCCCTCTCTCTCTTCCCCCGTCCCTCTCTCTCTTCCCCCCAGTCCCTCACTCGCTTCCCCCCCAGTCGCTCTCTCTCTCTTCTCCCCCAGTCGCTCTCTCTCTTCCCCCCCAGTCGCTCTCTCTCTTTCCCCCCAGTCGCTCTCTCTCTTCCCCCCCAGTCGCTCTCTCTCTTCCCCCCAGTCGCTCTCTCTCTTCCCCCCCAGTCACTCTCTCTCTTCCCCCCCAGTCGCTCTCTCTCTCTTCCCCCCCAGTCGCTCTCTCTCTCTTCTCCCCCAGTCGCTCTCTCTCTTCCCCCCCAGTCGCTCTCTCTCTTTCCCCCCAGTCGCTCTCTCTCTTCCCCCCCAGTCGCTCTCTCTCTTCCCCCCAGTCGCTCTCTCTCTTCCCCCCCAGTCACTCTCTCTCTTCCCCCCCAGTCGCTCTCTCTCTCTTCCCCCCCAGTCGCTCTCTCTCTCTTCCCCCCCGTCGCTCTCTCTCTCTTTCCCCCCCAGTCGCTCTCTCTCTCTCTTTTCCCCCCAGTCGCTCTCTCTCTCTTCCCCCCAGTCGCTTTCTCTCTCTCTTCCCCCCCAGTCGCTCTCTCTCTTCCCCTCCAGTCGCTCTCTCTCTTCCCCTCCAGTCGCTCTCTCTCTCTCTTCCCCCCCAGTCGCTCTCTCTCTCTCTTCCCCCCCAGTCGCTCTCTCTCTCTCTTCCCCCCCAGTCGCTCTCTCTCTCTTCCAACAACAACATCCCCTCAAAAAAGCCTCGGCACCGCCGGGCACTCCAGCTAGTCTTAGAATAAGGGGCTGTCCTTTCAAAACTGAGATGAGGAGAAACTTCTTCACTCAGAGGGTAGTAAATCTATGGAATTTGCTACCTCAGAGAGCTGTGGAAGCTGCGACGTTAAATAAATTTAAAACGGAGATCGACAGTTGATAAGGGAATAAGGGGTTACGGGGAGAGGGCAGGGAAGTGGACGTGAGTCTAAGGTCGGATCAGCCATGATCCTATTGAATGGCGGAGCAGGCCCGAGGGGCCGTATGACCTACTCCTGCTCCTACTTCTTATGTTCTTATGTTCTAAATTTGTTTTTGTTGGAGAAAACGTGATTTAAAGGGGACATGATCTAGATCTTTAAAAGCAAAGAAAGGAGAAAAGAACTTGTATTTATATAGCACCATATCAAATCACTGAGAAATGTCCCACAACGCCTCACGTACAATAACTTTGTTTGAAGTTCAGTCACTGTTGTTATCAGAGGAACATGGCAGCCATTTTGCATACAGCAACAGTAATGTGACGAAAAAGCAAATCATTGGTGCTCAATAAGCACAGATATCTTAAACAACAACAACAACCTGTATTTATATAGCACCTTTAACGTAGTAGAATGTCCCAATGCGCTTCACAGGTGTGTTTTAAGACAAAAAATTTGATACTGGTATCGGATACAGCAGCGAGGGTTGCTATTTGGCCCATCATGCTTGTATATATGGTCTTGTACTGTACAATATTAGTAACAAATGTGTTAATGCGTTCAGTTGTAATTGCATTGTCCAATATTTTAGTAAAAGTTAGTATTCATTTTAACCTCCGTGTGGACAAAGAAGAGAAAAGTTATCAAGAGGGCTTCAGCTTCAGGGTTCCATTCTTATCTATTCAGTCATAGCCAAGAATCACCTGCAATGGTTTCTCTTCCCGCACTGTTACCTCTGGTGTCCACTGAGGATCTGTCCTTGGCCTCCTCCTATTTCTCATCTGCATGCTGCCCCTTGGCGACATCATCCGAAAACACAGCGTCAGTTTCCACATGTACGCTGATGACACCCAGCTCTAACTCACCACCACTTCTCTTGACCCCTCCACTGTCTCTAAATTGTCAGACTGCTTGTCCGACATCCAGTATTGGATGAGCAGAAATTTCCTCCAACTAAATATTGGGAAGACTGAAGCCATTGGCTGGAATTTTGCCTACCTCAGTGGGTCCGGTGCAGGTTGTATCTGTGGCAGGTCATGGCCCCGCTGCTGGCTCCATCTTGCTATTAAAAATTAACCTACTTTAATGGGGCCTATTAAGCCCACCCAGCGCGTTACCCGGCCCAATGAGATGGAGCAGCTCTGGTGACGTTATTCATGACGCATTTTCAGCCGGGATCTTTAAAGGGACCATGGCCACATTAGGTTTGAAGTTTAATCTAACATAGTGCTGTCAGTGCACTACAGCATTGGAGTGCAGCAAACACTGACAATGATTGCACAGAGGCAGAGGGCGGCACCCAGTTTCTCCGATGCTTATGCAGGGCATCAGAGCACGCAGGGAGGTCCTCTTCCCTTCCCATGGGCGGAAGAGACCTCCCCAGGAGACCAATACAGCCTGGTTGCACATTGCACAGGAGGGCACAAGCAAGGACGTGGTCAGGAGGACCTGGTGCAGTGGCACAAGCCTTTCAATGATCTCATTAGATCAGGAAACGTTAGTACAAAGCCACACTCAACCTCATCTTGCTTGTGCCTCTCATCACATCCCCATCACTCTGCCTTCCCTACCCTACTCCTTACACCAACTTACCTTGCACCTCCACCCATCCCTCTCTATCTACATTATCACTTCCCCATCTCACTAGCCACCCCTCACACTCACCCTTGGATTCTCAAAATTTACAGATCCCCATTACGAAAGAAAAACCATATTAAAGTGATTTTGGACCCTTGCTAAAAACTTCAGGAGGATAAAAGGGGATGTTGGGCCCAACAAGGAGATTCAAGATCAGAAATCAGACTTGGCATTTTAAAAGGACATGTTCAGGCATGTTTGGGAAAAAGGCTGCAACAAAGAATTTGGGATCTACCTATGCAGTAGCCAGTTTTGAGTATTCGAGGTAATCAAACTGTCTGGGGGAACTGTGAACATCACTCAGCCCCTATCAAGAAATTTACATGCTAACAATAGACCCACGGAAGAACAGCCTCACAGACCCATCCAAATCATGCATAAACTTAATCGTTTAGCCAACCTACAAAGAATCTCAGGCCCCACAGGAAATTCAAAAGCTTGAGGACAATTCAATACAATTAGATAAGAGCTCAACAGCTCAGGAACCACCCGAAAACCGCTTTAAACAACTTAATCAGATTAGGAGGCCCCAATTTTAGTATAATTGAAAGCCTGTTTTCTAAAGACAGAGAAGTCAAGAAGTTCGACAGACTCGTCAGGAAGGTTTCAGCAGAACAGTTCAAACAGTTGAAAACAGTTCAGCAAGGTGGGAGTTCAAGAAGTACAGAGAGTTCCAAGTTCGAGTTCAGTAAATGCAAGCATCTCGAAGCAGTTCTCTCTCTCTGGAAGCAGTTCAAACACAAGAAGAAACCGAAGCAACAGTTTCAGTGATCATCAGACACCTCACGGCAACAAGGGCCTTACGAAACAACCAACCGATCATTACCATCAGCCAACCGGGTAATATTGGGCCACCGCGACCAAAGAAAACCAACTCGGAAGAAAGCCGAAGATTCGCAAGTTTTTCCCACTCTACAAACTATTCTTGCGTTTGGTGAGCATTATCCCTGGTCCTTTAGAGTCCAACTTAGCTGGTAAGGTGGGATTGGGAGGGGTGAGGTATTTGTCCACTATAATTTTCCCTTGTGTATGTCGAAGTGTTTTCCCCATTTTATTAAAGTGTTAAGATTATTGTGTTGTATTTTCTTTCTCAAATAAAATTCAAAGTTCTTGCACCAAAACCAGTTGTCTACTGCACTTTTATCACAACCCCCAAATAAGTCCAAGGTCTAGAACCAAGGGAGTGGGAGCGATTCGAACCGCTCATAAGTCAGAGGTGAAGCTGACCCCACACACAACCCCTTACACCCTCATCCTAGTCCAATCATCCCAACTAACAACACACAAGGGTAGGAACTTGGGTCTTTTACCCGATGTTTACGTAAAGTTTCTGTTAATGTGCTGCCAAACATAAAAATCTTTATTTTCAACACTTTGCGTTCTTGGACAGATTTGTATGTACCTTTGGAAGTGGCTTAGTAAGTTGCAGTGAATGGTGAGACAAAACAGTACCCCCCGCAATGGTGATGAGTGTGAAAGGAATGGCTTGGGCTTTGAAGGGATGCTTTATGGTGCTGGTGCGGGGTGGTGCCAACCTGGCACATCATGTAGCAGCCAGGGTGTACAGCGTCAAGTGAAGTACTGTAAATGTAGCCATGGTGAGGCCATCCCTGACCTCCCAGGCAGCAATGTGGTCGGGTGCTGATGCCCTCTGTCCATTGCAACATCAAGTGATTCCGGAGAAGGTTGGTGTGGATGTTGGTGCTGCTGGTGTGGCTGGTGCTGCTGGTGTTGGGGCTCATCGAGGATCAAGGTGCGAGAGTATAAAGGGCACCCATGTTGATGGAATAGATGGTGGGTGAAGTAGAGATGACAGAAGCATTCTGTCAATGGTGAGAGAGTTCTTCCAATGAGGGGAGACTGGATGGAGGCTTTGTTGGAAAGACTTGCAGCCTGCAGAATCTGTGCTGGAAATGGACTGAACAACAGCTTCTGCCTGAGGAAAGTGATCATCTGTCAGGTGGGAGTTTTTACTGTACATTTGATGCTGTCAAGTAATCAGCTGGAGCAGTGGCCACGGAACTCCCGCCTCAGGTTGACAGACGTGCTTCCCAAGCTGCGTGAATCCTGTGACCATGCAGGGAAATTTAAAAAGTAAGTGAAAGAAGGCTCTTAGGTGCCTGTAAACTACCTGATAATGATTCCAATTGGGTCCCCGCCACTGCTGGTTGGGTTGGCTCCGCGATGACAGACGCGCCTGGGGAAAAGGGAGCGAAATGACAGCGGGCTCCCGACCCGCTGTCAAAAATAACAACTTTCCCACCTGATCTGCCACCGATCACAGTCCCGCTACCACCCCAGAAAATTCCAGCCGTTGTCTTCAATTCCCCCCACCAACTCCATCACTCTACCTGGCAAATGCCTGAAGTTGAACCAGACTGTTCGCAACCTTGGTGTCATATTTGAGCTTGACACCACATATCCGTACCAACACTAAGACCGCCTATTTCCACCTCCATAACATCGCCTGACTCTGTCCCTGCCTCAGCTCATCTGCTGCTGAAACCCTCATCCATGCCTTTGTTACTTCCAGATTTGACTATTCCAATGCACTCCAGGCCGGCCTCCCATCTTCCATCCTCCATAAACTTAAGCTCATCCAAACCTCAACTGCCCGTGTCCTAACTCGCATCAAGTCCCGTTCACCCATCACCCCGTGCTCGCTGACCTACATTTGCTCCCGGTTAAGCAACACCTCGATTTCAGAATTCTCATCCTTGTTTTCAAATCCCTCCATGGCCTCACCCCTTCTTTTCTCTGTAATCTCCTTCAGCACCACAACCCCCCGAGATATCTGTGCTCCTCAAATTCTGCCCTCTTGAGCCTCCCTGATTATAATCGCCCCACCATTGGTGGCCGTGCCTTCAGCTGCCGAGGCCCGAAGCTCTGGAATTCCCTGCCTAAACCTCTCTGCCTCTCTAACTCTCTCTCCTCCTTAAGACGCTCCTTAAAACCTACCTCTTTGACCAAACTTTTGCTCACTGCCCTAATTTCTTATTATGTGGCTCGATGACAAATTTTGTTTGATAACGCTCCTATGAAGCGCCTGGGGATGTTTTATTATGTCAAAGGTGCTATATAAATACAAGTTGTTGTTGTTGAATACATTATGGTGGAGGGGGTGGATTGGTTGATTTTCCTCCAAGGATGATTCTCCAGCACTGACATCCCAGCACTTTACTGTATGATCATTGCCTAGTCTATCACTACAAAACTAAAAAAAAAACAAATACACAAGCATAAGAACAGAAGAAATAAGAGCAGGAGTAGACAATTCAGCCCCTCGAGCCTGCTCTGCCATTCAATAAGATCATGGCTGACCTTCTACCTCAACTCCACTTTCCTGCACTATCCCCATATCCCTTGATTCCCTTAATATCCAAAAATCTATCGATCTCTGTCTTGGATATACCCAATGACTGAGCCTCCACAGCCCTCTGGGGTAGAGAATTCCAAAGGTTCACCACCCTCTCTGTGAAGAAATTTCTCCTCATCTTAGTCCTAAATGGCCGTCCTTTATTCTGAGACTGTGACCCCTGGTTCTAGATTCCCCAGCCAGAAGAAGAAGAAGAAGAAGAAGAAGAAGAAGACTTGCATTTATATAGCGCCTCTCACGACCACCGGACGTCTCAAAGCGCTTTACAGCCAATGAAGTACAATTTCGAGTGTAATCACTGTTGCAATGTGGGAAACGCGGCCAGGGGAAACATCTACGCTTTTCCTTTATACAGCTCTGCATTGGTCTCCAATGCATAAATCCTTTTAAACCTCCATAATTTCAACTCACCTCTTTTATAAATTATGCAGATTTTACTGCAACATCCCAGTTAATCATCAGTGCTTCATTAATGACTTCCCTCCAACACTATCTCCAACAAGTGAGAGTCTAATCACCGCCCCTTGACATTCAACGGCATTACCATCACCGAGTCCCCCACCATCAACATCCTGGGGGTCACCATTGACCAGAAACTTAACTGGACCAGCCACATAAATACTGTGGCAACAAGAGCAGGTCAGAGGTTAGGTATTCTGTGGAGAGTGTCTCACCTCCTGACTCCCCAAAGCCTTTCCACCATCTACAAGGCACAAGTAAGGAGTGTGATGGAATACTCTCTGCTTGCCTCGATGAGTGCAGCGCCAACGACACACTCAAGAAGCTCGACACCATACAGGAAAAAGCAGCCCGCTTGATTGGCACTTCATCCACCACCTTAAACATTCACTCCCTCCACCACTGACGTACCGTGGCTGCAGTGTGTACCATCTACAAGATGCACTGCAGCAATTCGCCAAGGCTTCTTCAGCAGCACCTCCCAAACCCGCGACCTCTTCCACCTAGAAGGACAAGGGCAGCAGGCGCATGGGAACACCACCACCTCCAAGTTTCCCTCCAAATCACACACCATCCTGACTTAGAAGTATATCGCCATTCCTTCATCGTCGCTGGGTCAAAATCCTGGAACTCCCTCCCTAACAGCACTGTGGGAGTACCTTCACCACACGGACTGCAGTGGTTCAAGAAGGTGGCTCACCACCACCTTCTCGAGGGCAACTAGGGATGGGCAATAAATGCTGGCCTTGCCCGTGACGCCCACATTCCATAAATGAATTTTAAAAAAAATGACCTCTTGTAAACATGCCATATGGTGAGTACTCATTACAAGCCATGACGAGGTTGGCGTGCATATGTAATGGCTGCTTAATTTTTACTTCACAAAATTGTCCTGAAGCTGACAGTGACCCCATATCATTTAAAAGGGATATTGTCGCTTTAGTGCTTTTGTCTGTATCTCTTACATAATCTCCAATTGGCACTGATTAATCTTCTCTGACTCCTGCCACCCACACCCACTTCTTGTCAAGCTACCTCCAGTCATTGTCCTCTTTGCCCTACAAAATCTCTATTGATTTTTTCTGGCAGGCCCATTTGTAACATTTTATTTGCTGCAACAGGTTTTGTTTTGCCACAGCTGGCACAAAGTGGCATCCTTTAGCCAGAGTTTCTGGAAACCAGCAAGCAATTGACCATTGCCTGAAATGAATGAAGCTGGGTTGAAATAACGAATGCACCTGCAGCATCATTATCGGGACAGCTCGTTATAGACGGAGTAGATGCTGAGTTATGAGGGGTATATCCCTGAGCTGTGATCATTCAGGCCCAGGACCAAGCTGAATGCGAATGCAAACAGGGCCATGATACTTGTATTTCTTCTCCATTATTGCACTTGCATCTTATTCACTGATCTGTAAGTAAAAATTATTACTATTTAAAGTATATCTTTTATTTACAATATTGAAAATGGATATACTTATAATCTTCTTTACAGATTTGTAAATAAGGTGTATATATCAGTTGATATCTAGCTATAGGGCTGAATTATTTTCCAAATAACGCATAAATGTTGGAAATACTCAGCAGGTCAGGCAGCATCCATAGAGAGAAAAACAGAGTTAACGTTTCAGGTTGATGACCCTTTGTCAGACCTCATCGACCTGAAACATTAACTGTTTCTCTCTCTACAGAAATAACAACAGAAAATGCTGGAAATACTCAGCAGGCTAGGCAGCATCCGTGGAGAGAGAAACAGAGTTAACGTTTCAGGTCTGGCACCCTTTCTTCAGAACTGGAAAAAGGAGATGTAACAGATTTTAAACAGGTGCAGAGGCGGGGGTGCGGGGGCTGGGGGGGGGGGCGGAGGGAGGATCTGAAGGAACAGTCTGTGCTAGGGTAGGAGGTAGGAAAGATCAAATGTTGCAAATGGGGATGGCAGATTCATTAACAGCCTGAGGGGGAATAGTCTGGAATTGTAGAACTCAATGTTGAGTCCAGAAGGCTGGAAAGTGCCTAATCGAAAGATGAGGTGCTGTTCCTCGAGCTTATGTTGAGCTTCATTGGAACAGTGTAAGAGGCCGAGGACAGAGAGATCTCTCTCTACAGATGCTGCCTGACCTGCTGGGTCTTTCCAGCATTTTCTGTTTTTATTTCAGATTTCCAGCATCTGCAGTATTTTGCTTTTGCAACGCAGAAATGTTGTTGACATTCGCTCCGGTAGAGGACAGAAGCTTTATGTAGCAGGATGTGGAGAACACAATTAAAATTCTACAGCTGAGGCTCTGAGTAAATATACTGGATGGTTTCTAACTCTAGCTAACAGTGCATAGATTGAATCCAAGGTGAATCTGCGTGTTCAGTATTAATTTCTTTGATAGAACGACCTCCATTTTCATGAGGTGCTTATTACCATCTAAATACCAAAATAAACATCTCTTAATCTGCGGAATTAAATTCTGGAAGATTGTAAATCTTCCTTTTGATACGTTAAAAGCTGCTATTTGCTTGTTTACAAAGAAGGATTATGATGCAGATGGAATCTGAGCTGCGTATTAACCAAATGTTCTCTTCCCTATTTGCACTGTCTATATCAGCACTGCACGAGCAGGACTGGGTAGATTGGGCTATATTCTCCGATCAATAAAGTTCATATATGGATGCTAAATGAGCATACACTACATCCCTCTGTGCACTAGTAACACACAGAGAGACGCAGTACGTGTGTATCAAGTGTTCGTACATGACCTTCGTTGATCAGAAAACATGTTCTGTTCGCTTTAATTCAGGTCCTAAACAAGAGAGTTTGACAGATCCAAGCCAGAAATTTAGACACAAGTAATTGGCTCAGTCGAGTGAAACCTGGCCAGCAATAGTTATTCCTTTAGTTTTTCCATGGGCCCAAGAGACTGATATACTTTCGAGACAAGTATTGAGTGCTGGTGAGTAATCGCTGCAAGTACAAGTGACTGAAAACAAAAACCTGCTATAGGGCTTGTGTTGAATCCTGGGACAGCTTATTCATTGGCAGGAGCTGCTATCTTGTAGAGATGAGTAAAAATTTGAGGCCAAATATCTATTTGCTCATTTAAGACAGCGGAGCATAATTTATACAGTGCATGCTGTGGACTTGGGTAATTCAGATTTTATTTTAAATTCTGGAATTGACACATTCCTATTCCCAGCGGGAAGAAAAACACAGACATTTATAGCAAAATTGGTAAACTTGTGTATAAAGATTGGGCTTATGATTTTGTTATAAAACACAGATTAGGGGCTGATATAATGGAAGTATTCAAAATTCTGAAATGGTGGGACAGGGTAAGTAGAAGCCGACTTTTTCTATTAGTTGAGGGGTCAAGAATGAAAAACCATAGAAACATGAGATTTAGAATAGAGAGCAAGAAAAAGTGCTTTATGTAGAAAGTTGTGAGACCATCGAATTGACTTCCATGTTTAGTGGTTGAGACAGGAACTGTGTCAACGTTCAAGATTAGACTAGATAAGTGGATGAAGGACACTGGGATAAAGGGATATAGGGAACAAGGTCAGTCAATGCAATTAAGATTATTTGCTCATGTAATGATATAAAAATAATGAAGATGCTACACTACCCTACTTCAATGGGTCTTCTACTCAGATTAAGCACACTTTTGCATTCTATCCTATGATCTGGGGCAGAGCCTTCCCTCCCAGTGGTCCCCAGTTATTTTCTGAACCTGCCTTTTGGTGCCTGACTGCCTGCACAGCACCATGTGCCCCCCCCCCCAAAGCCCTTCTCTCTCTCACTCCATTTTTTAACCTCTCTCTTCACAGTCTGCAATTGAAGGGCTTTGCAACACAATGATTATGAGGTGGTTTTCCTGATTTTTTTTTTAGGTGTGGTAAAGAAATACTTATTATTTAACCTCTGGAGAAAACAGCATCTGACTAACATAATAACCACATTTTGGCTAGAAGACTTTTATTTCATCTTTGTGAGAATATACTTTTACTTAAACAATTGCAAGTAATTTCCCTCAGAAATAACCTACATATATATATATACAGCACCTTTCATAAGCTGTGGGACACCCCAAAGCGCTTTACAGCTAATGAAGTAGTCTTTGAAGTGTAGTCACTGTTGTAATGTAGGAAATATGGCAGCACAGCATGCTCCCACAAATAGCAGTGTGATAATGGTCAGATAATCTGTTTTAGTGATGTCAGTAGAGGGTTAAATATTGGCCGGGGTACCGGGGAGAACTCTCGTGCTCTTCTTCGAAATAGTGCCTTGGGATCTTTTACATCCACCTGAGAGGGCGGACGAGGCCTCGGTTTAACATCTCATCTGAAGAACGACACATAGAAAAATAGGAGCAAGTGTAGGCCATTCGGCCCTTCAAGCCTGCTCCGCCATTCAACACGATCATGGCTGATCCTCTATCTCAATACCATATTTCCGCTCTCTCCCCATACCCCTTGATGCCTTTTGTGTCTAGAAATCTATCTCCTTCTTAAATATATTCAGTGACTTGGCCTCCACAGCACTTCTGTGGTAGAGAATTCCATAGGTTCACCACCCTCTGAGTGAAGAAATTTCTCCTCATCTCAGTCCACCTCTGACAGTGCAACACTCCCTTAGTACTGCACTGGAGTGTCAGCCAAGATTTTGTGCACTGGAGTGGAACTTGAACCCACATCCTCCTGACTCAAAGGCAAGAGTGCTAACACTGAGCCACAGCTGATACTAAAGAACTGTCACTGAAGAAATACGTTGGCATAGTGGAGCTGATCCCTAGTGCACGCAGACTGCTGGGAGAGGATGATCGGGGCTAGTGTTTCATAAAGCGCTTACTAGCCATCAATAAATGGTTGAGTGGCAGAGGATCGGTAGAAACTCTGGAAAATTGGTATAAACAGCCAATCACCTTACAGTGTAGTAAAGAAGCTTAATGATTCATATCAAGCCTCGTCTCACTTGCTGTTTCTCCGAAGTTGTGTCAGGAGATCAAGAAATTCCCACAAAAATTCTACTCTATTAAACGTAACATATTTTCAAATCTTTTCTGTGGAGAAATGGTCAGAACGTCCTACAACGTGACAGTGGGCCTCTCCTTGTTTGACGGACACCTTTCACTCTCGCCCCTCCCTTTATCCTAGAGAGGCCATTCCTTGAAAGGGGTTATTATGCTCCCAGGCTATTTTTCCTGTAAAAAAAAAACTGCACATGTTAAAGGCAGTCAACAACCCTTTAATATCTAGAAGTGCCCAGTAACGCAGGACCAGATTCCCAGGACACTGCCGCTCAACTTGAGTTATTGGGTGAAGTCAGTCTAGTGGCAGTGTGGTACAAAAGGGTTATTGACTCCTCTATTTCAGACAGATTGCATGCCAGAAGAGATTACTAATGTAGACAAGAAACTTGCAGATGATGCACAATGAGCAACACTTATCAAGTTTTTTTTTACCTTAATAGTTAGAAGAACAGTTTTTATTTTACATTTTACATGATTTATGTCTTAGCTATGACTAACCACTGACATTCATAGCAATTGCAAATATTAATGCATTTTATTCCTTTTCCTTCCTGTATCTCACAGACTAATCCATCGTCGTCCGTATGTTAAGAACCGTGGCAGTAAAACCATTTTAACCGGGGAAGCTTGGTGGCCGCAGGGGAATATCAGAATGTATATTCAGCACCCACTATTCTACGCAGAGTAAGTTCCTAAACTTGACTTGATCTTCAGGGGAAGTACAGAGCAGAGGTGAGGAGTTTTCCCACAAGGAGGGAGGAAGTGAAAATCAGATGGTGAATAACCCTGGGCTTGAATTTAACCCTACCCACCCGGGGACGTTATTTACCCATTTAGATCCCAACCATTTACGAGCATTTGCAATGTTAACCTGCAGGTGGGGGCCTGAAAGTTTTACAAATCAAGGCCCTGTTATGTCATAGGATTCTGATACAATTATAACTAGGGCTGGAGCGGAGAAGATTTTCCCACTAAGCTGAAGCATGTCTGCAGCTGGTTTGAAGACAGAAGAGGCTCTTTTGGTATGTCTAAAACTTTCCTTTGTGGGGTCAGGAGATCCAGAAGTGCTTCTCCAGGCCCCATGAGGATAATTGCAGCCTTCCCTGCCCTAGAACCCCCCCCCCACCCCACCATACACCTTTCCTTTTGCAACACCCTCCTGAAACTCTCTCCCTGCCACTTACCTGGAAGCTGGTGGGGGCCGACCAGTGCACCCTCTTTATACCCCATCTTGGCGGGAAGTGGCCTGGTGGCACTTAAAATCACTGTGGACTCCTGCTATCTCTGCCGGCAGGAAAATACACTCGCCGGAGCGGTACCGGAAACCCATCCTTGAGTTAAAATATGCACTCCCCCTTCTTGCTCTTGTGGATTTCCTGGTGACTAACCGGTTACAAAGTGCCTTTGGATGAATTAAGTGAACTGCTCATCCACTTGACCTCTTAGCTGGGGAATACTGCATGACATGGGCCAACTAAAGCTGGGGAATGAAAGTGTACCAAAATAATTTTCCCTACCATTAGCAAGTGTTCAGACAGTGTTACAATCCCTTGCTTGGAGTAAAGTTCCACATACACTCTTTGCCCTTTGACATTGGCACAATAAGGCTATCCTTCATATGTAATTCTTGACAACGAGTGTCGAATGACTACAGATCGTGGAGCTCCAGAGGCACATAGCTCAGCCCAATGTTGGCCTCATTTGATGTTAACATATGTGCGCTTTCAGCAGGGGTCAACAGGTATGAATTGAAGTGGGAATCCTGGCAGGCTTTTTGTTGCTCCTACATCCGGAGATGCTGAACCCCTGTTGTAGCGCTCCCACTGCCACCCCAACAGAGATCCACTAAAACTCAGCGCAGACTTGGTGACTGAACATCAGGCTTTCACGATTTGTATGGCTCAGCTATTTACTGAGCAAACTCGTTGAGGAGCAAGAAAAGAAACAATTGATGCTGTTGGGTATCCGCCTCCACTACAATTCCATTAAACCAGGACGTTTCTCGTAATGTTGCTGTTAACTTACCCACTTGGGCATTTTTCCTGCATGAGGGTCATGGTGATGAAACTTAAGCACCAGCACAGTGACGACGATAGACAGGCCCACGATGAACATTGTGCTTGCGAAGTACTGAGCTGAAACAACAACACAACCTTTTATCAGCGTGATACTGGTCAAGTTTCAAGTGGTTACTTCCTAATTTCTCTACTCCTCTCCTGCATTGCTGGGGCTATGGCTCCACATACATTAGCAACCCCTTGGTATCTCACCCAAGTGGCATCATGTGTAACCTGAGGCAGTGAGCTTCAACGGGCTATTCAACATGAAGGATGTTAGAGCTGAGCCCAATGGTGTACACAGACACATTTTGTTGAGTCTGTGTTTTCAAATGCAGTTATGCTGAATAACAGGACACAGACTACAGAAATAATTAAACAGGTCTTTAGTGATTGAGGGTCAGGGCTGAACTGGGATACACTTTGCTCCGCAGGGTTTATATACCGGTGTGGTCACCACCGGTACCACAATGTACAGGAGCCATCAAAAAGTAGTCCATCACCTTAAGGTATCCTCTTAAGGTGGTACAGGTTACATACACTACAATTCCTCCCCTTTTAGCTTAACAGTGTACACCCCAATTTAAACATTACATGGATAACATATATACAACTTTCACACAAAACTGTTCAAAGATTCAGTCTCTGAGGAGGCCTCCTGATCTGGGCCGGATAATGCCTTTGGGTCTCTGGTTCTCGTTGCTGGGGTGACTCATCCATTTGATCTCCTATGGATTGAACATCATCATGTACGTTCGAGTCTGAGGTAGATGCTACAGGCTCAATAACTTCTTCAACTGGTGTCTCTGCCGTAGACATGGGGTCGACCCTTGTTCTCGATTCCACAAGTTGGTCAGCATAACGTCGTATTACGTTCTCTCCAACGTCTACCGTGTACATCAAGGGTCCTTGTCGGGCACGAATTGTTCCGGATTGCCATTTATCATCCCTATAGTCCCTGGCCAACACTGGTTGTCCTATTTCGAAACTCCAAGTGGCCTTGTTATTTACATGCTGGAATTGCTTGTTTTCGACTTCCCTTCGCACATTGGGTTTTAACAAATCCAACCGGGACCGCAACCTCCTGTTATAGAACATTATGGCAGGGCTTTGATTTGTCACTGCATGCGTGGCGTTTCGATATGCCATCAGGAAATTGTCCACCTTGTGTTGTAGTGGAATATGGTCTTCGCTCATGGCCTTTATCGCCTTTTTGAACGTTTGTACAAATCTCTCGGCCAACCCATTTGTAGCCGGATGATATGGGGCAGATGTATAGTGTTTCACCCCATTCTTTTTCATGAATTTCTGGAATTCTTCTGACACAAACTGTGGTCTGTTGTCTGAACATATTTGTTCCGGCAACCCATTCCTTGCAAATATGGTTCTTAGAACTGCGATCGTCTTCTCCGAGGTAGTGGTCGACATCTTAATCACTTCTGGCCATTTAGAATGTGCGTCTACTGCTATCAAAAACATGGAATCCATGAATGGACCTGCAAAGTCGATATGCACACGTTGCCATGGGGTTGAAGGCCATTCCCACGGATGCAGCAGTGCAATTGGAGGTGCATTTTGAACTTTTTGGCACCCTGAGCAGCTTTTACTCAGATCCTCTATTTGTTTGTCGATACCTGGCCACCACACATAAGCCCTAGCTGTCAGGGTTGGGGAGCCACGGGGCCGTATAGATACGGGGCCGTGCTCTCCAGGCAAGGTAGGTTCTGGACCCAAGTGCAGAAACCAGGCTAGAGGCAGGTATACAATCTTAAGGAACAGTACTTTATTCATTACTTAACTAGATTCACACATAACTAGATTCATACAAGGAACACAACAGCATACGTAAGAACTCGAGACAGGAACACCACATCATACATAGAACTCGAGAGAAGAACAATAAACATAGAACTCGAGACAAGTTACAAAACGGCTAGTCAAGAATAGGAACTCAGGACAGCTTCCATGAGGCAACATACTTGTCCATACTGAGCTGGGATAAGCTTACCACAAGCGCAACCAGACTTGCCGAGACGAGACTCAAGACAAGCTATCACGAGGGGCTGCCGCAGGGGTAACAGGCTTCTCAATACAAAGCTCAAGACAAGTGCCAGCATGGCAACATGCTAGTCCAGCCAGCACCTTATCAAGACTAAGAACAACAAGAACACAGAGTTAGTTACATCTTAAATACAGAACTCGAGAGAACCATGGCACTCAGCTAGTCAAAGCCAGGAGCCACAGAGCAAAGGCTAGTCCCCGGTTAGGACTGAGCCAAGAAAGAAGCAACCACAGAACTTATATACCAAGAAAACCAGGTGCAACCCATGAACAGCTAACAGGCCGTTAAGAATTAACACAGGAGGCTAGGAACAATTAACAAAGGGCTAGAGCCAAACAAGCGAAGGTGCCATCTAGAGGCTACAGAAGGAACTGACTGGCACCGTCACAGGACCCACCCCCCAGGAACGGCTCCTGACGTTCCCGACACAGGGCTCGAAAAGACACAGGGCTCGAAAAGACACAGGGCTCGAAAAGACACAGGGCTCGAAAAGACACAGGGCTCGAAAGGCACAGGGCTCGAGAGGCACAGGGCTCGAGAGGCACTGGGCTCGAAATACACTGGGCTCGAAATACACTGGGCTCGAAATACACTGGGCTCGAAATACACTGGGCTCGAAATACACTGGGCTCGAAATACACTGGGCGCTAATACACAGGGCGCTAATACACAGGGCGCTAATACACAGGGCGCTAATACACAGGGCGCTAATACACAGGGCGAATCTTCTTAGCTTTTCAAGCAATGATATTCCCCATTCCAACTGTTCACAAACTGCAAATGTTCAGAAATCTCAAGACAGAATCATCCTCTTCATCCACTAGCGGCAGAGACATGTCGTGGCGATCATATAACCAAAATCTTGGTAAGCAACGGAGCCATCGTTTCTCCAGAGTTAGCACGCTCAATGGATTATATTCCGAAGGGATGCAAGAAGAGCGAAGACTCGAGAATTTAACTTGTCCAGGAGAGCTTGAGAATTTAATTGTCCAGGAGAACTCAAGAATGTCTTATCCAACAGAGCTCGAAAGTTTCATTTGTCCAGAAAAACTCGAAAATATTCCTATCCAGGAGAGCTCGAAAGTTATCTTGTCCAGGATAGCTCAAAAATTTAACTTGTCCAGAAGAACTTGAGAGTTTACCTTGTCCAGGAGAACTCGAAAGTTTAACTTGCCCAGGAGAACTTGAAAACTTAATTTGCCCAGGAGAACTTGAAAACCTGACTTTTCTAGGAGAACTTGAAAACTTAATTTGCCCAGGAGACTTGAGAGTTCACTCGAAAATTTCACTCTATGAAGGCCCAGGAAACTTGAAAGTTGACTTGAAAGTTTAACACAACGGGAGGCCCAGGAAGTTTGAGAATTTACTTGGGGGTCTAACAGTAGAGGCCCAAGAAGCTTGAGAGTTGACTTGGGGGTCTAACAGTAGAGGCCCAAGAAGCTTGAGAGTTGACTTGGGGGTCTAACAGTAGAGGCCCAAGAGGCTTGAGAGGTTGACTTGAAAATTTAACACAACGAAGGTCCAGGAGACTTGAAAGTTTACTCGAAATTTTAACACAATAGACTTGCAAATTCACTTAAACATTTAACACTGGAGGCTTGAAAATTCACTCGAAAATTTAACACAGGAGGCTCGAAAATTCACTCGAAAATTTAACACAAGACTTGAAAGTACACTTGAAAACTTAACACAGTGGGGGTCTTCTTCCTAGGAGACCCGAATATTTGCCCAAGAGAACTCGAAAATTAACTCGAGAGTTTCAAACCTTAGCCGGTTGGTTTCTACTGGGTCCATGTATGGCTCAGTCCTACTGTCAGGGTTGGGGAGCCACGGGGCCGTGTAGATACGGGGCCGTGCTCTCCGGGCAAGGTAGGTTCTGGACCCAAGTGCAGAAACCAGGCTAGGGGCAGGTGTACAATCTTAAGGAACAGTACTTTATTCATTACTTAACTAGATTCACACATAACTAGATTCATACAAGGAACACAACAGCATACGTAAGAACTCGAGACAGGAACACCACATCATACATAGAACTCGAGAGAAGAACAATAAACATAGAACTCGAGACAAGTTACAAAACGGCTAGTCAAGAATAGGAACTCAGGACAGCTTCCATGAGGCAAGATACTTGTCCATACTGAGCTGGGATAAGCTTACCACAAGCGCAACCAGCTTGCCGAGACGAGACTCGAGACAAGCTATCACGAGGGGCTGCCGCAGGGGTAACAGGCTTCTCAATACAAAGCTCAAGACAAGCGCCAGCATGGCAACACGCTAGTCCAGCCAGCACCTTATCAAGACTAAGAACAACAAGAACACAGAGTTAGTTACATCTTAAATACAGAACTCGAGAGAACCATGGCACCCAGCTAGTCAAAGCCAGGAGCCACAGAGCAAAGGCTAGTCCCCGGTTACCCGGTTAGGACTGAGCCAAGAAAGAAGCAACCACAGAACTTATATACCAAGAAAACCAGGTGCAACCCATGAACAGCTAACAGGCCGTTAAGAATTAACACAGGAGGCTAGGAACAATTAACAAAGGGCTAGAGCCAAACAAGCGAAGGTGCCATCTAGAGGCTACAGAAGGAACTGACTGGCACCATCACAAGCTCATTCTGGACCTAGCTCTCAGTGGAGCAGGTTGTGCTGCTGCTGCTGCTGCTGCTGCTGTGTGGGAGGTGGTGGTCGCCTTGGCCTGGGAGTGGAGGGGAAGGAGTGACCACAGGCCACCACTACCAGCAACCATCCATCTACAACCATCTACATCTACCGAGGTGCCTGGAGAGGGAGGAGTAGAGGACAGAGGAGGAGGCCAGTATTACAACTGGAGAGGCCTTCCATCACTGCCTCCCAATTTGGCCTCCGGTCCAGGAGAGGGAGAGAGGGGAGAGGAATACCACTCAGCTCCAACTTGGAAGGAGGGGAGGAGCTGCTGCATCTTTCAACATCTGCAGGTGGGTGTCTTTTGTGCATTCCCCTAAAGACTTTGCATTCTAGGCGGGGGGAGGAAAGAAGATGGGCCGGAAAGCCTGGCCTGGGTTGGCTGGAGCCTGCCCAGGTGAAGCTTTTTTCCCTGACAGTGAGAAGACCTGGTGTGGGGCTGAGCCTGGGCTTTCTCCAGCCTACCCAGGCGAAGACATCTTCTCCCCCTGCCCGAAGACCATCTGCCTAAGACTTTGTTTTTCCATCGGGGAGTGCACCCTGCCGACACCCACCCACCGAATACCACCTTGAGTGGGGACCCTGCCTTTGCGGCCCCCCCTCCTTCCCACCCGCCCCCCCTCTCTCTCTCTTTGTCCTCTCTTTGCCTCTCTGAAAAGGCACCTCCTTTTAACTTACTAATTGCCAACTGAGCAGAGGGAAGGAAGGCCCGTCTCCCAATTAATCCCATCAGGGGGAGAGGCGGGCCAGTTACTTTACACTCCATCTGCTCAAGGGAAGACTTTTACCAAGGCCATTAACACCTTCAGGCCTGTGACTTGGGGTGTGTGTGGCTCTTTTAAAAACCACCCCATTATGGCTTCCACATCTACGGCGGTGACGGGGCCAGCAATGACTTATGCGGCAGAGACGGCCAAAGCCACGGCTGCTCCCGCTTCTGCTGCTGCCCCGTCGCCGTTCCGACTAATAACAAAGAAGCTTGGGGTGAAGAGCCACACCCACCCCAACATGACCATCGAGGCGTGCGTGAGGGCCATGGCTGGGGTTGTCGGCCCTCCAGCCATACTCGCCACCTCGAAAATGTATGGGAAGGCTGTGTTCTTCCTGGAGTCGGAGCAGGCGGTGGCCCTGGCCATTACCAAGGGGCTCACCGTGGGCGGGACCTTCCTGCCGGTGGACCCTCTGGAGGCCACCGCGCAGAGGGTCGTGTTATCGAATGTCCCG
Organism: Somniosus microcephalus; assembly: GCF_052327205.1. Lineage (NCBI taxonomy): Eukaryota > Metazoa > Chordata > Chondrichthyes > Squaliformes > Somniosidae > Somniosus > Somniosus microcephalus. The sequence continues at coordinate 284,570,730 of NC_140987.1, read as the reverse complement.
CCCTATGTCTCGAGCGAGCTCCTCCTCCCCCACTTGCTCCAACTCGGGGAGGTGAGGTCGGGGATCATGCCGATCCCGCTCGGATTCCGGGAAGCCAGCCTTCGCCATGTCTTCTCCTTCCAGCGCCAGGCCTTTGTTCAGCTGGCGCGGGAGGGGGAGACTGACGGGGCTTTCTTGGTCCTCCATGAGGGGACCCTTCACCGCGTCTTCTGGATGACGGACGGCGTGTGGTGCCACGCCTGCAAGGAGGTGGGGCATGTACGGAAAAACTGCCCCGCCTCCAAGGCCGCCAGGTCGTCTGGCGTGGCCGAGGCTGGCGCCGCCGCCGCTCCTCCCCCCCGGGTCTGGCCGTGCCCCCCCCAAATAAATACTACCGGGGTGCGGTCGTCGTCGGAGGTCGATGCCATCCAGGCCTCCGGCGAGGGGGAGGAAGTGTGTCCGGTCGGGAGGAAGGCGCGGGGGAAAAATAAACACCGTAGGGCGGGTCCCCCCATGGAGGGCGTGCCCCATGACATGGAGCTCCTGACGCCCGAGAGTATTGCCGCGTTGATCGCGTGGGGCGAGAGTGGGAGGGGCCTCGTGCCCGAGCCTGTGGCCGCGACCGCCGAGGCGGAAGCGCCAGAACCTGCGGCCGGGCTTGGGCCCGAGGGACCCGACGAACCTGCTCCACCGGAGGGAGCAGGGGAGGCCCCTGCAGAAATGGAGGTCTCCCCCTATCCCTCCACTTTAAAAAGAAGGCGCGACTCCCAGGAGGAGGAGGAGGACCAGGAGGAGGAAGGTCCCTCCAGTCAGGGGGAGTCGTCGCCCGCCGCGGGTACTGCGCCCCACCCCACCGCTGTCAGCATCGTGAGCGATCGGCAGGGGTCGCCTGTCCCTGGGGAGGCTGAGGCAGAGGTGTCTGCCCAGCTCGTGCCTCCCGGGGATGGGGACGAGACCCTGCCCGTGGGGGGGGGTCGCAGAACAACCCGCGGCCGAGATCGATCCCCTTTCGGTGGCGTTACCCCTCGACGAGTCGGGCGGCTTGGAGTCTGGGTTGGGCGAGCTCGCGGAAGATGAGCTCGCCCAAAGCGGCCCGGACTTTTCCCAGGTGCTGCTCGACCTCGTCGAGGATTTGACAAGAAATACCCCTTCTGCTGGGTCGGAGGCCGGTGGCGCGGTGGAGGAAGGCCCTCTGTCTGTGTCTCTGGCGCCGGGCGACTTGGAGGAGATCGGATTTACATATTCTCCGGTCTCTCCGGTCTCTCTGGTCGTTCCGGCGCCTGGGGCGGAGGGGACTCCGAACCGCCGCCGTCTTCTGGCCCGGCGCCCCTGCAGGAGCCCAGGGAGGAATCCTCCGCCACCGATCCTGGGGGTGGGATCCGGGCGGAGGCGGGGCCGGCCGTTGCGGCCGAGCCGTTCACTGCGCTCTGCGTGACGGACGGGTCGGCCGCCGGTGGCGACTCCCCGGAGGAGGACGGGGACTCGGTGGTGGGGGCGGAGGACGACTGGGATTACATCGCCGATGAGGCGATGGATGACCTCCCGTCCCTCGCCGGGACCCCCCTCATTCCCATCGAGGAACTCCGGGACTTTGTGGCCACGTGCCAGGGTCGTCACAGGATTCGGGTGGCCCTCGACAGATAGCCGGACCTGGCACTGCTCCTCGGGTCGGCCCGCACCCTCGTCAAAGCCATGGACGCGGGCGCGGGAGTGAGCCCGCTCGTGCGGCGTCGGCTCCGGTCGTTCCTCACTGGGCTGCTAAGGGAGTGGCGGTTGACTAGCGGCCGCCCTCTCCCTTCCCCCGTTAGTCTTAAGTAGAGGGTGGATTATGCTTCTGAAATGAAGATAACCATAGCCAGCCTCAACATCAACGGCAGCAGGGAAGCTAGCCGCAGATTTAATAACTTTTCGGTCCTTCGGGACGGGAAGTATGCGGTGTGCTTCCTGCAAGAAACCCACACCGTTCCGGGAGACGAGGCCACGTGGCTCCTGGAGTGGCAAGGAGGGGTCAGCATGAGTCACCTCTCCAGTGTTTCCAGTGGGGTGGCTATCTTGCTGGCCCCGCATTTTCAGCCGGAAATCTTGGGGGTCAAGGAGCTCGTGCCGGGCCGCTTGCTCCAGGTCACTGTTCGCCTGGGGGGCGTGCCGCTCCATCTAGTGAACGTGTACGCCCCTGGGGCCGGTGCGCAGCAAGCGCGCTTCTTTGAAGAAGTGTCCACTCTTCTGGGCTCCATCAACGCGGGTGAGTGCGTCATCCTCGGGGGGATTTTAATTGTACCCTCGAGGTGAGGGACCGCACGGGCACCCTGCCATGCCCGGCGGCGATGGAGAAGTTGAGGGACCTGGTCGGGTCCCTCGACTTGGTGGACGTCTGGCGAAATCTCCATCCCGACTCCAGCGCCTTCACTTGCGTGAGGTCTGGGAGAGGAGCGTCCAGGATCGACCGCCTCTACATTTCCCGGGCGTACGTCTCCTGCGTTCTGGCGGCTTCCATGCAGCCGGTGCCGTGCATGGACCACCACCTGGTGTGGGCGGAGCTCGTTCCGCTGCGTGCACGGGGGGGGGTCCGCGTATTGGCACTTTAATAACCTGCTGCTGGAGGACGCACGGTTCCGGGATTCGTTTAGTCGGTTCTGGGCCGGCTGGAGAAGGGAGCGGGGCGGCTTCCCCTCCTTGAGGCTATGGTGGGATGTGGGCAAGGCTCACATCCGTCTCTTCTGTCAGGAGTACGAGAAGGGGTCGACTAAGAGGCGGGAGGCCCGGGTCGGGCAGTTGGAGAAGGAGGTGCTCGACCTGGAGTCCCGTCTCGGTCAAGTCTTCGAGGACCCGGCCCTGCGGATGGTGTACGAAGAGAAGAAGGGCGCGCTGAAGGACCTGCAGCTCGTCGGGTCCCGAGGCGCGTACGTGAGGTCGCGGATCCAGTTCCTGCGGGACCTGGACCGCGGCTCCCCCTTCTTCTACTCGCTGGAAAAAAGACGGGGGGTCCGTAAGCAGCTCTTGGAGCTGCTGGCCGACGACGGATCTCTGGTCTCGGATCCGAAGGGAATCCGCGCGGAGACCCGCGCCTATTACGGGGCTCTGTTCTCTCCGGATCCGTCCAGCAAGGATGCGCGCGGAGTTTTGTGGGAGGACCTGCCGAAGGTCGGCCTGGAGGACGCCGAAAAATTGGACGCTCCTCTGAGTCTGGAGGAGCTGACCGGCGCCCTCCGCCAGCTCTCTAGGGGAAAGTCCCCGGGGCTGGACGGGCTGACCGTGGAGTTCCACAGGGTGTTCTGGGATGTCTTGGGGGCGACTACGCGCGGGTCCTGGGGGAAAGTCTGGCGACCGGGGAGATGCCCCTCTCTTGGCGCAGGGCGGTTATTGTCCTGCTGCCTAAGAGGGGTGATCTCCGCCTCCTTAAAAACTGGCGCCCGGTCTCCCTCCTCAGCATGGACTATAAAATTTTTGCCAGGGCTATGTCTGCTCGCCTAGGCGCCGTGCTGGCCCACATGATCCACCCCGACCAGTCCTACACGGTCCCGGGCCGGACCATCCATGATAACATCCATCTGGTCCGGGACCTGGTCCACCATTCCCAGAGGGCTGGTCTGTCGGTCGCCTTCCTTTCCCTGGATCAGGAGAAGGCGTTCGACAGGGTGGATGACGAGTATCTCTTCGGGACTCTGCGCGCATTCGGGTTCGGGACGCATTTTGTCGCCCGGATCCGACTTCTGTACGCTGCCGCAGAGTGTCTGATTAAAGTTAACGGGTCCTTGACGGCGCCCCTTCGCTTCGGGAGGGGGGTGCGTCAGGGATGCCCCATGTCTGGCCAGTTATATGCCGTTTGCGTAGAGCCTTTCCTGCGCCTCTTGCGGAAGAGGTTGACGGGACTGGCTCTGCAAGGGCCGGGCGTGGAGGTGGTCCTCTCGGCTTACGCCGATGACGTGCTCCTCACGGTCACGGATCCCGCTGACTTGCGGAGGATGCGGGAATGCCAGCAGATTTACTCGGACGCATCCTCCGCCAAGATCAATTGGGAGAAATGTTCTGGACTCCTGTTGGGTCAGTGGCGGGTGGACTCCCTGCCGGAGGAGTTCAGGCCCTTCGCCTGGAGCACCACGCACCTCCTCTACTTGGGAGTCTACCTCAGCCCTGCCGAGGACGCCTGGCCGGCGAACTGGCAAGAGTTGGAGGCCAAAGTCACCGCTCGCTTAGGACGCTGGACAGGATTGCTCCGAGTGTTGTCCTACAGGGGTCGAGCGATGGTCATAAACCAACTGGTGGCCGCCATGTTGTGGTACCGGTTCATCACTTTGATCCCTCCCCCTGCGTTTGTCGCCAAGATACAGAAGAAGCTCGTCGACTTCTTCTGGGACAAAAGGAAGCACTGGGTCTCTGCCGCGGTTCTGAGTCTCCCGCTTAGGGAGGGCGGTCAGGCGTTGGTGTGCCTCCGCACCCAGGCTGCGACTTTCCGTCTTCAGACGCTGCAGAGATACCTGTACGTCGAGAATCCTCCGAGATGGTGTGCGCTGGCGACGTATTTTTTCCGCCAGCTGCACGGCCTCAATTATGACATGCAGCTCCTGTTTTTGGAAGTGGGCGGCAGGCGTGCCAGCCTGCGGGAGCTGCCTGTCTTCTACCAGGAACTGCTATGGGTTTGGAACTACGTCGCCTCCAGGCGGAGCTCTCCCCCGTCAGGAATGGCGGCTGTCCTCCGGGAGCCGCTGTACAGGAATCCGCACCTCCACGTCCGCGAGTTCGGGTGGCTGGCGGAACGCAGGGCTGTGCCTGGCAGGGTGACTAGAGTCGGGGACCTACTCGATGGCGGAGGAGCGGGCTGGATGGCGCCGGAGGAGTTGGCGCGGCGCATGTCTTGGGACAACGTCCGGCTCGCGGTCGATGCCATCGAGGCGGTGAAAGCGACGCTGCACCCCGGCGCCACGAGGTGTATCGAGGCGGCTCAAGCGCGTGGGGCGATCCCGTCCGAGCTTTCCCCCGTTCGGACGGAATTCCTTATCGGCGCCTGATATACCTATCAATTCGTCCAATAAAAAGCGACGAGTTAGGAACGTAACTAAAGGTTTTTATTGACTAAATAACAGAGCCCACCCTCGTGGGTGATCGGGTCCAACAAGGAGGAATACCAGCCAGTCGACTACCTTTATACCTGGGCAGGTAGGTGGAGCCATGGGCGGAGTCGGAGGTGGTCAGCCCAGGTATAACAGCGTGACAAGAGGCGACCTCGTATAGTGATACAACAGTGAGAACAGTGATAACAATACAACAGTGATAACTATAGTGTAACGATAGTGAACGATAAAAGTGGTTTACCACATTCACCCCTTGTTTAGATTTGAGTCCGGCGGGGTGAAGTGTACTACCAGTTCTGGTATGTCAGTCTGTCCGGAGGCCTCGTAAGCCTCTCCGATCGTCGCAGCGGCGGTGCTGCATTATCCGGTGTTAATGCTGGTGGCTGCGTGGTCGGCGAAGGCTCGTGAGGTTCCGGCATGCCGTCTACCTGGGCTGGAATTGGGGGGGTGGTGGGGGGGGTAAAGGTGGTGTCTCCGGAGTGCCCGAGGGTGCGAGGTCTCGTAAGGAGACAGTGTCCTCCCGCCCGTCTGGGTAAGCCACGTAGGCGTACTGGGGGTTGGCGTGCAGGAGGTTCACCCTCTCGACCAGGGGGTCCGTTTTATGGGCCCTCACGTGCTTTCGCAGCAAGACGGGCCCCGGAGAGGTCAGCCAGGTTGGTAGAGTGGTTCCCGTAGTCGACTTCCTGGGGAAAACAAACATTCGTTCATGGGGGGTGGCGTTAACGGCAGTGCAAAGTAGTGACCGGATGGAATGCAGCGCTGTCGGGAGGACTTCCTGCCAGCGGGAGGTTGGGAGGCCCTTAGACTTTAAGGCTAAGAGGACGGCCTTCCATACCGTCGCGTTCTCTCTTTCCACCTGGCCGTTCCCTCGGGGGTTGTAGCTGGTGGTCCTACTTGCTGCAATACCTCTCGCTAGTAGGAACTGACGGAGTTCCTCGCTCATGAAGGAGGAGCCCCGGTCACTATGTATATAGTTCGGGAACCCGAACAAGGCGAAGAGGTCGTTCAGGCACTTGATGACCGTGGTACTGGTCATGTCTGGGCAGGGGAAGGCAAAAGGGAAACGGGAGTACTCATCAACGATGTTGAGGAAGTCCACATTGCGGTCAGATGACGGTAGAGGCCCCTTAAAGTCGATGCTCAGGCGCTCGAAGGGGCGGGTGGCCTTGATCAGGCTTGCTCTGTCCGGCCTATAGAAGTGCGGTTTGCACTCGGCGCAGGTCTGGCAGTTCCTGGTCATGGTCCTGACCTCCTCGATGGAGTAGGTCAGGTTGCGGGCCTTAATGAAATGGTAAAGTCTGGTGACCCCGGGGTGGCAGAGGTCGTTGTGGAGGGTCTGAAGTCTATCAATATGCGCGCTGGCGCATGTAATTCGTGAAAGAGCATCAGGGGGTTCGTTCAGCTTACCTGGCCGGTACAAGATATCATAATCGTAGGTGGATAGCTCGATTCTCCACCTCAAGATCTTGTCATTCTTGATTTTGCCCCTCAGCTTGTTATTAAACATGAAAGCAACTGAACGTTGGTCGGTGAGGAGCGTAAATCGTTTGCCTGCCAGGTAATGCCTCCAGCGCCGTACCGCCTCCACAATTGCCTGGGCTTCCTTCGCGACCGACGAGTGTCGGATCTCGGGGCCCTGTAGGGTCCTTGAGAAGAAGGCCACCGGCCTCCCCTCCTGGTTAAGGGTAGCGGCTAGGGCGAAGTCGGATGCATCGCTCTCCACTTGGAAGGGGATGGACTCATCCACTGCGTGCATTGTGGCCTTGGCTATGTCTCCCTTGATGAGGGAGAAGGCCGCGCACGCTTCCTCCGTGAGGGGGAAGGATGTGGACTTCATGAGGGGTCTGGCTTTGTCCGCATAATTGGGCACCCATTGGGCATAGTAGGCGAAGAGCCCCAGGGTTCTCTTAAGTGCCTTAGGGCAGTGGGGGAGGGGTAGCTCCATGAGGGGGCGCATTCTTTCAGGGTCGGGGCCGATGAGTCCGTTCTCTACTACACAGCCAAGGATGGCAAGGCGCGAGGTGTTAAACACACATTTCTCCTTATTGTAGGTGAGGTTCAGCCGTTGGGCCGTACGGAGGAATTTCTCCAGATTCACGTCATGGTCCTGCCGGTCGCGGCCGCAGATGGTGACGTTATCTAGATAGGGGAATGTGGTCTGCAGTCCGTTCTGGTCAACCATCCGGTCCATCTCCCTTTGGAAGACCGAGACCCCGTTGGTGACACCGAAGGGGACCCTAAGGAAGTGGTATAGGCGCCCATTCGCCTCGAAGGCGGTGTACTGGCGGTCCTCGGGGTGGATAGGGAGTTGGTGGTAGGCCGACTTAAGGTCGATGGTCGAGAATACGCGGTATTGTGCAATCTGATTGACCATGTCAGATATGCGGGGAAGGGGGTATGCGTCCAGCTGGGTGTATCTGTTTATGGTCTGGCTGTAGTCGATGACCAGGCGATTTTTATCGCCGGTCTTAACGACCACGACCTGGGCACGCCAGGGGATGTTGCTCCCCTCGATAATGCCCTCTTTCAGGAGGCGCCGCACCTCAGAGCTAATGAAGGCTCTGTCCCCAGCGCTGTACCGCCTGCTCTTGGTAGCGACGGGTTTGCAGTCGGGGGTGAGGTTAGCGAACAGGGAAGGTGGCGGCACCTTGAGTGTGGATAGGCTGCAGGTGTTACGCGGTGGGCGGTTTAACATTCGCTGGTTGTCGACTGTGAGTGGGGGGAGGGGTCCACCGTATGCTAGGGTTACACTTTGGAGGTGGGATTGGAAGTCCAGCCCTAGTAGGACGGCAGCGCAGAGCTGGGGGAGGACGAGGAGTTTAAAATTTTTATACTCCGTACCCTTAACCGACAAGGTCACAACACAGTAGCCGCTAATGTCCGTGGCGTGGGACCTCGATGCCATCGAGATTCGGTTGCGCGTTGGCAGGACAGGGAGGGAGTAGTGGCTCACCGTGTCTGGGTGGATGAAGCTCTCCGTGCTTCCGCTGTCGAACAGGCAGGTCGTGGCGTGGCCGTTTACTTTGATGTCCATCATCGACTTGGACAGGTGGTGTGGGCGGGCTTGATCCAGAGTGACGGAGGCTAGTGTGTAGGTAAGCGAGTCGTTGTCGTCTGCGGGCGAGGCGGTCATCGGGTCCGGAGGCCCGGTGGCAGTCGGGCGTGGTGGGTAAAATGGCGTCTCCCACGAGGTAGGACAAAATGGCGGAGAAGATGGCTGCTCCCATAACTCACATGAGGCACTATTGGGGTCGGTTGCCTTGATCAAAGATGGCCGCCCCCATGACTCACGTGTGGGGATGCTGGCCTCAGTTGCCTTGAAAGAAGATGGCCGCCCCCACAGTTCGCATGAGGCACTGCTGGCCTCTGAAGATCCGCTCCTGCAGGCCTTAGAGAAGTGGCCTTTCTTCCTGCAGGTTGAGCAGGTAGAGTTCCTGGCTGGGCAGCGCGACCTCGGGTGCTTCTCCTGGCCGCAAAACAAGCAGCCAGCGGCCCGATTGCGGGTGCCCGATGTCGGAGCCGGTACCGGGGGTGGCGGTCCCGGTCGGGTCCGGGACGCCGACGCTGAGGTAGGTCCCGGGGGCGGCGCTGCGAAGGGTATTGCGGTAGGGGTCGGGCCCGAGTCCCAGGGTCGCGAGCAGTACCTGGAAAACGCCTCCTGGTCCTGATGGGCCACCTCTAGGGAGAGAGCGAGGGCTTCAGCTTTGTCCAGGTCGAGGTCTTTAGCTTCAAGCAGTCTTTGCCGTGAGTAGTCGGACCATAGGCCTTTCACAAAGGCATCGCGGATATTACCTTCCGTATTTTCAACAGCCGTCACCGCTTTAAAGTCACAGTTCCTGCCGAGTGCTCTTAGCGCCCGTAAAAATTCAGCTACAGACTCTCCTGGCTGTTGCGGGCGGGATCTTAGGAGGTGCCTGGTGTACATGTAATTTACCGGGCTCCGGTACTGCTGTTTCAGTAGGTTGATAGCGGCCTCGTATGTAGTCGTGTCCTGAATGAGTGCGTATACTCTCGGGCTCGCTTGGGCGTTCAGAACTCTTAGTTTGGATCTCTGAGGGACGCCGGATTCTTCCAGGTAGGATTCGAAGCAGCCCAGCCAGTGTTTGAAGTCGAGGGCTGAGTTTGCTGCCTGTGGGTTTAGATCCAGGTACGGTGGTTTGAGGGCTTGCAGCCAAGCCGGCTGGTGTGGCTGGTGTAGCCCGGTGTCTGAAAGCTGCTGTGGCTGTGCTTCTTGGAGGGCTTCTGGCTGGCCAGTAGTAGACATCTTTAAAATTTAGTCAATAAAATTGATATACCTATCAATTCGTCCAATAAAAAGCGACGAGTTAGGAACGTAACTAAAGGTTTTTATTGACTAAATAACAGAGCCCACCCTCGTGGGTGATCGGGTCCAACAAGGAGGAATCCCAGCCAGTCGACTACCTTTATACCTGGACAGGTAGGTGGAGCCATGGGCGGAGTCGGAGGTGGTCAGCCCAGGTATAACAGCGCGACAAGAGGCGACCTCGTATAGTGATACAACAGTGAGAACAGTGATAACAATACAACAGTGATAACTATAGTGTAACGATAGTGAACGATAAAAGTGGTTTACCACAGCGCCCTGCCCCGAAACTCCCCTCGGGGATCGGCGCCTCACAACTTGAGCCGTCTCGAGGAGATGCCCTCCGTGCCTTTTCATTTTGCACGGAGGGGTTTCCTGTACGGGCTGCTCCTGCACACCTTCCACTTTGTCATCTTCGCCCGCCGTCCGGACACGCCGTGGCGTGCCGTTTTGCCTTCCGGCGGAGGCGGAGGTCCCCAATGGAGGGCTCTCTATGCGGGAGTCCTCCCTTGTTCTGTTGGGGACTTGGCCTGGAGGGTGTTGCACGGAGCAGTCCCGTGCAATATATTGTTAAATAGGTTCACGGACACCCAGACCGCCTGTTTGTTCTGCGGTCTGGAGGAGTCCGTGTTCCACGTTTATGTTCAATGTGTGAGGTTGCAGCCCCTCTTCCATTATTTGAAGGGGCTGCTCCTTGATTTTTGGTTGCACTTCAGTCCCACGCTCTTGATCTACGGTCACCCGGTGCGGAGGGGAGCGGGCAGGCTGGAGGACCTCCTCGTGGGTCTGCTCCTGGGCCTGGCAAAAAAAGCCATTAATTGGTCCAGGCAGTGGGCGGCCGAGGGGGTCGTCTAGCCAGATTGCCTCCCTCGCTTCCGCGGCCATGTTCGCGCCCGGGTGGCCCTGGAGATGGAGCACGCGGTGTCCGCCGGCGCGCTCGAGCACTTTTGTGACCGGTGGGCGCTGCGGGGACTGGAGTGCATAATTGGTTTAAACGACCAAATTTTAATTTGATTTGTTAAGTTTTATTTAAAGATTTATTAGAGTTTTAGTTACAGTTTATTTGTTTAATTTATTTTGGTCTTACAAATAGAGGGCCAAACAAGCGAAGGTGCCATCTAGAGGCTAGAGAAGGAACTGACTGGCACCGTCACACTAGCAAGGCTTTTCATCTTGACTCCCCCCAGATGACCTTCATGCAATTCCTTCAGAACTCTCTCCCTTAATTTAGGAGGAATAATCACCCTTGTTCCATACATCAATGTTCCTTGACATACGGACAGCTGTTCTCGTCTGGCTGAGAATGCTGGTAACAGTGGGTCGCCATGTGCTGGCCATCCCTTCACTGTCAAGTCGTAGACCTGAGACAGTGTCGGGTCATTTCGGGTCTCTCTCGCAATACCCGCATTGGTGACTGGTAAGCATTTGATGATGGTCGAGTGAAATATCTCGACAGGGTCAACTGCTGGTGCCTCTTCCGCTGTAGGTAGTGGCAGGCGCGACAGCCCATCAGCATTACCATGTTGCTTTGTACCTTTGAATTCGATATCATATTGATGTGCCCCTCGGAAAAGGGACCATCTCTGAAGCCTCTACGCCGTCATTACCGGAACACCCTTCTTAGGGTTGAAAATGGAAACCAACGGCTGGTGATCTGTCAGCAGCGTAAACTTTTGGCCTTGCAGGTAATGGTTAAATTTCTTAACTCCCCACATGAGGCTGAGAGCCTCCCTATCTATCTGAGCATAGTTGCGCTCTGCGGAGGTCAATGATCTGGATGCGAACGCGACTGGCCTTTCCAAGCCATTTGGAAACTTATGTGAGAGCACTGCCCCGATACCATATGGAGAAGCATCACAAGCTAAGCGAATAGGCAGCGTTGGGTTAAAGTGAGCCAACACTTCCTTAGAGGTGATCAGTGCCTTGCTCTTTTGAAAAGCCCGCTTATAATCATCGCTCCACTTCCATGGTATTCCCATTTGCAAAAGAGTGTTCAGCGGGCGTAACACCGTGGATAAATTTGGAAGAAACTTGTGGTAATAGTTAACCAACCCAAGGAACGACCTCAACTGCGATACATTTTCCGGAGCAGGAGCTTTCACAACAGCTTCGATCTTGTCAGGTGACTTATGGAGCCCCTCCTGGTCAATGACGTGGCCGCAGTATGAGATTCGCTTTTGAAATAACTCACATTTCTGGCGATTAACTCTGAGCCCATATTCTTTCAATCTGGTGAGCACCTGCTCCAAATTCGCGAGGTGATCCTTATCATCATCTCCTGTAATCAGGATGTCGTCCAGGTAGCATTGTGTGCCTGGAATTCCCTGCAATACCTGCTCCATGGCCCTTTGCCAAATCGCTGGAGCCGATGCCACTCCAAAAACCAGTCTATTATACCGATATAAGCCCTTATGTGTGTTGATCGTGAGATACTGGCGTGACGCTTCATCAACTTCCATCTGTAGGTACGCCTGCGCCAGGTCTATCTTGGTGAAGTGTTTCCCGCCAGACAGCGAAGCGAAGATATCTTCAATCCGCGGAAGCGGATATTGCACCGTGTGAAGAACCGGATTAACAGTGATCTTGAAATCGCCACGGATGCGAACCTTCCCAGGTTCCCCCGGCTTGTTGCTCAACAAACGCTTCATGACAGGAACAATGGGTGTGGCCCATTTGCTCCAGTCCACCTTGGACAGTACTCCTGAACATTCTAGCCCTTCCAGCTCTGCTTCCACAGCAGGTCGTATCGCATAAGGTACCGGTCTGGCTTTGAAAAATTTTGGGTTTGCATGTTCTTCAACCTTGATGTTTGCCGTAATTCCTTTCAGTGTTCCCAGTCTCTGTTGGCATCGTCCAATATTTTGGACAGTCGTTTAGGTTTGACGTCGTCCTCTTTACAGGCATCTACAGTCAGTGCTTGTATGGAATGCCAGTCCACATTTATTCTCCGGATCCATTCCCGTCCCAGTAGTGGCGGACCTCCATCAGGTAACACATACAAGTCCATTTTCTAACTTTCTTTACCATTGTAGACAACATTTACTTTTATCTTTCCTTTGGGGTATACTATTTGCCCCGTGTATGTTTTCAATACAATCTCCGTATCCCTCAGGGGAATGTGCGAGAATAACCTTTTGTAATCTTGCTTATTCATGACCGTTAATGCCGATCCAGTGTCCAATTCCATCTTCACTTGGACTCCTGCTATCCGAAGCATGACCCAGATAGTTTGGTGGTCTGCTGTGTTACCCACATTATGTATTTTTAGACAACCCAGTTCCTTACTGCTGGAGTCTGAATCCATCTTCTGTTCATCCGAACTGTTCTCTGTCACCTTGTGTACTTTTTTGTACTTCTCCTGCGGCGACTTTTTGCTGCTGGTCTTCTTTCCTGACCGGCATACTCTCGCTATGTGACCAAGTTTGCCACATTGCCTGCATTCTTTATCTTTGAACCAGCACTGGTTCTGGTCATGCGTTGTCCTTCCGCAACGATAGCACTTTACTGCGCCCAATGCCATTTCATTGGTGCTGAATTCCAATGGCCTTTGCTGCATCTCTGCAGTGCCTCGTGCTGCTGCCTCGTGCGATGCTGCAATGCTGAAAGCTTTGTCCAGCGTAAGATCCTTTTCCTCTAGCAGTCGCTTCTGGGTTCCTTCCCTTAGGAGCCCACACACAAAGTTATTTCTCAGTGCGTCTGCTAGTCCTGTACCGAACTGACAGTACTTTGATAACTTGCGCAGTTCGGTTAAGAATTCAGCGTTGCGTTCTTCTTTAAGTTGAATTCTTTTGTAGAATTTAAATCGTTCCGCTATCAGCAGCGGCGTGGGGTTTAAATGCTCTTGCAGGATAGTAACAATATCCGCGAAACTCTTTCCTACCGGTTTATCTGGTGTTACAAGGTTCCTTAATAACCCGTACTTCTTCACACCCATCGAGTTTAATAGGGTTAGTGCCTTCTTATCCTCCGGTACCTCATTCGTTGTACAGTAAACTTCAATGCGTTCCACATAAGTGGCCCAATCTTCCACATCGCTATCAAAAGCAGTCATGTTACCCGTTTTTGGCATCCTTGTTGAGTTTCCTTTCCTTCGGATATGATTATTATTTTATTTTATTTTATTTTTTTCCAAAATGGCGGCTTTTCCCGCGCTTGTCTTCTTCCCCCGCCGACTCAAAATGGCGATTACAGCACTGTTGCCGTTCTTGCCTCCCAGCGGTCCTTTATTTTCCCCTACGCTGCTGCTCTTGTTCCCCGCCGCTCCCGCGGTCCTTGTGGTCATAAACGCTTTTCTGGCTGCTGCGCGTCTCTGCCTCGATTGCAGTCCGGCCCCTGACACCGGCTGCGGTCGTGTTCTCCACCCTTTTCGTTGTTTCCCTCCCCTTCTCTTACTGACAAATCGGCCGGCTTCCCCCCCGTGCCGCTCGATCGGGCTTACCCGCCGCTGTCGTCGAAGGGATGTTCACTGATACGATAGCAAAATACTGCAGATGTTGGAAATCCGAAATAACAACAGAAAATGCTGGAAAAACTCAGCAAGTCAGGCAACATCCGTGGAGAGAAATTTGAGTTGACGTTTCGGGTTTGACCCTTCTTCAAAACTGGAGAGAAAAGGAACTAGATCGAAGGCAGGGCTGCGATCGGACAAAAGAATTAAAGAACCAAAAGAAGTAAAAGAGATTAGAAGCTAGACGAGATGGTAATAGGCTGTGATTAGGTGTAAAGTGTACTGGCAGGGCAAAAGATAGCTGCCAGGTGTGAGAGAGAAACAAAAGGAAAGGGGGGGGGGAAAGGAAAGGAGTGGAAAAATATAAGTGAAAATGAAATAGGGGCCGAGGTTATGATCTGAAATTGTTGAACTCGATATTGAGACCGGAAGGCTGCAGACTGCCTAATCGGAAGATGAGGTGCTGTTCCTCGAGTTTACGTTGAGCTTCCGTGGAACAGTACAAGAGGCCAAGGACGGTGAGGTCCGAGTGGGAATGGAGCGGTGAATTGAAATGACAGGCGACCGGAAGCTCGGGGTCACCCTTACGGACTGAACGGAGGTGTTCCGCAAAGCGGTCACCCAATCTGCGTTTGGTCTCCCCAATGTAGAGGAGACCGCATCGTGAGCAGCGAATACAGTATACTAGATTGCGAGAAGTACAAGTAAATCGCTGTTTCACCTGGAAGGGGTGTTTGGGGCCCTGGACAGTGGGCATTCCGCAGGGACCGCTCTCTCCGAGACACCCTAGTCCACTCCTCTATCACCCCAAACAGCCCTTCCCCTTCGCCTGGCACCTTCCCGTGCAAGCGGAGGAGATGTAACACCTGCCCCTATACCTCCCCCCTCCCCACTGTCCAGGGCCCCAAACACCCCTTCCAGGTGAAACAGCGATTTACTTGTACTTCTCGCAATCTAGTATACTGTATTCGCTGCTCACGATGCGGTCTCCTCTACATTGGGGAGACCAAACGCAGATTGGGTGACCGCTTTGCGGAACACCTCCGTTCAGTCCGTAAGGGTGACCCCGAGCTTCCGGTCGCCTGTCATTTCAATTCACCGCTCCATTCCCACTCGGACCTCACCGTCCTTGGCCTCTTGTACTGTTCCACGGAAGCTCAACGTAAACTCGAGGAACAGCACCTCATCTTCCGATTAGGCAGTCTGCAGCCTTCCGGTCTCAATATCGAGTTCAACAATTTCAGATCATAACCTCGGCCCCTATTTCATTTTCACTTATATTTTTCCACTCCTTTCCTTTCCCCCCCCCCTTCCTTTTGTTTCTCTCTCACACCTGGCAGCTATCTTTTGCCCTGCCAGTACACTTTACACCTAATCACAGCCTATTACCATCTCGTCTAGCTTCTAATCTCTTTTACTTCTTTTGGTTCTTTAATTCTTTTGTCCGATCGCAGCCCTGCCTTCGATCTAGTTCCTTTTCTCTCCAGTTTTGAAGAAGGGTCAAACCCGAAACGTCAACTCAAATTTCTCTCCACGGATGTTGCCTGACTTGCTGAGTTTTTCCAGCATTTTCTGTTGTTATTTCGGATGTTCACTGATGTTTGACTTCGTGGCCAGAAACAACCCGGGTTCCCGATGGCCTCCCGTGCTATGCAGTGCCCAGCAGGACGTTGAGGGTGGATGTCCTTGTTCGATGCCCGTTTCAGAGGCGAAGCTTCCTTTGATGCAACTGCCGCTAGGTAAGATCAGACTCGTCGCCACTGTTGAGTCTGTGTTTTCAAATGTAGTTATGCTGAATAACAGGACACAGACTACAGAAATAATTAAACAGGTCTTTAGTGATTGAGGGTCAGGGCTGAACTGGGATACACGTTGCTCCGCAGGGTTTATATACCGGTGTGGTCACCACCGGTACTACAATGTACAGGAGCCATGAAAAAGTAGTCCATCACCTTAAGGTATCCTCTTAAGGTGGTACAGGTTACATACACTACACAGTTCCCAAAAGGAAGTCACTAGCTAATGATCAAAAGCATGAACTCCAAATGATTCTATTCCCATCCTTAGCCCTGGGGTGTTGACATCAATTGTATTACCCCTACCATCTAGTCAGCTAACTCACCATAGACCAGAAATTGAAGTGAGGACCTTCTAGTCTGTAGGACTTAGTATTATACTGAGTGGAGCCTTTACCCACTGGATTTTTAAATCTTTTATCAAAAACTAATTGCTGAATGTTGGGCGAACTTAGTCATTCTGGTCTCAGTTAAAGAGTAGATGCACTCGGCTGAATTGCCATAAAGTCCTGATTCTGATTGTTAATCAGAGCAAAAACAATTTACATTCTTCAGCTTTTCAAAACCAGTGAACCAAGAGGTAACAAAAAATATGCTTTCTTTCAATCACCATTCACAGCACAGCAAAGGTAGAGAAAGAATGAGACAAGACAATATGCTAACCTGCTTCCCTACCTGACCTGCTGTCTGTTTCCATCTTTGCCACTCTTCCTTCATGAAGATGGTATTGATTAATTCCAATACAAGTTCGATCGATTTCTTTCAGCAAATAATATTTTGGGATACAGTAGATGAGTAATTTGAGACATGACATGTGGTAAGTGTAGCAAGCTTGGGAGGAACAGGTCACTTTGGACCTATGGTTGGCAAAGCTCTCCACTAATGGAGGTTTACCTCGCCTCATGTCTGGGTCTTTTGTAGACTCATTGATAGAGATTGATTGCTATAATTAGTCCACAACTCCATTATTGTTGTATTATGTGACTACCAGGATGGTAGAAGACAAAGTAAAATGGACCTTGGTCTTTTTTCTTTTAGCAGTTCCTACGTTCCTGACTTAGTACTCACTCCAAGGACTCCCCGTCTATGATAGACCTTTAACCTGCCTGCTGTTTCCTCCTACATCTCCTCCACCCCACACCTCCACTTGGTTTTGGGTCTCATGCTGTCCCTTGATCCTTGTCTTGCACTGATCCCACACCTCAAGCCTCTGCACCTTGGCCTGAGAACAACATCATGGAAGAGGTCCTAGTATATTTATAAAACCCAGAAAGAATGCTAAATCGAATCACAATAAATGTATGTTTGATTTTTTTAAATAAGATTACATGTCAATTATTGCTAAACTTTATATTAAGACTTCTTTATCTAGAGAGTGGTGAGAATGTGGAACTCGCTACCACAGGGAGTAGTTGCGGCGAATAGCATAGATGCATTTAAGAAAAAGCTGGATAAACACATGAGGGAGAAAGGGGTGGGAGGAGGCTCGTGTGGAGCATAAACACCAGCATAGATCAGTTGGGCCAAATGGCCCATTTCTGTGTTGTACATTCTATGTAATTCTATTAGATTATTACAGAGAATCCCTAGTTAGTTTAGGGTCAACCATGAATGATGAACATCTCCCTAAACTAATCAGCCTCCCCCCACATACCTCAGATTTTAAGTTTTAAGATATATTTATTGAGCATTCAGAGAACAAAGACAGATAGAGGTAGAATAAAATCCATGGGAAATTAATAATTAGGGATATTTTAATCTTACTCTTAAAAGAGCAGGTTACACTACTATATCAAAATGGTGGGTGATTTAACAAAAACATTCACACAGTAACTAAAACAGGTGACACAAGGTGACAGTGGAGGGGGAAGAACTGGATCTAGTATTTTCAACCTTGTAATTCACAGGTTTGGAAAGCACATAACAAGAAAGGGCTTTTTGGTGCATCAAATCTGCTTCTTCATCAGATCAGATACTATCAATTCTATCATTAATTCTACCACACTTATTTAATCTGAACTTGATCTAGTTCAGAACTGTTTATTTCAGAGACCCCCTTGGCCTTTTAAAACAAAATGGATATGTCTGTGGAATTAGGCTCAAATAGAATTGAAACGAAACAACTTCTTTTCTAAGCTCACTGTCTGTGTCTTTATTTTGGTTCAAATCATTAGGGAAGAAAATCAACTTGTGGCCAAAAGGAGAGGGGCAAGTTGGTAACGCAATTGCTCTGCGTGCTGGTCTGTGCTGGCCTGTGCTGGTCTGTGCTGGCCTGTGCTGGTCTGTGCTGGCCTGTGCTGGCCTGTACTGGTCTGTGCTGGTCTGTGCTGGCCTGAGGCTTGAGCCACATTCGTCAGGCCTCGTCTGAGTAAAAGTGGTGTGCTGAAGGCGACAAGCAGGCATCCCGACGCAGCACCACGGTTGCGGACTGATGAATTCTGGCTGGTTCCAATGCCAAGCCAGCCTATGGGTAGGTCCTTGGAGGGGGAGGGAAGAGGAAACCAAGGGGAGGGTACCAGCACGGTACAGCTGGAACCCAGGGTATTTTTGTGGAGCCAGAAGGAGTAGGTGACATAATGCAAAGAAGCAAAATAATAGAAGGAGACTCAATCCACAAGGGGTTAATGTAGCCTTTGCAGAATGGTAGTATTACCGTCTCTGGTAAGCAACAGATCCGTCGGTAGCAGCAATCACTGTTCTCTTTTGTGGATCTTCAGGATGCAACTGCTCTATATGGTTGACTCAAGTTTCAGTTCACCCATGAGTATTGTTGCTCATGCACCAGAACTAAAGATTACAGGCTAAGCGCATTTAATGCTCATCCTTTCAATTATTCACAACCAAAGTCACAAAATGTAGGAAGTGCTGCATGAAATTCTTATGAGCAACTAATCACATCTTATATGAACCCTACAACTCTCCGAGATCTCTCTGTTCCTCCAATTCTGGCCTCTTATGCATCCCCAATTTCCTTCGCCTCCCCCCTCCCATTGACAGCCGTGCCTTTAGCTGGCTGGGCCCCAAGCTCTGGAATTCCCTCCTTTTCTACCCCTCCCTTTCCTTTAAGACTCTCCTTAAAATTTACCTCTTTGACCAAGCTTTTGGTCACCTGTCCTAACATCTCCTTATGTGGCTCTGTGGCAAATTTTGTTTTAGAATGCTCCTGTGAAGCGCCTTGGGACGTTTTACTACATTAAAGGCGCTATATAAATGTAAGTTGCTGTTGTTGCCTGATGCCCATGAGTGTTCCATTTAGAAACATAGTGGAGTGAGCCATCACTTTGACCTTAGCCATTAATAAAAATATATAAAGTAGACAGAAATCTCCTTATTTATCACAATTTTTTATATCTTTCACCATGATCCATATCCCTCTGAACCCTCGAGTGGTGTTCTTCAATTGAGATCACCGTAGAACGTATATAGATCATATATGACAATTACACCATTCATGAAAAATGGAGTTATATACAATCTGCAAAACTACAAATAGTGTATAGAATTAACCAGAAAAGAAGGTTCAGTGAAACTGATTTTAGGGTTTGGTTCCCTCATGTATTTAGAGGGTAATTTTCTGAGTTCTGATGACAGGGAAACTCACACATATCAGCAAACCATGGGGTAGACTTTAACCTGTGGTAGCAGATCAGCTGCCTGTTATACACCCCTGCCAGCAGCTTCCTGTCTGTTCAAATCAGGTTCTGTGCCACTGGTAGACACTCAGAAAATTTAAGCTTTAGGGGGAAAAATTGAGTCGCGCCCCCTTTGGAGTGTTAACTTCGCCAGGGCGCTACCTTTAGCACCACGAAAAAATTAGGGTCCCTGCGGACAAAATTAATCGGTAGCGTCCCAAGAGGGAAGCGGGATGCTACTGGAAGCGTCCCGCCTCCTTCTTGGTGCACTGCGAGGGAATATCGCGGCACGTGGCGCTGCGGCATTGCAGGCCTTCAGCCCCTTCTTAAAGGGGAGGGGCCTTGCGCAGCGCGACCCGGGGCCCAGCTGGGCCAACAGGGATTGGAGTGCCGGCAAAAGAGCCCGGCACTTAAGAGAAGTGCCGGGCTCACGGAGCACAGCTGGCACGCCGCGGGGGTGCTGCAGAGGAGGCTGGGGACGGCAACGGGGGCAGGTGCTGGCAGGCGGCCAGCAACAAAAATGGCTGCCCGGCACCTCGCCTTTAATTAGCGCTGCCCCGGCTGCAGGTAGGCCCCCCCTGACCCTGTTAGACATAGCGTCTGGCGGTAAGTCAGGGGGCGTTACCGAAGATCGCGGCCGGGGGGCGGGTTACGCACGGCGATGACGTAATCACCGGCAGTACAGAGCCGCGGGACGTTAACAGTTACTGCCGCTGCTAACTTCTCACTGAATTTCGCGGGAGGTGCTGGTGGCACTGTGCCCGGGCGCTAGTTGCTCTGCGCCCCGTTAGTGTTCTCTTAGGGCGCTAACAGAGGCGCAAAGCAACCGAATTTTTCCCCCTTAGTATTTTGGATCGTGCAATCACAAGAGTCTTCAATCACCATTAGATACTGTCCCAGGAAAGTTCTGTAACCAAAGCTGAAAATCTTTTTGCATATAAATCCTAGGTTTGCTTCATGCTCCGCTCAATTGGGATCAGATTTGAACTAAAGAGAGTCTACATTATGCAACTTGCACTTGTGGTGTATGTGCCTTTAAGAGCCCCAGGTGTGCGTAATGCCGGTAATTGCTACTTGGGCTATATAAGCCTGTGTATTGTGTATATCCTTTAGAAACCCCCCCCAGACTTTGCTTAGTAAATACCTATGAACCAACTCCTGTCTTCAGTGTCTTTATCAACACACGGACACTACAGTGGCGACGAAGTGGAAACGGACTTACCGGCAATTCGGCAGCACCTCAAGGACATCGATTCCTCCGGCGTCCAGAAGACTCAAGGAAGTGAGAGAAGCTGTGGTTTCACCAGCTGGCCAAGCTGGTGGCAGGTACTGCGCTAATCCTTCCTGGGCGTCAGGCTAGGGCTCCAGCGGCGGGCTCTACAGCTGAGACAGGCAACGAAATCGGAGGCAAGCAATAACGGACTGGGAGGGAGCACTCGGGAGACGGCTGGCGCGGCAAGCAGGTCAGCGTTCAGACCCCCGGCGGGAACGAGTCTCCAACAGTAAATTAAAAAAACATAAAGAGAACGGGAACTGCAGTAAACAGCGTTGTTATCGGCAGCAGCGGAGGGAAAGCGCGGGAAGTGCCATATCTTGCTACAGAAAAGAAAAAAAACGCGCGGGAAGCGCCATATCTTTTCTGAAATGCCTAAGTCTGGCAATATTGATGCTTTTGATAGCGAAACAGAGCCTAATTTTGGCAATATTGAAGTTTTCGATAACAAGATAGAGGATTGGACCACATATGTGGAAAGAGTGGAGGTATATTGCACCACAAATGGAATAGAAAATGAAAAAAAAGCTTCAGTGCTTCTGGATCTAATGGGCACAAAGACATACAAGCTGTTACGAAACTTAATCACTCCAGCCGAACCAATGGACAAGAATTTTGAGGAGATTGTTGATACCCTACACTGCCAATTCGAGGCAGGACTGGCAGATTCTCTGCGAGACAAATTCATCTGCGATCCCCTAAGTGTAGAAACACAAAAAAAGGAATCTTCTGAAAAAGATTTAACACTGGACAAGGCTTTCCGTGCAAGAGGAGCTGCAAATATACAGCAAAGGCCACAGGACTTCGGCACCCATGAAATGACACGGGGTTTCGAGAGATGTTATCGCTGCGGCAGATCCACCCATGACCAGAGGGACTGCTGGTTCAAGAAAAAAGCATGCAGGCGATGCGGAAAGATGGGACACATTCCACGAGTGTGCCGATCTGAAAATAAAAAATCCACTAACGGGAAAAGAATCAATAAGGAAAAGCACAGAAAGGTACAAATGATGACGGACAGTAGCTCCGAAGACCAGAAGAGCGATAGCGACTCCGGGAACAAGAGACTAAGCTCTCTCAAATTACATAATGTAGTTGCCAAAGAAGATTACCAGACCATTTGGGTTACCCTCACAATAGCAGGGTCCCCAGTTAAAATGGAGCTAGATACAGGATCAGCTCTGACCGTCATAAATCAACGGGATTACGAGCGGCTATTTCCGCATATACCTTTAAAAGATACATCCATTATCTTGAAAACATATACGGGGCAGAAAGTATACCCCAAAGGAAAAATAAGGGTGCCTGTTGTATACAACGGCAAGGAAATACAGAAGTTGTATTTATACGTTCTACAAGATGGTGGTCCACCGCTGTTGGGACGTGAATGGATCAGAAAAATACGTTTAGACTGGCACTCCATTCAGGCACTGACGGTGACCAGTAAGGAAAAAAATGATGATGATGTCCTACCTGAACGATTGAAAGACATCTTGGCCAACGCCAGGGAAGTATTTCAAGAGAAACTAGGAACCTTGAAAGGCATCACCGCCTCAATAAAAGTGGAAGATGCAGCAATTCCCAAGTTTTTTAAGGCAAGACCGGTGCCATACGCAATTCGTCCAGCAGTCGAGGCAGAGCTGGAGAATTTGGAAAAGGCAGGCGTATTATCGAAAATAGATTGGAGCGAGTGGGCAACACCCATCGTCCCAGTCATGAAGAAAGCATTGAAGGGTGATGGATCTGAAGAACAGAGAAAAATTCGCATCTGTGGAGACTTCAAGGTGACTGTAAACCCGGTCCTTCACACGGTACAGTATCCTCTTCTGAGGATAGAAGATATTTTCGCCTCACTATCCGCAGGGAAACGTTTCACCAAAATTGACTTGGCGCAGGCATATCTACAGATGGAGGTTGAAGAGGCCTCTAAAAAATATCTCATGATAAATACACACAAAGGTCTGTACCAGTACAATCGACTGGTTTTCGAAGTAGCATCCGCTCCAGCTATCTGGCAAAGAGCTATGGAGCAAGTCCTCCAAGGGATTCCGGGGACTCAATGCTACCTAGACGACATCCTTGTAACAGGAGAAAACGACAACGAGCACCTTGCCAATTTAGAGCAGGTGCTCACTAGGCTGAGAGAACGGGGCCTACGAGCAAATCGCCCCATGTGCGAATTTTTCCGAAATAAAATATCATTTTGTGGCCACATAATAAATAAGGAAGGGTTACATAAGTCACCTGAAAAAATTGAGGCGGTCATAAAAGCCCCAGCACCTGAAAATGTTTCACAATTAAGGTCGTTCCTGGGATTAATAAATTACTATCATAAATTTTTACCGAACTTATCAACTCTTCTACACCCTCTTAATGAACTGCTACAAACAGGAGTAATTTGGAAATGGAACGAAGACTGCAAAAATGTCTTCCGTAAATGCAAAGACTTAATCACATCCAAAGAAGTTTTGGCTCATTACAACCCATCACTACCAATCAGACTGGCGTGCGATGCCTCCCCTTACGGCATAGGAGCAGTATTATCGCATAAATTCCCTGATGGCTCGGAATGGCCGATAGCTTTTGCGTCACGCTCATTGAACTCAGCTGAGCGTAACTATGCCCAAATCGACAGGGAAGCGCTCAGCCTGGTATGGGGAGTAAAGAAATTCAACCATTACCTACACAGACAAAAATTTACCTTGTTGACTGACCATCAACCCCTCACCTCCATATTCAACCCTAAAAAGGGTGTTCCCATTATGACAGCACAAAGGCTACAGCGGTGGTCCCTTTTTCTACGGGCACACCAATACAACATAGAATACAAAGGTTCAAAACAGCATGGGAATGCTGACGGTTTATCGCGCTTACCGTTGCCAACGGTAGAAGAGGCACCTACAGTAGACCCAATGGAGATGTTCCACTCTACCATAGTGGAATGTCTACCAGTAACAAATTCTGCCATTGAAAGGGAAACGAGAAATGACCCGACTCTTTCACGGGTCTACGATTTAACAGTGAAGGGATGGCCAGCACATGGCGAACCACTGTTGCCAACATTCTCGCAAAGAAGAGAACAGCTGTCAGTGTGCCGAGGAACCTTGATGTGTGGATCCAGAGTGGTGATTCCACCCAAACTCCAGGATAAAGTGCGAAAGGAGCTTCACGAGGGGCATCTGGGTGGAGTGAAAATGAAGAACCTAGCCAGGGCGTTTGTATGGTGGCCAGGTATCGATGGAGACATCAAAGAAATGACCAAGAGCTGCCTAGGATGCCAGAAGGTCCAAAACGCTCCACCACAAGCCCCTCTACATCCATGGGAGTGGCCCTCATCTCCCTGGCAAAGGGTACACATCGACTTTGCTGGTCCATTTATGGACTCAATGTTCTTAATCGCGGTTGATGCACACTCCAAGTGGCCAGAGGTAATAAAGATGTCCTCCACCACCATGGAAAAAACCATCACAGTATTAAGGACCATATTTGCCAGGAATGGGCTGCCGGAACAGATCTGTTCTGATAATGGACCGCAATTTGTGTCCGAAGAATTCAGAAAGTTCTTAAAAAACAATGGGGTTAAGCACTACACGTCCGCCCCATACCATCCCACCACCAATGGATTGGCTGAAAGGTTTGTCCAGACCTTCAAGAAGGCCATAAAGGCCATGGGTAATGAAGACATAAAACTTCAGCACAAGGTGGATAACTTCTTATTCGCATACAGGAATGCAACACATATGGTTACCAACCAAACTCCCGCCATGATGTTCTTCAATAGAAACCTAAGATGCCGGCTGGATTTGGTCAAGCCCAACATCAGAAGGGACGTGGAGAACCGACAGTTTCAAGGCATGATTGAAAGGCCAACTAGAACCTTCCAGATAGGTCAACAAGTTTTGGCCCGGGACTACCGTACCGAGAAATGGCAGCCTGGAACTATCTGCACACGACTAGGACCACTAACGTATACCGTGGACATCGGAGAAAGCATAATAAGGCGCCATGCTGACCAAATCATAAAGTCATCCGAAAAGGGACAACCGACACCACCACTCTATACATCTAACGATGAAGTAGCGATACCCATATCTACCTCTGATCCGGTGATACTGGAACCCAATGAACCCAACACTGGCATTCAAGCCGAATCAGCCTTGCCAGAAGAACCTACTACACCACCAGAAACTACTACACCCCCGAGGCGTTATCCAGACCGAGTCAGGAAGCATCCTGAGAGACTAACTTATAATTAATTAATTACAGCAATGTATATTATTTTGCATATAACATGTAATTAATAATTACTTAAAATATGATGTACTGGTTAGCTAAAAGGGGAGGAATTGTGGTGTATGTGCCTTTAAGAGCCCCAGGTGTGCGTAATGCCGGTAATTGCTACTTGGGCTATATAAGCCTGTGTATTGTGTATATCCTTTAGAAACCCCCCCCAGACTTTGCTTAGTAAATACCTATGAACCAACTCCTGTCTTCAGTGTCTTTATCAACACACGGACACTACAGCACTGAACACAGTTAGCACCCCCACACAAACACACTCTCACAATTTACACATTCAACACTTGGTTGTTTTACAATTAGTTTAGCAGTTTACTTTGTCTAAAATTTGCATAAACCTGCAAGTGAAATTATGCAGCATTAATCCACAAATTAATAAAACATGCACTTTGCAATTATTACAGGATATACTGTACTTACAAGGCTAATGTTAAGTCAGCAGCTGAGCAATCATTACAAAATCCCTTTAAAAATGATGATAATGTATCCAATTTCACTGACTAAGGAGCAAGTTCTTGAATTATTACCCTTGCCAATTCTTTTATTCATTCTTTATTAAGTTTGAATTAAAATATGCAAGAACACAGTAAGTTACTATAATATGCGATAGAGTCAAATTAGGTGACGTACAGTCGGTAAGTATTTTTAACACGCGTTAAAGGGGGATCATTGCCATTTTGGAGACTGAAAAAGACCTTGAGCTTCTGTATCATTGTACGTCATTTTGAGCCACATTATGATGTTTTTAATAACAACTAACATCATCATTGTGACATGCATCACATGCCAGAGTGACTTTGTTGTTAAGTACTGTTCCAACAATGTTTACAGAGCAGCCGTCTTTTATACACCCCTGTAATTTTGATGTCCACAGAAGAGGTAGCACCAGATTATGAAATATATACAGTGGCACAGCAAACATGTAACTGATGTGAAGCAGATATATTATAACGTGATTTACATCATCAATGACATGTATGGCAATCAGTTAAAAAAAATGCCAAACACATGTTTCATGACGACACTATCCCTTTAAATAAATTACTTTTAAAAAATTGCCTTAATCGTAGACCTCAATAGTCCATCACCATGGAAACCGCACAACTTTTTAAATAAAAATGTTCCATTTAGTTAGCATAGTGGGCCACTGGAATAATTAAAGTAAGGTATCTCATGCTGAAATATTCCCAAGACACACATTCATGGAAAGGCCTTGAAGAAGTCTTATTTGTTTTCTTACACTGCTTAAGTGTTATTGCCTGGAACTGGGGAAATAAAGTGTTTGGCATTAACTTATGCAGAATGATAGCACAGCTCTCTTCCATCTCATTTCAGTCTCACTGCCTCCAAATCTGAGGGGTTTGTAGATAGGCTACACTGTTCCTTGCTCCCCTTTCAACGCAGTCACTATGGCAGACTCCTTTTGAACTCTTCTACAATCTGCATACATATTGGAGGAGCAGAACCTGATTGAAGAGATTCAAACAGGGAGTTAGAGGAGAAATCTAGGAGCTAGCGGATCTGGGAGGCAAAAAACATGGTTAAGGGTGTTGGAGGAGAAAGCTAGGTTGCAGATGGAGAATTCCCATTGAAGGTAGTGGTACTTCCCCTGGCGGTAATGTAACTTTCCACCCAAGAGTACCATTTGCCATTAAATCCTCCTGTCATTTCAGTTTTGGTGCAGAGAGCTTCCACCAGACCTGTGGTATGGAGCAGATCAGGATGATGATCCACCACTTCCTTGCCCAATGCCCCTTCATTTTGTTATCTGTGTCACTATTCAATTGTCTATCTTGGTCAGATTTGTCTCCTAGACAGAATTACGACATACCATCCCCTTCCCAGGTTGTCCTCACCTTTACCACTAAACTGAGAAAATATTATGATGCAGGTAGAGATGGAAACCATTCATCCACCATATATGATGAGGGGAAACTAATGGCAGGGTAAGTATAATGGTAAACTCCACAAACAGCAGAAACCGTCAATCTAAATGAAAATTAAATAAGAAATGCTCAATTTTTGGGGGGAGGTTGTGGGATATGAATTCAGGTTGGCTCCCAACCTTTAATGTGTGGACAATACCACAGCACAAACTTTCTACTCATACCAGAGGAAAAGATTGAAAACTACAAAAAGAAGTGCCGAATCGTCCAGGGTGGAGCTGACTCTTCTAATTGCAGTGGTTGATGGCAATCGCCATCACCAATTAAAGGGTAGCATGTGCCCCCTTCTGAAAGGGGCACAACCAATAAAAACTGTAATCCAAACCAGAATTAAAGGAAACTTAATGAATTAAATCAAAATTCTATTTTCCGGGGTGATGAGGCACTCCAGTCCCTCCGATGCCCCAGCGTGAGCTGAGTTCCCTCTCATTAATCAATGAATACTTTCAGCTGCGGCACAGATTCTGCAGAATCGGTGCCCCATTGTTGCATTTCCCAGCTGTACTGTCTGATGCTGGGGTGTCCCGATTGAAAGAGCACAGTTGTGAGTTATGCAACTGATGTCAATCCAACCCTTATGGTAATTATTGCTACAGTTCATACACTATTAAAGACTAATGGATTAAGTCAGGTTGACTAAAATGCTAATTAAAGGCAATTATTAAGAGTGCATCTCATTTTAGTAATTCATCATCTTGCTTCACCTTTAGATGGTAAAACATGTTCTGAGTCAAATTGGGAGTAGCCTTTAATACCTGTCACAACCATACCCTGAGATCTGCTCACTAATATCACTTTACTGTGTGCCTCAATGTGTGGGAGGCAGGGGTTTCGCTTCATGGGGCACTGGCACCAGTACTGGGGAAAGAGGGAGCTGTTCCGTTGGGACAGGCTCCACTTAAACCGGGCTGGGACCAGTGTCCCGGCAAATCAAATAACTAGGACTGTAGACAGGGCTTTAAACTAATGAAGTGGGGGTGAGAGGATTCAGGAAAGAGTAAATTTAAAAGCAGCAAGAGAAATGTCAAGGCTCAAGAACAGAGCAGAGTTTTGGGTAAAAATAAGCAGAGTGGGTCAGAAAGGAACAGCGAGCGTAACAAAGGTAATAGGGCATCAGTGACTAAGGTGACATCAGGGAAAAATATAAAAAAAGTCAAAACTAAAGGCACTATATCTGAATGTGCAAATCATTCGCAACAAAATAGAAGAATTAATTGTGCAGATAGAAATGAACAGGTTTGATCTAATAGCCATAATGGAGATATGGTTGCAAAGTGACCAAGGCTTGGAACTAAATATTCCAGGAAACTTAACTTTTAGAAGAGATAGGCAAAATGGAAAAGGAGGAGGGGTAGCCCTGATAATAAAGGATGGGATAAAGACTGTAGAGAGAAAGGATCTTAGCTCTGAAAATCAAGAAGTAGAATCAGTTTGGATGGAGCTAAGAAACAGCAAGGGGCAGAAAACATTGGTGGGAGTTGTTTATAGGCCCCCAAACAATAGTTGTAATGTAGGGCAGAGTATAAATCAGGAAATCAGAGGCACATGGAACAAAGGTAATACAATAATCATGAGGGACTTTAATCTACATATAAACTGGGCAAACCAAATTTGCAGTAATAGTATAGGGACAAGTTCATGGAATGTATGCAAGATAGTTTTCTAGATAAGTTTGTTGAGGAACCAGCTAGGGAACAGGCTATTTTAGATCTAGTAATGTGCAATGAGAAAGGGTTAATTAATAACCTTGTAGTAAAGGGGCCTTTAGGGAAGAGTGACCATAAGATGATAGAATTTTATATTGAGTTTGAAAGTGATTTCGTTAAGTCTGAAACTAGGGTCCTAAATCTAAACAAAGCAAACTACGTAGGTATGAGAGGTGAGTTGGTTAAGTTAGATTGGGAAACTACATTAAAGATATGATGGTAGACAAGCAATGGCTTGCATTTAAAGAATTAATACATAATTTACAACAAATATACATTCCTTTAAGGCACAAAAACTCCACAGGAAAAGTGGCTAACAAGAGAAGTTAAAGATAGTATAAGATCAAAGGAAGAGGCTTAGAATGTTGCCAAAAAGTGTAGTAAGCCTGAGGATTGGGAAGATTTTAGAATTCAGCAAAGGAGGACCAAGAAATTGATAAGGAAAGAGAAAAAAGAATATGAGTAAATTAGCAAGAGACATAAAAACAGATTGTAAACGTTTCTATAGGTATTTAAATAGGAAGAGGTTAGTGAAAGTAAACGTGGGCCCATTAGAGGCAGAGACAAGAAAGATTATAATGGGCAATAAGGAAATGGCAGAGACATTAAACAAATACTTTGGGCTGGATTTTACCAGCCCAGAGGAGGCGGGTTTGGAGGCGGGTCTGCTGGGAAAATAAAAAACAACCCACTCCCAACCCGCCTCCAACCAATCTTCCCAGGAGTTGGATCCCCGATTTGCACAGTGACCCGACTCCTAGCTGTGGGAAGAGGATTATAACTACTTAACTGCCTGTTAACAGGTCATCAACAGGCAGTTAAGGGGCTTTTTCCCATTTTGCGACTTCTGCTGCTGGCTTCCCAATGTCGGGGAACCCTGCCAGGGTAAGTGAGGCGTGCTGTGGGTCTGTTGTACTGTTGGTGTATAGATGACAGCTGCAGAAGTGGTGTGAAGGATGCAAAGGGACACTGGTGAGTATCAGAGGTAAGGAAATGTTGGAAAAGTCATTTTTAATGTGTTTAGATTTTTCTGTAGGTGACAAGCTTTGAAGTGTTTGTGTGGCCTCGCCTCAATGGGAGAAGTGACAGATCGCTTCTGTACACTCACCTGCAGCTGCCATCTGTTTGATCCTAAGGAGAGAATCATAGGAGGGCCAGGGTGCAAGGGCTCACCTTTGTACAGTGATTGTCAGTGTTTGACAGCACCTCAATGCTGTCAAACACTGTCAAATCATCTGTCATAAATTTATGGCTCATGTGCCTTTAAGAAAACTGGCAGATGAAGCGTCATCAACTGATGTCATCTGACACTGGTTTTCCCTTAATTGGCCGGCAAGCCCGCAGGGCCAATCAGGGGAAAATAGCATCTGTGCATCGGACGTTGCTGGAGGCGGGACTAGAACCCGGAAGGCAGCAGTCCCGCCCCCAACTTTTCTCGGTGAGTAACATTCCAGCCTTTGTATCTGTCTTCACAGTAGAGGACACAAAAACAAGCCAGAAATAATGGGGAACCAAGGGTCTAGAGAGAATGAGGAACTTAAAGAAATCAGTATAAGTAAAGACATAGTACTGGAGAAATTAATGGGACTAAGTGGCAACAAATCTCTTGGACCTGATGACTTGCATCCTAGGGTTTTAAAAGAGGTAGCTGCCGAGATAGTGGATGCACTGTATTAATCTTCCAGAATTCCCTAGATTCTAAAACAGTCCCCAAGGATTGGTAGGTAGCAAACATAATCCCGCTATTTAAGAAAGAAAGAAGAGAAAAAACTGGGAACTATAGGCAAGTTAGGCTTACATCAGTAGTAGGCAAAATGCTAGAATCTATTATTAGGGACATGGTAACAGGGCACTTAGAAAATTGTAACATGATTAGGCAGAGTCAACATAGTTTTATGAAAGGGAAATCATGTTTGACAAATCTGTTAGTTTTTTGAAGATGTAACTAGTAGGATGGATAAGGGGGAACCAGTGGATGTAATGTATTTGGATTTTCAGAAGGCATTCGATAAGGTGTCACACAAGAAGTTATTGCACAAGATTAGGACTCATGGGATTGGGGCTAATATATTAGCATGGATTGAGGATTGGTTAATGGACAGAAAACAGAGAGCAGGAATAAACGGGACTTTTTTGGGTTGGCAGGCTATAACTAGTGGGGTACCACAAGGATTATTGCTGGGGCCTGCAGGGGTTCGCAAAATCCCCTAAATCCCTGAAGGTCGAAAAATATTGGTCCACATCGTGGATGAAGAATTACGTGATTTGAATTGTCTCTGGGTAGGACAATGTTTTAAAACATGCCCAGAACCGCAAAGGGCTGCATTGCAGCACGTGGACAACACCGGAATCGAGGAGCTCATGGAAAAATTCACACACTAAGACACTCCCTGGAGTTTGGTAATTTCAAAGAGGTTTGAAAATGGCCGTCAGAAAAAGACATGGCCAAAAGAGACAATGGGGCTTAAAAAGCAGCTTGGAGTATGTCTGTGAAAAAAAGTGGGAGGATCAAAACAGTGGCAGTCAGATTCTGTCAATCAAAAGGGGAAATCTCTCCTCCAGTCAATCGATGTTTATTTATTGAAACTGCTGTCTGTTGACATAGCACTTAACTGCGGTTACTCAGAAACCGCAGAACAATCGGCTTCTGTTTACACAGCAATCTAGCCCCATTTCAACACCACTTACACACAATGGATACATCTAAACCCCAGAAAAAGGACTTTGATAGGGGACAGATCAGTATGGATGTGTTTGAATCACTCATCAATCAGAACAATAGGGCAGTTGGATTCCCTTTTGTTTTAGCCCAGGTGAACTCCGGATGTGGGCGGGTACACTTCAGCCTCAGAGTGCAGACACATTAAACCACTCCAACCACTTTGAATCAGCCAATCACAGTCCTTCTCTTGTATATTGGAACTTTTGGGCGTGAGTTTTGCACACAGACTTTTTCAGCGCCAAACAGGAGTTGGCAGGATATAAAAGATAGCTCCTTATTTAATTTTTTTTTTTTAATTCATTGATGGGATGTGGGCATCGCTGGCTGGCTAGGCCTGCATTTAGTGCCCATTCCTAATTGCCCTTGAGAAGATGGTGGTGAGCCACCTTCTTGAACCGCTGCAGTCCATATGGTGTAGGTACACCCACAATGCTGTTAGAAAGGGAGTTCCAGGATTTTGGCCCAGCGACAGTGAAGGAACGGCGATACAGGTCCAAGTCAGGATGGTGTGTGGCTTGGAGGGGAACTTATAGGTGGTGATGTTCCCATGCGCCTGCTGCCCTTGTCCTTCTAAGTGGTAGAGGTCGCGGGTTTGGAAGGTGCTGTTGAAGGAGCTTTGGCGCGTTGCTGCAGTGCATCTTGTAGATGGTACACACTGCAGCCACAGTGCGCCGGTGGTGGAGGGAGTGAATGTTGAAGGTGGTGGATGGAGTGCCAATCAAGCGGGCTGCTTTATCCTGAATGGTGTCGAGCTTCTTGAGTGTTGTTGGAGCTGCACTCATCCAGGCAAGTGGAGAGTATTCCATCACACTCCTAACTTGTGCCTTGTAGATGGTGGAAAGGCTTTGGGGAATCAGAAGGTGAGACACTCGCCGCAGAATTCCCAGCCTCTGGCCTGCTCTTGTAGCCACAGTATTTATATGGCTGGTCCAGTTCAGTTTCTGATCAATGGTAACCCCCAGGATGTTGATAGTGGGGGATTCAGCGATGGTAATGCCATTGAATGTCAAGGGGAGATGGTTAGAGTCTCGCTTGTTGGAGATGGTCATTGCCTGGCACTTGTGTGGTGCGAATGTTACTTGCCACTTGTCAGCCCAAGTCTGAATGTTGTCCAGGTCTTGCTGCATATGGACACGGACTGCGTCAGTATCTGATGAGTCTCAAATGGTGCTGAACAGTGTGCAATCATCAGCGAACATCCCCACTTCTAACCTTATGATGGAGGGAAGGTCATTGATGAAACAGCTGAAGATGGTTGGGCCTAGGACACGGCCCTGAGGAACTCCTGCAGTGATGTCATGTGATTGAGATGAATGACCTCCAACAACCAAAGCCAACATCCTTTGTGCTAGGTATGATTCCAACCAATGGAGAGTTTTCCCCTTGATTCCCATTGACTTCAGTTTTGCTAGGGCTCCTTGATGCCACACTCGATCAAATGCTGCCTTGATGTCAAGGGCAGTCACTCTCACCTTACCTCTTGAGTTCAGCTCTTTTGTCCATGTTTGGACCAAGGCTGTAATGAGGTCAGGAGCTGAGTGGCCCTGGCGGAACCCAAACTGGGCATCAGTTAGCAGGTTATTGCTGAGCAAGTGCCGTTTGATAGCACTGTCGATGACACCTTCCATCACTTTGCTGATGATTGAGAGTAGACTGATGGGACGGTAATTGGCCGGGTTGGATTTGTCCTGCTTTTTGTAGACAGGACATACTTGGGCAATTTTCCACATTGCCGGGTAGATGCCAGTGTTGTAGCTGCACTGGAACAGCTTGGCTAGGGGCGCAGCTAGTTCTGGAGCACAATCTTCAGTACTATTGCCGGAATGTTGTCAGGGCCCATAGCCTTTGCAGTATCCAGTGCCTTCAGCCGTTTCTTGACATCACGTGGAGTGAATTGAATGGGCTGAAGACTGGCATCTGTGATGCTGGGGACCTCAGGAGGAGGCTGAGATGGATCATCCACTCGGCAATTCTGGCTGAAGATAGTTGCAAATGCTTCAGCCTTGTCTTTTGCACTCATGTGCTGGGCTCCACCATCATTGAGGATGGGGATATTTTTGGAGCTTCCTCCTCCTGTTAACTGTTTAATTGTCCACCACCACTCACGACTGGATGTGGCAGGACTGCAGAGCTTTGATTTGATCCGATGGTTGTGAGATCGCTTAGCTCTGTCTATCGCATGTTGCTTCCGTTGTTTGGCATGCAAGTAGTCCTGTGTTGTAGCCTCACCAGGTTGACACCTCATTTTTCGGTATGCCTGGTGCTGTTCCCGGCATGCTCTCCTGCACGCTTCGTTAAACCAGGGTTCATCTCCCGGCTTGATGGTAATGGTAGAGTGAGGGATATGCTGGGCCATGAGGTTACAGATTGTGGTTGAATACAATTCTGCTGCTGCTGATGGCCCACAGCGCCTCATGGATGCCCAGTTTTGAGTTGCCAGATCTGTTCGAAATCTGTCCCATTTAGCACGGTGGTAGTGCCACACAACACGATGGAGGGTATCATCAACATGAAGACGAGACTTCGTCTCCACAAGAACTGTGCGGTGGTCACTTCCACCAATGCTGTCATGGAGAGATGCATCTGCAACAGGTAGATTGGTGAGGACAGATCAAGTAGGTTTTTCCCTCTTGTTTGTTCCCTCACCACCTGTCGCAGACCCAGTCTGGCAGCTATGTCCTTTAGGACTCGGCCAGTTGTGGTGCTACCGAGCCACTTTTGGTGATGGACATTGAAGTCCCCCACCCAGAGGACATTTTGTGCCCTTGCTACTCTCAGTGCTTCTTCCAATTGGTGTTCAACATGAAGGAGTACTGATTCATCAGCTGAGGGAGGGCGGTAGGTGGTAATCAGCAGGAGGTTTCCTTGCCCATGTTCGACTTGATGCCATGAGACCTCATGGGGTCCTGAGTTAATGTTGAGGACTCCCAGGGCTACTCCCTCCCGACTGTATACCACGGTGCCACCACCTCTGGTGGGTCTGTCCTGCCGGTGGGACAGGACATACCCAGGGATGGTGATGGTGGTGTCTGGGACATTGGTTGTAAGGTATGATTCGGTAATTATGACTATGTCAGGCTGTTGCTTGACTAGTCTGTGGGACAGCTCTCCCAATTTTGGCACAAGCCCCCAGATGTTGGTAAGGAGGACTTTGCAGGGTTTGCCGTTGTCATTGTCGTTTCCAGTGCCGAGGTCGATGCCGGGTGGTCTGTCCGGTTTTATTCTTATTGTTTTTCGTAGCGGCTGTTTACAACTGAGTGCCTTGCTAGGCCATTTCAGAGGGCATTAAGAGTCAACCACATTGCTGTGGGTCTGGAGTCACATGTAGGCCAGACCAGGTAAGGACGGCAGATTTCCTTCCCTAAAGGGCATTAGTGAACCAGATTGGTTTTTGCAACAATCGACAATGGTATCATGGTCACCATTACTAAGACTAACATTTAATTCCAGAATTAAATTGAACTGAATTTAAATTCCACCAGCTGCCGTGGTGGGATTTGAACCCATATCCTCAGAGCATTGTGATTGAGCCTCTGGCTTACTAGTCTAGTGACATAACCACTATGCCACCGCCTTCTCAGATAGCTGAGAAGCTCTCTCTCTCTTAGCTCTCACTTCGCTGGACCCCAGGTGAGCAGGGTTTCTGACTCCTCAGCAAGGCAACCTAGTAAGGAGTTAGGGGGTGGTAATTTAGGGGAAATTGCTAAGATTGTCTAATTAACATTGTAGACATTAATCTCTCATTTTTGCCGTCTGCCTTCCCCCATTTAAGCAATTTTACTGTAAGTACTGTGTTCGTTAGGTATAGTTTAAAATTTGATTATAGTTTCTTTAGTTTAATAAAGTTTGACTTTCTCACACCCAGACCAGTTGTCCGTTTTAATATATCATTAATTATAAGTCCTTCAATCAGAACTGGAAGGTGGGGTAGTGTGGTAAACCACTGTTATACCTGTCTGTATGTGTATGTGTATTCCACTAGGTACAGGTCTGGACATGCCTCGGCTGACTCCTCCCACTATTCCAGGTAAATAAGTGACTACCTCCCAGTCCCTTAGTATTCTGGACGGGTCGACCACTCGAGACTAGACCTTCATTCTTTAGTTAATAAAAGCCTGGTTGTTACTCGCTTAACCTCAGTCTTTTGAGTAATTGATGGCGCATCAATTTTATTAACTAAATTTTTTATAATGGAGAAGATCCTCACACCAGCATGCCTGGACCTGGACAGTCGAGAAGCGGACGCTTCCACCAAGTTTGCTCACTGGCTCATGTGCTTCGAGGCATTCCTGACTGCCTCCACTGCGGTTGTAACGGATGCGAAATAACTGTCTGTCCTGATCTCCAAGGTGAACCACCGAGTGTACTCAGTCATCCGGGACGCGACCTCGTACACAGCCGCCCTCCAGCTCCTCAAGACCCAGTACACGCGCCCTGTGAACGAAGTTTACGCCAGGCACCTCCTGGGGAGTCGCAAGCAACAACCTGGGGAATCGACTGAGGAATACCTCCAAGCACTGTCCGTGCTTGGCCGGGCCTGTGGGTGTAAGGCGGTAACGCCCACTAAGTACACGGAGGAACTGATCCGGGATGCCTTCGTAGCGGGCCACAGGTCCAACTACACCCGACAGCGACTGCTGGAGCAGAGTGACCTCACCCTCGACAAAGCCTCCAAAATCGCACTAACGCTGGACGCAGCCTACCGGGGCATGGATGCCTACTCCTCTGCACCGTGGACGCCGCGGGGAACGACAACCTGGGACACGGTAGGACAGCCCCATAGCACCGTGCCACCCCAGCCACAGCCCAACAACGGCCCAACCACCGCAGCAGTGTCCCAAAGCCAGACAGCAGTATCTCAAGGCCAGAAATGCTACTTCTGTGGCCAGGCCAAACACCCCAGAGCACGCTGCCTGGTGAAGAATGCGACCTGCTCGGGCTGCGGGAAAAAGGGACACTACGCTAGCGTCTGCAAGGCCAAAGCCACCCCGAATGCCAGCAGCGCCGCGTGTGGGCCGTGCGAGCCGCCATCTTGGGCCCCCAACAGCGCCGCGTGTGGGCCGTGCGGGCCGCCATCTTGGGCCTCCCCAGCCATGTGCGAACCACCGCAGCAGCAGCCATCTTGGATGACTCCAGCCACATGGGAATCATGGACGCCGCCATCTTGGACACCAGCCGGGACGCAGCAGGCCGCCAACCCCCCCCCATCTGATACCCGCAGCGACACACCGACCCCTACGCTGGCCTCTGTTACGCTGGACCAAACGAGACCGCACCAACTAGCTCGGTCCAAAATGGACGTTAAGGTAAACGGCCATGCAATAAACTGCCTTTTTGACTCCGGGAGCACAGAGAGCTTCATCCACCCCGACACGGTGCGGCGTTGCTCTCTCCCAGTCCTGCCTGCGCACCAGCGGATTTCTATGGCCGCCGAGTCCCAGTCAGCGGACATTGGCGGCTATTGCATGGTGACACTAGTAGTAGACGGGACTGTGTTCAATAATTTTAAACTCCTGGTCCTGCCCCAACTTTGCGCTGCCGTTCTACTGGGGTTGGATTTCCAGTGCCACCTCAAAAGTGTTACGATGGCGTACGGTGGCCCCCTCCCCCCACTCACAGTCCGCAGCCAGCAGCCTCCAAATTGCCCGCCGCGCACCAGATGCAACCTCTCCACACTCAGAGTCCCACCCCCCCCACTGTTTGCTAACCTCACCCCCGACTGTAAGCCCATCGCCACAAAGAGCAGGCGATACAGTGCCGGGGACAGGGTTTTCATCAAAACCGAAGTGGAGCGGCTCCTGAAGGAGGGGATTATTGAGGGCAGCTCCAGCCCCTGGTGAGCCCAGGTTGTGGTCGTTAAGACCGGCGAGAAACAACGCCTGGTCATCGACTACAGCCAAACAATAAACCGCTACACCCTGCTGGATGCCTACCCACTCCCCCGCATAGCTGACATGGTCAACCAGATCGCGCAGTACCGCATCTTTTCGACCATTGACCTGAAATCAGCGTACCACCAGCTCCCCATCCGCCCCGAAGACCGCCAGTATACTGCTTTTGAGGCAAACGGCCGCCTCTATCACTTCCTTAGGGTTCCCTTTGGCGTTACCAACGGGGTCTCCGTCTTCCAAAGGGAGATGGACCGGATGGTCGATCAAAACGCGCTGCAGGCCACTTTCCCTTACCTAGACAATGTGACCATCTGCGGCCATGACTTGCAGGACCATGACGCAAACCTCGAGAAATTCCTCCGCACCGCCCAACTCCTGAACCTGACATATAACAAGGAGAAGTGCATATTCCGCACAGACCGCCTCGCCATCCTTGGCTGTGTTGTGGAACACGAGGTCATCGGTCCCGACCCGGGCCGGATGCGTCCCCTTATGGAACTCCCACTGCCCCACTGCCTAAAAGCTCTGAAGAGGTGCCTAGGGTTTTTTTCCTACTACGCCCAGTGGGTCCCCTACTATGCAGACAAAGCCCGTCCGCTGATCAAATCCACCTCTTTTCCCCTGATGGCAGAGGCCCGCTCGGCCTTCCACCGTATCAAGGAGGACATTGCCAAAGCCACCATGCACGCAGTGGACGAATCCATCCCCTTCCAGGTGGAAAGCGATGCGTCCGACTTCGCTCTGGCCACCACCCTTAATCAGCCGGGGAGACCTGTGGCATTCTTCTCACAAACCCTCCAGGGCCCGGAGACCAGACACTCCGTGGTCGAGAAGGAGGCCCAGGCTATTGTGGAGGCTGTGCATCATTGGAGGCACTACCTGGCCGGAAAACGATTTACCCTGCTCACTGACCAGCGTTCAGTTGCTTTTATGTTCAACAACAAGCAGAGGGGCAAAATCAAAAATGACAAGATCTTGAGGTGGAGAATCGAACTTTCCACCTACAATTACGAGATCTTGTACTGGCCTGGGAAGCTCAATGAACCCCCAGATGCCCTATCGCGTGGCACCTGTGCCAGCGCGCAGATCGATAGGCTGCGGGCCCTCCACAATGACCTCTGCCACCCGGGGGTCACCAGGTTCTTCCACTTCATCAAGGCCCGCAACCTGCCTTACTCCATTGAGGAGGTCAGGACCATGACCAAGAACTGCCAAGCCTGCGCTGAGTGCAAACCGCACTTTTATAGACCAGACAGAGCCCACCTGATAAAAGCCACTCGCCCTTTCGAACGCCTGAGCGTCGATTTTAAAGGGCCTCTCCCCTCCTCCGACCGCAATGTGTACTTCCTCAACATCATTGACGAGTACTCCCGTTTCCCGTTCGCTATCCCCTGCCCGGACATGATCAGTGCCACGGTCATTAAATGTCTGAACAGCCTCTTCACCCTGTTCAGTTTCCCCAGCTATATCCACAGCGACCGGGGCTCATCGTTTATGAGCGACGAACTCCGCCAGTACCTGCTCGCTAGGGGTATAGCCACAAGCAGGACCACCAGTTACAACCCCCGGGGGAACGGACAGGTGGAAAGAGAGAATGCAACAGTTTGGAAGGCCGCCCTACTAGCCTTAAAGTCTAGGGGCCTTCCGACCTCCCGCTGCCAGGAGGTGCTCCCCGATGCGCTCCACTCAATTCGGTCACTGCTCTGCACTGCCACCAATGCCACCCCTCACGAAAAAATGTTTGTCTTCCCAAGGAAGTCCACATCGGGGACAGCGTTACCGCCATGGCTGACGTCCCCAGGGCCGGTACTACTGAGAAGACACGTGAGGACCAATAAAATGGACCCCCTGGTCGAGAGGGTCGACCTCCTCCATGCCAACCCCCAGTACGCTTACATTGCGTACCCGGACGGGCGGGAGGACACAGTCTCCATACGAGACCTCGCACCCTCGGGGACCGCTGTAACCCACTACCCATTACCACACCCCCCACGACACCCTCGGGGACTGCTGTAACCCACTACCCATTACCACCCCCCCCCACGACCCGATATCCAACCCCAGCAGCTGGCTCGCCTTGGACCGTCACCCACGAGGACTACACTCCAGTGCCCCAGCCTACACGGGACGCGACGCCGGAAGCTCCACCACCCCTGCCGTCACCACTTCGATCACAGCGGCAGACAAGACCTCCGGAGAGACTCCAATACACGAACTTTTAAATACACTTCATCACTTCACCCCGCCGGACTCATTTTTAAACAAGGGATGAATGTGGTAAACCACTGTTATACCTGTCTGTATGTGTATGTGTATTCCACTAGGTACAGGTCTGGACATGCCTCGGCTGACTCCTCCCACTATTCCAGGTATATAAGTGACTACCTCCCAGTCCCTTAGGATTCTGGACGGGTCGACCACTCGAGACTAGACCTTCATTCTTTAGTTAATAAAAGCCTGGTTGTTACTCGCTTAACCTCAGTCTTTTGAGTAATTGATGGCGCATCAGGTAGTGATTCGAAACCGCTGTTTAAATTGGTTTACAGCGTAACAGCAAAAGGCTGCCTGACCAGGTGAATTACCGTAAACCAGGTAAAAGGTTGGAATTGGTCAGAGTGCAGGCAAAGGCTGCCTGACCAGGTAAAATACCGTAAACCACGGAAAAGATGCCCCCCTGCAGGCCTCAGCTATTTACAATCTATATTAATGACTTAGATGAAGGGACCGAGTGTAATGTATCCAAGTTTGCTGATGATACAAAGTTAGGTGGTAAAGTAAGTTATAGGAGGATGCAAAGAGGCTGCAGAGAGATATAGACAGGTTGACTGAGTGAGCAAGAACATGGCAAATGTGGGAAGTGGGAAGTTATCCACTTTGGTAGGAAAACAAAAAAGCAGAATATTTTTTGAATGGTGAGAGACTGGGAAATATTTGCATTCAGAGGGACCTGGGTGTCCTTGTACATGAATCACAGAAAGTTAACATGCAGTTACAGCAAACAATTAAGAAAGCAAATGTATGGTAGCTTTTGTTACAAAGGGATTAGTGTATAAGAGTAAAGAAGTCTTAGTGCAATTATACAGGGCATTGGTGAGGTCACACCTGGAGTACTGTGTAGAGTTCTGGTCTCCTTACCTAAGGGAAGACAAACTTGCCTTAGAGGGAGTGCAAGGAAGGTTCACTAGACTGGTTCCTGGGATGAGGGCATTGCCCCTATGAGGAGAGATTGAGTAGACTAGGCCTATATTCGCTGGAGTTTAGAAGAATGAGAGGTGATCTCATTGAAACATATAAAATTCTTAAGGGGCTTGACAGGGTTAATGCTGGGAAAATGTTTCCCCTGGCTGGGGAATCTAGAACACGGGGTCACAGTCTCAGAATAAGGGGTCGGCCATTTAGGACTGAGAAGAGAAGAAATTTCTTCACTCAAACGGTTGTGAATCTTTGGACTTCACTACCTCAGAGGGCTGTGGATGCTCAGTCATTGAGTATATTCAAGAGAGAGGTTGATAAATTTTTGGGAACTATGGGAATTAAGAGATATGGGGGTAATGTGGGAAGATGGGGTTGAGGTAAAAGATCAGCCATGATCTTGTAAAATGGCTCGAAGGGCCAAATGGCCGACTCCAGCTCCTATTGCTTATGTTCTTATGTAAATGTGAGCCATTTGATTATAAGACTTCATTGACCTTCAAATATGACACAATCTAGTTATTTTAATTAATAATTGTTCTTTTTAAAAACTTTATAATTTGGATTTCGTTACCTGATCTAGCTGGCCTAAAGGTCAGTCATAGTATCAACATATAATAGCAAAATACTGCAGATGCTGGAAATCTGAAATAACAGAAAATGCTGGAAATACTCAGCAGGCCAGGCAGCATCCGTGGAGAGAGAAATAGGGTTAACGGTTCAGGTCTGGGACCCTTCATCAGAACTGGAAAAAGCTGGAAATGTAACAGATTTTAAGCAGGTGCAGAGATGGGGGGAGGGGTTTAGGAGGGGAGGAAGGGATTGAAAGAACATGCTGTAAAAATGTTGCAAATGGGAATGGCAAAATCATACTGCATGAAAAATGGGGGCAGGGAGCAGCGAGGCCGAGTATAAAACCAGCAGTGAGGTAAGGCCCGACCAGATCAGACCTGGGAGCAGCGAGGCCAAGTATAAAACCGGCAGTGAGGTAAGGCATACCAACTCAGCAGTGGGGGAGAAGGGTAAAAAGTAATCGGAGTGTGACATCACCAGGGAGCAGGTAAGTGATTGGTTGGTGAGTATTTCTCTATTTTTTAAACTTTAACTCTGTGGTTTATAGTTGCTAGGGTCTTTCTGGTGCAGTGGGGACTATTGGTAAACCATACAAGCACCCTAGAGAATATCTTTAATTGGTGGTATTGAATTAATTTAAATTAATTAAAGGGTAAGTCATGTCAGGACAGCCCAGCCCCATGTTATGCTCCTCTTGCTCTATGTGGGAATTCAGGGACACTGCCGGTGTCCCTGACGACCATATGTGCCAGAAATGCATCCAGCTGCAGCTACTAGTAGACCGCATTGCGGTGCTGGAGCTGCGGATGGATGAGTTTTGGAGCATTCGCGATGCTGAGAGGGTCGTGGATAACATGTTTAGTGAGTTGGTCACACCGCAGGTAAGGGCTGCACAGGCAGAAGGGAAATGGGTGACCATCAGGCAGAGCAGTAGAGGCAGGCAGGTAGTGCAGGGGACCCCTGTGGCCATCCCCCTCTCAAACAGGTATACCGATTTGGATACTGTTGAGGGGGATGACTTACCAGAGGAAGGCAGCAGCAGCCAACTTCCTGACACCAGGGGTGCTTCTGCTGCTCAGGAAGGGAGGAAAAAGAGTGGGAGAGCAATAGTGGTAGGGGATTCTATCATAAGGGGAACAGATAGGTGTTTCTGTGGCCATAGACATGACTCCAGGATGGTTTGTTGCCTCCCTGGTGCCAGGGTCAAGGATGTCACTGAACGGCTGCAGGGCATTCTGAAGGGGGAGGGTGAACAGTCAGAGGTCGTGGTTCACATTGGGACCAATGACATGGGTAGAAAGAGGGATGAGGTCCTGCAGCAAGAATTTAGGGAGCTAGGTAGCAGATTAAAGAGCAGGACCTCAAAGGTTGTAATCTCTGGATTACTCCCGGTGCCACGTGCTAGTGAGTATAGGAATAGTAGGATAGAGCAGATGAATGTGTGGCTAAAGAGCTGGTGCAGGAGGGAGGGCTTTAGTTTCCTGGATTACTGGGCCTGCTTCTGGGGAAGGTGGGACTTGTACAAGTCAGACAGGTTGCACCTGAATCAGAACGGGAAAAATATCCTTGCGGGGAGGTTTGCTAGCACTGTTCGGGGGGGTTTAAACTAACTTGGCAGGGGGATGGGACACAGAGTGGAGCTGTAATAGGGGGTGATGTACAGCCAAATATAGAGGAAAAAACAAGTCAGACTGGAAGACAGAGCAAATATGTAATGGCACAAGGGAGTAGGCCAAGGCTGAATGGCATTTATTTTAATGCAAGGAGTCTTATGAATAAGGTGGATGAACTGAAGTTGCTCATGAACACATGGGAGTATGATATTGTTGCTATCACGGAGACATGGTTGAGAGAGGGGCAAGACTGGCAGCTCAATATTCCGGGGTATAGAATCTTCAGGCGAAACAGAGGGGGGGGGTGGGTAAAAGAGGAGGGGGTGTTGCAATATTAATTCAGGAGTCAATTACTGCTGTAAGGAGGGATGATATATTAACAGGTTACTCTAATGAGGCCATATGGGTTGAACTTAAAAACAAAAAGGGGGCTAGCACTTTGCTGGGGGAGATAGAGGATCAGATATGTAGGCAAATCTCAGAGAAGTGTGCAAATAATAGGGTAATAATAGTGGGGGATTTCAACTTCCCCAATATTAACTGGGATAGTCAGAATGTGAAAGGCTTAGAGGGTGCAGAATTCTTAAAGTGCATCCAGGAGAGCTTTTTGATCCAGCATGTAGAAAGTCCTACAAGAGAGGGGGCGGTACTGGACCTAATTCTAGGGAATGTGGCCGGGCAAGTGGTAGAAGTGTTAGTAGGTGAGCACTTCGGTGACAGTGACCATAATTCGGTGAGATTTAAGGTAGTCATGGAAAAGGACAAGGACGGACCGGAAATAAAGGTTCTAAATTGGAGGAAGGCCGATTTTAATATGATAAGGCAGAATTCTTAAAGTGCATCCAGGAGAGCTTTTTGAGCCAATGTGGACTGGGATCAGCTACTTGAAGGAAAATCCACATCGGAGCAATGGGAGTCTTTCAGAAAGAAAATTGAGAGAGTACAATGGCAACATGTTCCCGTAAAGGTCAAGGGTGGGACCAACAAGCCCAGGGAACCTTGGATGTCAAGGGATATACAAGAATGGATTAGGAAAAAAAGGGGGGCTTTTGGCAGATACAAAGGACTAAAGACAGAGGAAGCCCTAGAGGAGTATAAAAAGTGCAGGGGGATACTTAAAAAATAAATTAGGAGAGCGAGGAGAGGCCATGAAATAACACTGGCGAGAAAAATAGAGGAAAATCCTAAGGTGTTTTATTAAGGGCAAGAGGATAACTAGGGAAAGAGTAGGGCCCATTAGGGACCAAAGTGGCAAGCTGTGTGTAGAGCCAGAAGATGTAGGTGGGGTTTTAAATGAATTTTTTGCATCTGTGTTCACTATGGAGAAGGACGATGTGGACATAGAAATCGGGCAGGGGGACTGTGATATACTTGAACATATTAGCATCGAGAGGGAGGAGGTACTAGTGGTTTTAGCAGGCTTAAAAGTGGATAAATCCCCAGGCCAGGACGAGATGTATCCCAGGCTACTATGTGAGGCAAAGGAGGAGATTGCAGGGGCTCTGACACAAATTTTCAGAACCTCTCTGGCCACAGGGGATGTGCCAGAGGACTGGAGAATAGCTAACGTAGTACCGTTATTCAAGAAGGGTAGTAGGGATAAACCAGGAAATTACAGGCCAGTGAGCCTAACATCAGTGGTTGGGAAATTATTGGAAAAAATTCTGAGGGACAGAATTAGTCTCCACTTGGAGAGGCAAGGATTAATTAGGGATAGCCAGCATGGCTTTGTCAAGGGAAGATCATGTCTGACCAAATTGATTGAATTTTTCGAGGGGGTGACTAGGTGTGTGGATGAGGGTAGTGCAGCGGATGTGGTTTACATGGATTTCAGTAAGGCTTTTGACAAAGTTGTAGTGTATGTACCCGTCTACCTTTAAGGAAACTATTGTATGTAACCGTTCACCTTTAAGAGAACTACTTTAGGTGTGGCACTACTTGTTTGGCTTCTGTATACTGTAATACCGACAGTGACCACACCAGTATATAAGTGTTGTGGCAGG
The DNA here is from genome assembly GCF_052327205.1 of Somniosus microcephalus. NCBI lineage: Eukaryota > Metazoa > Chordata > Chondrichthyes > Squaliformes > Somniosidae > Somniosus > Somniosus microcephalus. The sequence goes on along the minus strand of NC_140987.1, from coordinate 284,526,265 downwards.
ATTGCTGGGGCAGATTCGCCCTGACCTTCGAATAGTAAAGACCTGTTTGTTTGTTACTCCTGAAGTCTGTGTCGTTATTAACAGTACAACCCACAGACTTTACAGTGGCGACGAGTCCGATCGTACCCTGCGGCAAGACTACCAAAGCAACTAAAGAGCGTCGAAGAGAGGCAACTGCCCTCGTCGTGTTGCTGGAAGAAAACACAAGGCTGCAGCAGGAGGAAGGAGGAAGACTTTAGCAACAAAAGCTTCCATCAGCAACAGGCACTGACTACCCTTCTACCACGGTGCGGAGTGAGCCGATCAGCAGGAAACAAGGCGGCCGCGGAGACTGTGAGTAGGGAAAAGTGTAATGAAATCCGGAGGATAAGGGCTGTGCACTCGACCACGGTCGAGGGGGAGCAGAGCTGGTCAGGAAGTCGGGTCCAACAGCGTCGTGAGATAGCCGGACCGCGATCGGCGGGAAAAGCCGGGCAGCGACCGAAGCCACGAAGCGCTGAGACCGGGAGCAGGCGCGGGAAGAGAGAAACTCAGCCGCAGCCGGGGAGGGAAGCACCGGACTGCGTGAGGGCTGGGAGGCGAACGGGAGCCGAGCGTGTGGGAGAGGCAGAGCCGACCAAAGGAGGCTGCGCGAGAGCCAGTCCAGCGGCTGAACTGTTCTCCACCAACGGGGTACCCAGCGCCGGTAGAGCCGAACGTGCGGGAGAGAGACGAAGCCGAGCAAGGGGAGAGGGACTGCGTGAGAGCCAGTCCAGCGGCTGAACTGTTCTCCGCCAACGGGGTACCCAGCGCCGGTAGAGCCGAACGTGTGGGAGAGAGAGACAGAGCCGAGCAAGGGGAGAGAGACTGCGCGAGAGCCAGTCCAGCGGCTGAACTGTTATCCGTGAACGAGGTGTACCCAGCGCCGGTAGAGCCGTGCGAGCGGGAGAGAGAGAGACAGAGCCGAGCAAGGGGAGAGAGACTGCGCGAGAGCCAGTCCAGCGGCTGAACTGTTATCCGTGAACGGGGTGTACCCAGCGCCGGTAGAGCCGTGCGAGCAGGAGAGAAAGACAGAGCCGAGTAAGGGGAGCTGTGCGGAAGCCAGCCAGCGGCTGAACCTGTCCACTGTGGGGAAAGCGTACCCCTTCCACCAGGGAAGAAACGCGGGAAGCCGCCATTAGGCGGAGAAGACGACAGAAGCGGGAAACCGCCATTGAAGTGGGCGGGGGGAGAAGGAAAGAGCGGGAAACCGCCATTTTCGCGGGAAAACCGCCATCTTAACTGCCATTGAAGTGGACGGAGAGAGAAGGAAAGAGCGGGAAACCGCCATTTTCGCGGGAAAAACCGCCATCTTAGAAATAAACAAATAAATAAGAATGCTTAAAGAAATACTTGTGCTGCTCCCAAGGAAAGAAAGATGCCTAAGTGAGGGAATATTAACGATTTTAATTCTGAGATAGAAGACTGGGCCACGTACGTGGAACGCATAGAGATTTATTGTGAAGCCAACAAAATAGAGGAAGACGACAAGGCGATAACATTGCTAAACTCGATGGGGGCAAAAACATACGGGCTCTTGAAGCATCTAATAGCACCAGATAAACCGGCGGATCAGACTTTTGAAGAGATTGTGGCTGTGCTGAAGGACCACTTGAACCCCACACCGTTGATGCTGGCTGAACGTTTCAAATTCTATGCAAGAACGCAGAGGAAAGACGAAAGTAACGAGGAATACTTGGTCGAACTGCGTAGGCTGGCGAAATACTGCCAGTTCGGAGGGAATCTGACAGAGGCACTGCGAGACAAGTTCGTATGTGGATTGTCCAAAGAAGGGACGCAAAAGCGACTACTGGAAGAGAACGACCTCACACTAGACAGGGCTGTTCTTATAGCTGCATCGCACAAAGCCGCAGCGAAAGGAACGGCAGAAATGCAGCTGAAGGTGGCGGCACTCGGGGTGGACCAAATTACCTCGAATACAACAAAATGCTATCGTTGTGGGAAGACAACGCACGACCAGAATCAATGCTGGTTTAAGAACCAAGAATGTAGGAAATGTGGCAAACTGGGTCACATCGCAAAGGTATGCTGGTCAGGGAAGAAGACCAACAACCAAAGGAAGCCACCACAAGAAAAGTACAGCAAGGTACACAAGGTGGCTGAGAAGAGTTCAGACGAACAGAATTCAGACTCAGACCCAAACAACCAGGAGCTGGGTAGTCTGAGAATTCACAATGTGGGGAGGGAAGCTGATCTACAAACTATCTGGGTCATGCTAAGAATAGCTGGAGTCCAAGTAAGAATGGAGTTGGACACTGGATCAGCTCTATCAGTCATCAATCGAAGGGACTACCACCGGCTATTCTCTCACATACCCTTAAGGAATACCAAGTTCATATTACAGACATACACGGGGCATAAAGTATACCCCATGGGGAAGATAAGAGTCAAGGTGAGAGGGAGGGGTAAAGAACACCCAAGAATGAACTTGTACGTATTACCTGAGGGAGGACCACCACTTCTAGGACGGGAGTGGATTAAGAAAATAGACATGGAATGGCACTATCTAAAAGCCATCACGAGTGAGGACTCGGTACGAGCAATCAGCTCAGATTCTGGAACGGATGACGATAAGACTAACTCAAATATGGAAGACAAGGCTGAAATGGACTTGCCGACTATGGTGGAGAAAACGAAGACAGGCATAAAGGCTTATGCTACCGAGAAGGATAAAGCTTCAGAGCAGAACTCCAGGTTGACAGAGAATTCTGAGCCTGTCCAAGTTAAGGACTTATCCACGATGGAAGAACACAGAGCCCGGACTCAAACGTATCGCAAAATACAATAACAATTAGAACAGTTGAGTTACCGTCTCGTACAAGAGATGAAAACAATGGAACAATTCTGGGACACCGAATGGGAGAACCTGGAAAGACAACAGAGGCAGCTAGCTCAAGCTGAGAGCGACCATAGGGCCATCATGGCTAAGTATCGATCACATCTCCCTGATGCTGTTCAAGAGTTAGAATATTTGCAGAACGAAACAAATGAAGAGGAATCTTCAGGCAGCCAGGATTTTATCCCAGTTCCTCTCTACGACTCCTTACAAGCAGAGTGTAAGAAGTTGAAAGAACAGTATGAACAGGCCCAGGCTACAATTCTGGAGGGGGTTAACTCGGCAACCTCCGAAAAGCTAGTTTTAGTGAAAGCATATGAGCAACTAAAGGTTGAACATGAGCAAGAAGTCCAAAGGATGCAGGAAATGTTTGAGGAGCTCCAGGCCAAGACAGACTCATCGGTAGAGATTCCATCCATCGATGAAAAATTGGAGGTGGAAGACATGGCAGAACATGGAATCCAAGAGGTTCAAGAACTCATAAAAGTACTGAAGGAAACCCAAGACAAATATGAGGCGGAAATGACCAGGGTTCAACAACTTGAAGAACATAGTCAACTGGGAATCCGGGCAGTGGAAGGAAAGGCAACTGGAAGAGAAACAGAGGCTGGAAGAATGGCCCCTGAACTGGAGCTAGAGAGCATCAAGGCGCAACTTCTTCGAGCGCTTAAAACCCAAGCACCAGAGGGAAAGGTGGATGAAATAGAGAAGAAGCTGATCCACAGTGTCCCTGGGGAAGAGTTAACGACCAGCCAACTCCTTCACAGGCGGAGTGACAAGACTCCACAAGGGGAACACGAGCTTCAGGCTTCAAAGGGAAGGAATTCGGAGCTTCCAAAAGGGATGGAGATAGCTGAGGTGGCAACACAGCTTTTACAAGGATGCCAAAAGGACGCTGAATTACGTCAAATTGAACAGAAGAATGGGGAAACAGCTACTCCAGTAGAAGGAGTAAATAGCCGGATAACGCAATCCCCGATGGAAGGGAAGGTATTGAACTCACAAATGAGGACAGTAGTGAAGGAATGGCAGACAACCCAGGAAGAGCGTGATGAATATGAATGTATGAGGAAGTCTTTTCAAGAAAGATGTCTAGGGAAGGAACCACAGTCGGCTAACGTCCAGATGGGTAAGGAGGAAGTAGAAGGCCCTCTCGCTGGCCTAACTCAGGACGACCCCGAATATTACCATGACCTGTTGAGTGACACTGAATATTACGAGGATCTGGTCTGCCCAGTTTGTGAGGAAAACTCCCAAAGTGCTGAAATCAGGATGAAACACTTAAGGTCTAAGGAACATAGAGAGTTGGTGGCGCTATAGCTGGCAGCCGAGAAAGGAGCCCCGAGAGTCTCAAAAAGGCAGAAAAGAAAAAGAAGAGGCAGAAGACAATAACTATCTAAAATATTATCACTTCTACCAGCTCAGGAGGGGACCTACGAAAGGAGCTAAATTAGTTGAAAAGTGGGAAATTATCAAGACAGCCAGTTGGTTATAAAAGTCAGCACTGCCGGTTCAACAGGACGAAAGTTCAAGCTGTTACGTCAAGGAAAAGGCTATGGAGGAGTCACACTATCCATGTGAACCGGCTACACCAAAGAGATGTTGTTCGGACCAAGTCAAGATCGGAGACTGACTTTGTGAACTGTTTCCCACCGAGATTATATCTGTAAAGTGTTTTATATGAAGTTGAAGATATGTATGTTAATGGGACTCTGTAAGTAATAAGTTAAAAAGGGAGGATTGTAGTGTATGTACCCGTCTACCTTTAAGGAAACTATTGTATGTAACCGTTCACCTTTAAGAGAACTACTTTAGGTGTGGCACTACTTGTTTGGCTTCTGTATACTGTAATACCGACAGTGACCACACCAGTATATAAGTGTTGTGGCAGGATTGCTGGGGCAGATTCGCCCTGACCTTCGAATAGTAAAGACCTGTTTGTTTGTTACTCCTGAAGTCTGTGTCGTTATTAACAGTACAACCCACAGACTTTACAAAAGTCCTGCATAGGAGACTGGTCAGGAAGGTAAGAGCCCATGGGATCCAGGGTGCCTTGGCACATTGGATCCAAAACTGGCTTAGTGGCAGAAGGCAGAGGGTGATGGTGGAAGGTTGTTTTTGTGACTGGAAGCCTGTGTCCAGTGGGGTACCACAGGGATTGGTGCTGGGTCCCTTGCAGTTTGTGGTCTACATTAATGATTTGGATGTGAATGTAAAAGGTATGATCAGTAAGTTCGCAGATGACACGAAAATTGGTAGGGTGGTAAATAGCGAGGAGGGAAGCCTCAGGCTACAGGACGATATAGATGGGTTGGTCAGATGGGCAGAACAGTGGCAAATGGAATTTAACCCTGAAAAGTGTGAGGTGATGCATTTTGGAGGGACTAACAAGGCAAGGGAATACACAATAAATGGTAAGACCCTAGGAAAGACAGAGGATCAGAGGGACCTTGGTGTGCATGTACATAGATCCCTGAAGGCAGCAGAACAGGTGGATAAGGTGGTTAAAAAGGCATATGGGATACTTGCCTTCATTAGCCGAGGCATAGAATATAAGAGCAGGGAGGTTATGATGGAGCTGTACAAAACGCTGGTAAGGCCACAGCTGGAGTACTGTGTGGAGTTCTGGTCGCCACACTATAGGAAGGATGTGATTGCTTTGGAGAGGGTGCAGAGGAGATTTACCAGGATGTTACCTGGGCTGGAGCGCTTCAGCTATGAAGAAAGACTGGAAAGGCTGGGGTTGTTTTCCTTGGAGCAGAGAAGGCTGAGGGGGGACCTGATTGAGGTGTACAAAATTATGAGGGACATAGATAGAGTAGATAGAGAGGAACTTTTCCCCTTAGTAGAGTGGTCAATAACAAGGGGGCATAGATTCAAGGTAAGGGGCAGGAGGTTTAGAGGGGATTTGAGGAAAAACTTTTTCACCCAGAGGGTGGTTGGAATCTGGAACTCACTGCCTGAAAGGGTGGTAGAGGCAGGAACCCTCACAACATTCAAGAAGCATTTGGATGAGACCTTGAAATGCCATAGCATACAAGGCTACGGACCAAATGTTGGAAAATGGGATTAGATTAGACAGGGCTTGATGGCCGGCGCAGACGCGATGGGCCGAAGGGCCTCTTTCTGTGCTGTATAACTCGATGACTCTATGACTCTATGATTATCTGAAATTGTTGAACTCCATGTTGAGTCCGGCAGGCACTTAACAGCCCCCATTTTTCATGCAGTATGATTTTGCCATTCCCATTTCCAGTTCTTATGAAGGGTCCCAGACCTGAAACGTTAACCCTGTTTCTCTCTCCACGGATGCTGCCTGGCCTGCTGAGTATTTCCAGCATTTTCTGTTGTTATTTCATAGTATCAACATAATTTGATATTTCATATCATGCAACAATTTAAACAAAATAATTGGCATCAGGAAACTGTTTTGCTCAGGTACCTATTAACAAAACCTGGGCACAGAGGATGATAGACAACCCCTGGAAAAGGCACTGAATGCGGAAATGATCAAAAAACAATGGCAAATTTACATCAAAGGAGTGGGAGCAACTCCTAGGAAATTCTTGGCCAATGTTTTAATTTATAATAAAAAGTATGCCACGATCTTGCTGAAATTAACTCAACTATTACATACAACGATGTTACAATTACAAATGCAAATCTTGTCCCCAAAATATGACAAAATTAAATGGTTAAATTCCTCACACTTGCTATTGTCCTATTGCAGGTCTCGTAGCAGTGAATTAAGTTTAAAGCAATATATAGCATCTTCAATGTTTTAAAGAGCCCAAGCCACCTTATAGAGCAATAATAAGACGAACAGAACTCTGAGCGAGGGAAAAGCGTCTAAGAGGCATGACCTAAGGCTTGGGCCAAAAATTGGGCTGTGAGAAGGTTCTAATAGAAGGACAGAGAGGTAGAGAGGCAGAGGAATTTAAGTTCCTCAGACTCAGAGGGTCATGAATCTTTGGAATTCTGTTCCCCAGAGAGCTGTGGAGGCTGGGTCATTGAATATATTTAAGGTGGAATAGACAGATTTTTGAAAGATAAGGGAGTCAAGGGCTATGGGGAGCGGGCAGGGAAGTGGAGTTGATGCCAAGATCAGATCAGCCATGATATTGAATGGCGGAGCAGGCTCGAGGGGCCGAATGACCTACTCCTGCTCCTACCTCTTATGTTCTTATGTTCCAAGACGGGAGTTCCAGAGAGCAGGGTCTAGGCAGTTAAAATCTCTGCCACCAGTAGGGTGGCAAAGAGAGGGTAGTATACACAGGAGACCAGAGTCAGAAGACCGAAAAGTCCAGGTGGGTTTGTAAGCCTGGAGTAAGCTGCAGAGGGAAGGTGGAGTGCGGGAATAGGTCTTTTGAAGACAAGGATGAGAATTTTTAATTTAACGAATGGGACAGGGAGCCAACTTAGGTTGGTCTTTTCAATGTTCAGCTGAAGGACTTTTGGGTCATTCATGAATTGGTGTCAGGCAGGCACTCTGAGCATTGAGGTGGTCGTGGAGGGGCCGAGAGAGGTGGTGGAGAGTTAGAGCTGCCCATCGTCAGCTTACATATGGAGTATGTTCTGAATGGTGAGCAGCCAGGAACTGTGGAGGAGCAGAGAGATTCAGGGGTCCATGGACAGAAATCACGAAAAGCTGGTGGACAGGTACAAAAAATTATTTAAAAGGCTAATGGAACGTTGGCCTTTATCTCAAGGGGATTGGACTAAAAAAGGGGTGGAAGTGATGCTACAGTTGTATAATGTTCTGATTAGACCCCATCTGGAGTATTGTGTTCAGCATTGGGCCCCGCACCTCAGGAAGGATATATTGGCCTTGGAAGGAGTGCAGCACAGATTCACCAGAATGATACTGGGACTAAAGGGTTAAATTATGAGGACAGGTTGCATAGATTAGGCTTGTATTCCCTTATCTAATTGAGGTGCTGAAGATGATTAAAGGATTTGATAGGGTAGATAGAAAGAAACTATTTCCTCTGCTGGGAGGAGGGGGGGAGTCCAGAACAAGGGGCTATAACCTTAAAATTACAGCGAGACCATTCAGGGGTGATGTCACACAAAGGGTAGCAGAAATCTGGAACTCTCTCCCCCAAAAAGCTGTGGAGGCTGGGGGTCACTTGAAAATTTCAAAAACTGAGATTGATAGATTTTTGTTAGGTGAGCGTATTAAGGGATGGAATCAAGGCGGGTAGATGGAGATAAGATAAAGATCAGCCATGATCTCATTGAATAGCAGAACAGGCATCGAGGGGCTGGATGGCCTCCTCCTGCTCCTATGTTCTTAAGCTGACTGTGTACCTGCAGATGACATCACTGAGGGACAGCATGTGGTTGAGGAAAAGTAGGGAGGCCAAGGATATATCTTCGGAGGACACCTGAAGTAATTGTGGAGCAAAGGGAAGAGAAACCATTGCTGGAGATGGGCTGGCTGCATCCAAATAAGTACAAGTGAAACCATGCAAGGCCCGTCCCATGGAGTTGGTGGAAGAGGACAGCAAACAAAATTATAGAAATCGCTTCTGCCACTGTTATTTTAGTTTTCTTGTATTAAGTTAAAGTTCCTAATAGAGACAACAGGCAGGTAGCCCTCTCACAAGTCTTTGTCATTGCTATTGTGCAACAGTTCGTATTCAGGGGCAATTTGTCGTCCAATTTTCCCTCTCTTGATTACGCTCACTGCGTCCTGTTGACAGTACAGCTGCGACTGGAGATTCAACAACAACAGCAACTAGCATTTATATAGCGCATTTAACATAGTAAAAGGTCCCAAGGTGCTTCACAGGAGCGTTATCAAACAAAATTTGACACCGAGCCACATAAGGAGATGTTAGGACTGGCGACTGAAAGCTTGGTCAAACAGGTAGGTTTTAACCAGTGCCTTAAAGGAGGAGAGAGGTGGAGAGGCTTAGGGAGGGAATTCCAAAGCTTAGGGCCCAGGCAGCTGAATGCACGGCCGCCAATGGTGGAGCGATTAAAATCAAGAATGCGCAATGGAGGAGCGCAGAGAATCTTGGAGGTTTGTAGGGCTGCGGGAGATTACACTGATAGGGAGGGGCGAGGCCATGGAGGGATTGGAAAACAAGGATGAGAATATTAAAATTGAGGCGTTGCAGGACTGGGAGCCAATGTAGGTCAGGTGTGATGGGTGAATGGGACTTGATATAAGTTAGGATACGGGCAGCAGAGTTTTGGATGAGCTTAAGTTTATGGAGGGTGGAAGAAAGGAGGCTGGCCAGGAGAGTGTTGGAATAGTCGAGTCTGGAGGTAACAAAGGCATGGATGAGAGTTTCAGCAGCAGATGAGGTGAGGCAGCGGCGGAGTCAGGTGATGTTACGGAGGTGGCAATAGGCAGTCTTGGCGTTCACATAGTGATTCCCTGTCCTAGGATTATATAAACAAAGTGATTCACAGGACTAATGGAATACATTGTAGGGTGTCTGAGTGATTTTTACAATCACAGCAACGTTTGCTTTAAATATTAATGCTGGGCATGACATTCTGGATGCCAACGTTTAATTAATCTGGTATGGATATGATTAGCTTATAAATGCTACTGGGCTACTAACCGGAGTCTATTTGCATCATTTAATCTCTTCTCGGCTGCAGAACATTTTGGAAGGGGAGGGTGAACAGCCAGTTGTCGTGGTGCATATAGGTACCAACGATATAGGTAAAAAACAGGATGAGGTCCTAAAAGTTGAATATAGGGAGTTAGGAGGTAAATTAAAAAATAGGACCTCAAAGGTAGTAATCTCAGGATTGCTACCAGTGCCACGTGCTAGTCAGAGTAGAAATAGAAGGATATTTCAGATGAATACGTGGCTAGAGGAATGGTGTGAGGGGGAGGGATTCAAATTCCTGGGACATTGGAACCGGTTCTGGGGGAGGTGGGACCAGTTCAAACCGGACGGTTTGCACCTGGGCAGGGCTGGGACCGATGTCCTAGGGGGAGTGTTTGCTAGTGCTCTGGGGGAGGGTTTAAACTCAAATGCCAGGGGGTTGGGAACCTGAGCAGAGGGACAGAGGAAAGGGAAACAAGGATAAAAGAAAAGATAGGAAGGAGAAAAACAAAAGTGGCAGTCAGAAAAATCAACAGTTTAAATCAAACATGGCCATAGTAAATAATAATTCTAATAGGTCTAAGAGCATTAAAAAAACAAGCCTGAAGGCTTTGTGTCTTAATGCAAGGAGCATTCGTAATAAGGTGAATGAATTAGCTGCGCAAATAGAGGTAAACAATTATGATTTGATTGGGATTACGGAAACATGGCTCCGGGGTGGTCAAGGCTGGAAACTCAACATCCAGGGGTATTCAATATTCAGGAAAGATAGGCAAAAAGGTAAGGGAGGTGGGGTAGCATTGCTGGTTAAAGAAGGGATTAACACAATTGTAAGGAAGGATACTAGCTCTGATGATGTGGAATCTGTATGGGTAGAACTGAGAAATACCTCCAAACAGTAATGCAGAGGTTGGGGATGGCATTAAAAGGGAAATTAGAGAAGCGTGCAATAAGGGCACAGCAGTCATCATGGGTGACTTTAATCTATATATATAAAGCGGCTCTTCTGTCTGTCCCGATGTCTGTCTGTCCGTTCTCTATACGTTTGAAAATTACAGAGCGTACCGACGCGCGCGTCGCCTCAAAAGAAAGCTTGCGATTCCGGACCGGTCATAGGCGTATTTACGTTTCGGCCGGACGAAAATCCCGCCCGCGGTATCCCAAAAACGTTCAGCGTTCCGCTAATTAGCATCTCATTAGCGACCGTGTGACGTCGAGGTCGACCAATCGGACGGCGGGTTCCTTCCTACAGTTGAGTGTCGAGTGACTCGACGATTGACCAATCCTATGCTTCGGTGACCTGACCGGTCGACCAATCGGTGCGTGTGTGGGCGGGCCTTATCCTTCTGAACCGAGGTGAGTGGCCGCCATCTTGATTTTTCACAATTTTTTCCCCCACACTTTCTGTGTTAGGGAACTAAGGTAAATATTTCAATGATGTGTTAGGGAATTAAATAATAATTTAATAGGGGGGGGAGAGCCTCGGGAAATCGCGGGGGGGGAGAGAGCCTCGGGAAATCGCGGGGGGGGGGAGAGCCTCGGGAAATCGCGGGGGGGGGGAGAGCCTCGGGAAATCGCGCGGGGGGGGAGAGCCTCGGGAAATCGCGGGGGGGGGGAGAGCCTCGGGAAATCGCGGGGGGGGGAGAGCCTCGGGAAATTGCGGGGGGGGGGAAGAGCCTCGGGAAATCGCGGGGGGGCGAGCCTTGGGAAATCGCGGGGCGCTCACGCCGCCCACACTGACCGCGCATGCGCCGCCCGCACTGACCGCGCATGCGCCGCCCGCACTGACCGCGCATGCGCCGACCGCCCGCCCACAGCGGCCGTCCATCAGCCACGCGATATGCGGGGGACCTCAGCTCCGGACCTCAGGCGCTAGGCAGGGGGAGGGGCCGGAGAGAGGGACAGAGGGGAGTGGGGGAGGCGAGGGGGGGGAGGGAGAGGAGAGGAGGGGAGGGAGAGGAGGGGAGAGGAGGGGAGGGGAGGGGAGAGGAGGGGAGGGGAGGGAGGGATAGGACAGGGAGAGGACATGACAGGGAGAGGGGGGACACACAGGGGCAGGGGGACCAAGCGCCCCAAAATTGCCCACTGACCGCGCATGCGCCGCCCGCCCGCCCACAGCGGTCGTCCATCATCCGCGCCATACGCGGGGGACCTCAGCTCCGGACCTCAGGCGCTAGGCAGGGGGAGGGGCCGGAGAGAGGGACAGAGGGGAGTGGGGGAGGCGAGGGGGGGGAGGGAGAGGAGAGGAGGGGAGGGAGAGGAGGGGAGAGGAGGGGAGGGGAGGGGAGAGGAGGGGAGGGGAGGGAGGGATAGGACAGGGAGAGGACATGACAGGGAGAGGGGGGACACACAGGGGCAGGGGGACCAAGCGCCCCAAAATTGCCCACTGACCGCGCATGCGCCGCCCGCCCGCCCACAGCGGTCGTCCATCATCCGCGCCATACGCGGGGGACCTCAGCTCCGGACCTCAGGCGCTAGGCAGGGGGAGGGGCCGGAGAGAGGGACAGAGGGGAGTGGGGGAGCGGGGGTGGGGGTGGGCAAGGGGAGGGAGGGAGGGAGACAGTGGAGGGGAGGGAGAGGAGGGGAGGGGAGGGAGGGATAGGACAGGGAGAGGACATGACAGGGAGAGGGGGGACACACAGGGGCAGGGAGACCAAGCACCCCAAAATTGCCCTCGTGCCCCAAAATTGCCCTCGCAACGCGGGGCTCCCCAGCTAGTCTACATATAAATTGGGCTAACCAAATTAGTAACAATATTGTGGAGGAGGAATTCCTGGATTGTTTATGGGATGGTTTCCTGGACCAATATGTCGAGGAACCAACCAGAGATCAGGTCATCTTAGACTGGGTATTATGTAACGAGAAAGGATTAATTAACAATCTTGTTGTACGAGGCCCCTTGGGTCGGAGCGATCATAATATGATAAAATTCTTCATTAAGATGGAGAGTGAAATTGTTCACTCAGAGACTAGGGTCCTGAATTTAAATAAAGGAAACTACGATGGTCTGAGGCACGCGTTGGGTAGGATTGATTGGGGAATGTCACTCAAAGGGTTGACGCTGGATAGGCAATGGCAAACATTCAAAGACCGCATGGATGAACTACAGAATTTGTTCATCCCAGTTTGGCAGAAAAATAAAACAAAAAAGGTGACTCAACCATGGCTAACAAGGGAAATTAGGGATAGCATAAGATCCAAGGAGGGGACATATAAATTGGCCAGAAAAAGCAGTAAACCTGAGGATTTGGAGCAGTTTAGGATTCAACAAAGCAGGACAAAGAGATTAATTAAGAAGGGGAAAATAGAATATGAGAGTAAGCTTGCAGGGAACATAAAAACTGACTGTAAAAGCTTTTATAGATATGTGAAGAGAAAAAGATTGGTGAAGTCAAGCGTAGGTCCCTTGCAGTCAGAATCAGGGGAATTTATAATGGGGAACAAAGAAATGGCAGACCAATTAAATATATATTTTGGTTCTGTCTTCACAAAGGAGGACACAAATAACCTCCCAGAGATGTCGGGGAACATAGGGTCTGATGAAAGGGAGGAACTGGAAGAAATCAGTATTTGTAGGGAAATGGTGTTAAGGAAATTGATGGGATTGAAGGCCGATAAATCCCCAGGGCCTGATAATCTACATCCTAGGGTACTTAAGGAAGTGGCCCTAGAAATAGTAGATGCATTGCTGATCATCTTCCAACATTCGATGGAATCTGGAACAATAACAATATCAGGCTGATTGGGGCCGAGCGCGGCTGCCGTCGGGGATCAGGTAAGTTTTCCTCTTGCGGAGCCTGCAGCGATGGCCCTTCCCTTTAAGGGAGGGAAGGAATCTTCCAACGCGGCAGTGCTACACGGCCCATTGTGCAGCGCTGCTCACCTATCGCCCCGCTTGCTGCCTGTTGTGCTCCAGGAAGGAAGTGGAGCGCTTGATTTAGTGCTCCACTTCCTTCCTGGAGCGCAAAACCGAATTTTTTAAAAGTTGAGAAACATTAGCACCTGGCACTAATTTGTTCAACTTTGGAAAAGTTAGCGCCCCAAACGGGGCTATAATGAATTTCTCCCCCAAAATGTTTTACTAATTTTAATTGTAAAATGGACATACAAAGGAAAATTGAAACATAGAAACACAGAAGATAGGGGCAGGAGTAGGCCATTCGGCCCCTCGAGCCTGCTCCGCCATTCAATGCGATCATGGCTGATCATCCAAATTCAGTACCCGGTCCCTGCCCTCTACCCATACCCCTTGATCCCTTTAGCCTTAAGAAATATATCCAACTCCTTCTTGAATATATTTAATGTATTGGCCTCTACTGCCTTCTGTGGTAGAGAATTCCACAGGTTTACCACTCTCTGGGTGAAGAAATTCGTCCTCATTTCTGTCCTAAATGACCTACCCCTTATCCTTAGACTGTGACCCCTGGTTCTGGATTCCCCGACCATTGGGAACATCCTTCCTGCATCTAGTCTGTCCAGTCCTATCAGAATTTTCTACGTTTCAATGAGATCCCCTCTCTTTCTTCTAAACTCCAGCGAGTACAAGCCCAATCGATCCAATCTCTCCTCATACGTCATTCCTGCCATCCCAGGTATCAGCCTGGTGAATCTTCACTTAACTCCTTCCATGGCAAGAACATCCTTCCTCAGATAAGGCGACCAAAACTGCACACAATATTCAAGATGTGGTCTCACCAAGGCCCTGTATAACTGCAGCAAGACATCCTTGTTCCTGTACTCAAACCCTCTCGCTATGAAGGCCAACATACCATATGCCTTCTTAACCGCCTGCTGCACCTGCATGCTTACCTTCAGCGACTGGTGCACAAGGACACCCAGGTCTCGTTGCACTTCCCCTTCTCCCAATCTATTGCAATTCACATAATAATCTGCCTTCCTGTTTTTGCCACCAAAGTGGATAACCTCACATTTATCCACGTTATATTGCATCTGCCATGTTTTTGCCCAATCACCCAACCTGTCCAAATCATCCTGGAGTTTCTCGGCATCCTCCTCACAGCACTCACGCCTACCCAGCTTTGTGTCATCTGCAGATTTGGAGATATTACATCTAGTTCCTTTGTCTAGATCATTAATATATATTGTGAATAGCTGGGGTCTAAGGACCGATCCCTGCGGTACCCCACTAGTCACTGACTGCCACTCGGAAAAAGACCTGTTTATTCCAACTCTTTGCTTTCTGTCTGCCAACCAGTTCTCTATCCAAGTCAATACCTTGCCTCCAATCCCATGTGCCTTAACTGTACATGCTAATCTCTGATGCAGGACCTTATCGAAAGCCTTCTGAAAGTCCAAATACACCACATCCACTGGTTCTCCCTTATCTATTTTACCAGTTACATCCTCAAAAAATTCCAGCAGATTAGTCAAGCATGATTTACCTTTTGTAAATCCATGTTGACTTTGTCCGATCCTGTCACTGTTTTCCAAGTGCTCTGCTATTACATCTTTTATAATGGACTCTAGCATTTTCCCCACTACCGATGTCAACCAGTTCTCTATCCAAGTCAATAACTTGCCCCCAATCCCATGTGCCTTAACTTTACACACTATGCTTTTGCAGAGATCTGTCTCTAACATTGCTAGGACCTTTATTGTTGCAATCAGTACTCCAATCATCTGCACTGTCCTATCGTGTATTTTTTATAGTATTGCAGTACCACTGCTTATTGTGAAATGAAAGAGAAAGGCCAAAGGACCATAGTGCAAGACACTACCAATGTTGAAAAGTGTTAAAAGAGATAATGTAAATCAGGAGGTAGTGATAAGGTGATGCTACACTTGTAAGACTGTGGAAGGAAGGATCGACTGAAGGAGGTAAGGAATCCAACAGTTTAGTGGTCCTGAGGAAGAATGAGTCAAAGTCGGGGACTGTGGGTTCAGCCTGGCTTTCAACACAATGATCGAGGCGGAAGATCATGTTGATTGTTATATTCGCGCCTTAGGAGGAACCAACAAGGAAACTTCAGAGCAGCTTTGATTATGGTAATATCAATAAAATAAGACACAAGAAAGGTTGTAGCAGAGAGAGGTGGGAGGCTAGTGGTGACACGCTTTTTCTTGTATCTTTGCCCAGCGGTATGAGAGAAGTACTAAAACAGCCTGCCTGGAAATACGATTCAAGCTCTTTGGCAGACACAAGCCTTACAGATAATTAAACATTGTCAGGAAAGAACTGTTTTGTATGAAAGAAGAAACTGTGCCTTTCACAGTTGGCATTAGCAATGGAGGAGCTGTGGGACTTCCATTTGAGATCAGAGGAGACAGTGAGAATGAAGGGTGAAGCTGTTAAGTCTGTGTGTTATAGTGATAATTACTACACAGACTACAAGAGTAAATTCAACAGGTCTTTACTGGTTGGAGGTAGGGACTATACTGAATACAATATTACTACACAGTGCTTATATACCGGTGTGGTCACCACCGGTATTACGTATACAGCAGCCAGAGAAAGTAGTACATCTCTTAAGGTGGAACAGGCTTAAGTTCTCTTAAGGTGGAACAGGTTACATACACCACAATCCTCCCTTTTTAGCTTAACAGTCATATCCCCATTTAACATAACATAATAACATAGATACATATATAACTTCAGGTATAACAGTTCAAAGGTTCAGTCTCTCAGGAGGCTTTCTGATGCGGCTTGGATAACGCCTCTCAGTAGTCTCTGATTCTTGTTGTTGAGGTGCCTCCTCTATTTGGTTTCCAATGTATTGGGTGTCATCATCATCAAGTACATTCCCTGCTGAGGTAGATGCTTCAGGTTCATTAACGTCTTCCACAGTTGTGTCTGTCACAACCATGGGTTCGACCCTTGCTCTCGACTCTACCAGTTGATCCGCATGACGCCTTATCACATTATGACCAATATCTACTGTGTACATCAGAGGTCCTTGTCTGGCCCGAATTGTTCCGGACTGCCATTTTTCGTTTCCATAGCCCCTTGCCAACACTGGTTGTCCTACGTCGAAAGTTCGAGTGGTCTTGTTGTTAATATGCCGAAACTGTTTGTTTTCCACTTCCCTCCGCACATTTGGTTTTAACAAGTCCAACTTGGACCGCAACCTCCTGTTATAAAACATCATGGCAGGACTTTGGTTAGTCACTGCATGATCGGCGTTTCGATATGACATCAGGAACTTGTCGACCTTGTGTTGCAGCGGAATCTGATCATCGTTCATGGCCTTAATTGCCTTTTTGAATGTCTGGACAAATCTTTCAGCCAACCCGTTTGTCGCCGGATGATATGGGGCAGAGGTATAATGTTTTACTCCATTCTTCTTTAAGAATTGTCGGAATTCTTCCGATACAAACTGTGGTCCGTTGTCCGAACAGATCTGTTCTGGCAATCCGTTCCTTGCGAATATTGTTCTTAACACCGCAATTGTCTTTTCTGAAGTAGTGGTATTCATCTTGATGACTTCTGGCCATTTGGAATGTGCGTCCACCGCGATTAGGAACATGGAGTCCATGAATGGACCAGCAAAGTCAATGTGTATGCATTGCCATGGGGCTGAAGGCCATTCCCATGGGCGTAGCGGTGCTATCGGAGGTGCATTTTGCACTTTTTGGCACCCAGCGCAGCTTTTCGTTAACTCCTCAATCTGTTGGTCAATACCTGGCCACCATACATAAGCCCTAGCAAGACTTTTCATTTTAACTCCCCCCAGATGACCTTCATGCAGTTCATTTAAAACTCTTTCCCTTAACTTGGGAGGAATAATCACTCTTGTCCCGTACATCAAGGTACCATGGCAGACGGACAGCTGGTCTCGCCTTGCCGAAAATGCCAGTAACAGAGGATCACCCCGTGTTGGCCATCCTTTCACTGTCACCTCGTAGACTCTGGACAGTGTCGGGTCGTTCCTGGTTTCTCTTTCAATACTTGCATTGGTGACTGGTAAACACTCGATGATGGTCGAATGAAATAACTCAACAGGGTCAACTTTCGTCGTGTCTTCTTCTTCAGGTAGTGGCAGGCGCGACAGCCCATCAGCATTGCCATGCTGTTTCGTACCTTTGAATTCTATTTGATATTGATGTGCCCCTAGGAAAAGAGACCATCTCTGGAGACGCTGCACTGTCATCACCGAAACACCCTTCTTAGGGTTAAAAATGGACACCAACGGTTGATGGTCTGTCAGAAGTGTGAATTTTTGGCCCTGCAGGTAATGATTAAACTTCTTCACTCCCCATACAAGGCTAAGAGCCTCCCTATCGATCTGCGCATAGTTGCGCTCAGCGGAGGTCAATGATCTGGATGCAAACGCGACTGGCCTTTCCGTGCCATTTGGCAACTTGTGTGAGAGTACTGCCCCAATACCATATGGAGAAGCATCACAAGCCAACCGAATAGGCAGTGTCGGGTTGAAGTGAGCCAACACTTCCTCTGAGGTGATCAATTCTTTGCTTTTGCGAAATGCCTTCTTACAGTTTTCGCCCCATTCCCATGGTACCCCTTTCTGTAAAAGAGCGTTTAACGGGTGCAGTACCGTGGATAGATTTGGCAGAAATTTATGGTAATAGTTAATTAATCCCAGAAACGACCTCAACTGAGAGACATTCTCCGGAGCGGGAGCCTTTACAACTGCCTCAATCTTGTCAGGAGACTTATGAAGCCCCTCCCGGTCAATGACATGGCCACAGTACGAGATCCGCTTCTGGAAGAACTCACATTTCTGCCGATTTACTCTAAGTCCATACTCTTTCAGTCTGTTGAGCACCAGTTCCAAGTTTGCGAGATGTTGTTCATCACCATCACCTGTGATCAGAATATCGTCCAGGTAACATTGTGTGCCTGGAATTCCCTGTAATACCTGCTCCATGGCCCTCTGCCAAATTGCTGGAGCCGATGCCACTCCAAAAACCAACCTATTGTACCGGTACAACCCTCGATGCGTGTTGATCGTGAGGTATTGGCGTGACTCTTCCTCAACCTCCATCTGCAAGTACGCCTGCGCCAGGTCTATCTTGGTGAAGTGTTTCCCGCCAGACAATGAAGCGAAAATATCCTCAATCCGTGGAAGCGGATACTGCACCGTGTGAAGCACCGGATTAACGGTGATTTTGAAATCTCCACAGATGCGAACCTTCCCTGGATCTCCTGGCTTGTTGCTCGCAGGACGTTTCATAACGGGAACAATGGGCGTAGCCCACTCACTCCAATCTACCTTAGACAGTACACCTGAACGTTCTAGTGCTTCCAGTTCCGCTTCAACAGTAGGTCGTATTGCATAGGGTACCGGTCTGGCTTTAAAAAATTTTGGTTGTGCATGTTCATCAATCTTGATGTTTGCCGTAATTCCTCTCAGTGTTCCCAGTCCCTGCTGGAACACCTCTTTAGCATCATCCAATATTCTGGACAATCGTTTAGGTTTGACATCTGTTTCCCCGGAATCTACCATTAGTGCCTTCACGGAGTGCCAGTCCATATTCATTTTCCTAATCCACTCCCGTCCTAGTAATGGTGGACCTCCTTCAGGTAGCACATATAAGTCCATTACTTGGCTTTCTTCGCCTTTGTGGACCACTTCTACCTCTATTTTTCCGATGGGGTACACTCTTTGCCCCGTGTATGTTTTCAATATAATCTCCGTATCCCGTAGGGGAATATGTTGGAATAACCTTCTGTAATCTTTCTTATTCATGACCGTCAATGCCGATCCAGTGTCCAATTCCATTTTTACTTGGACTCCTGCTATCTGTAGAGTGACCCAAATTGTCTGGAGATCTGCATCCTTACCAACGTTGTGTACTTTTAAGCTATCCAGTTCATTACTGCTAGCGTCTGAATCAGACTTCTGTTCGGTCAAACTGTTCTTTGTCACCTTGTGTACCTTTGCGTATTTTCCTTGCGGTGACTTTTTGTTGCTGGTCTTCTTTCCTGACCGGCATACTTTAGCTATGTGGCCAAGCCTGCCACACGTTCTGCATTCTTGGTTTTTAAACCAACACTGGTTCTGATCGTGCGTTGTCTTTCCACAACGATAACATTTGACAGAACTCAAACCCAATTTGTTTGTACCGAGTTCCGGTGACCGTAGCTGCATTACTGCCGTGCCTCTCGCTGCGGCTTCGTGTGCTGCTGCCATAGTGACCACCTTCTCAAGCGTCAGCTCATTCTCCTCGAGCAGTCGCTTTTGTGTATCCTGTTTAAATAAACCACACACAAATTTATCTCGTAGTGCCTCTGTCAGTCCCGTTCCAAACTGACAATATTTTGCTAGCTTACGTAATTCCATCAAATATTCAGCATTGCTTTCATTCTGCAGCTGCCTTCTGTCATAAAATTTAAATCGTTCCGCTAGCATCAGCGGCGTGGGGTTTAGATGATTTTTCAGGACAGTAACAGTCTCATCGAACGTCTTATCCGCCGGTTCATCTGGTGATAACAGGTGTTTCAATTGCCCGTATGTCTTCGCACCCATTAAATTTAATAATGTTAGTGCTTTATCTGCATCAGGAATTTTATTTGCCTTACAATAATTTTGTATGCGTTCTACATACATGGCCCAATCTTCGATGTCACTATCAAAAAGGTATTAATGTTCCCATGTTTAGGCATCGTTGCAATTTATTGTATTTTTATGTTATCCAAGATGGCGGCTTCCCGCTCTTGTCGTCGTCCTCCGCCCACAAAATGGCGGTTTTCCCACGCTTGGCGGTCTTCAACCGTCCCCCGACGCTGTCGCCGCTTCACCGCGGCTCTCGCGCCTTCAGTTTCCCCAGACGCTGCGCCTTTTAGCCCGAATGCGGCCCTTATCTCCAGTCGCGATCGATGTCCCTGCGCTGCGCCTCTCGCTCGAAAGCGGCCCGGCCCTTATCTCCGGTCGCGATCGATCTCACCGCCCTTATTCCTCCGTCTTCTCAGCCCCGTCTGTACAGCCAACGTGGTTGACTTTCTGTCGCGTCGCTGCCCGGCTTACCCACCACCGAGGTAGAAAGAAGAAGCTGACAGTCGCTGATGGAGGCTTCGAGGTCAGGATGTCTTCTGCACTCCGGTTTCTCGATGCCTGCCGCTCGACGTGTCTTCCAGTAGGGTGATGAGGGTGGAAACCTCTCTTCGACGTCCTGTCTGTGGACGAAGCCGCCGTGGAAATAAGAATCGGACTCGTCGCCACTGTTAAGTCTGTGTGTTATAGTGATAATTACTACACAGACTACAAGAGTAAATTCAACAGGTCTTTACTGGTTGGAGGTAGGGACTATACTGAATACAATATTACTACACAGTGCTTATATACCGGTGTGGTCACCACCGGTATTACGTATACAGCAGCCAGAGAAAGTAGTACATCTCTTAAGGTGGAACAGGCTTAAGTTCTCTTAAGGTGGAACAGGTTACATACACCACAGAAGCCATCGAAGATAAGAGGTGATAGCCGTTGTTTAGTCTTGCAAGCCACATTGAAGAAACCAAGGGGCCAATTTTAGCTTAGGCAAATAGCCATTAACAGGGTGACAATGGCCCCAAAATTGGTTGGTAGACTTGCTGCCCCACTAACACAGACACTCTGGTCACTGCTACTTTTTATAGGGGCCTTCCTTTGGGTGGTCGAGGCGTCCGCCTGTTTCAGCCTCTTTAGTACGTCCAATGATATAGTTAGGACCTAATTGTAATTGGGTGGAGCATGTTGCCATGCACCCCTCCGCATTCATACTCCCCCTCCCCCACCCTACTCCAGGACCTACCTGTGGGCTGACTCCTCCTCTAAACCACCCGACACCACATGGGCCAGAGCCACTGAGCTGCAGCGGAGTCTATTCAAGATGTGTCGCTCGCCGGTGGGATGTAAATGAGGTGTGAGCTCAAAAATATCTGGGGCCTCCTTGCCAACTTGAGAAGCGAATGGCCAGCACACTCCGCTGGTCAGCCAGCCAAAAGTGAAAGTCAGCCCCTGTGATTTGGAAGATTCGAAAGAGTTGGATCACGTCTGTGGGAGGTCACCGATATGAAGAAGGCACATACTCGTAGAGAGGACAGAGGATATCCATGAGTTAATGGAAAGAGGGTAAGAGGGTGAACCATCAACTGCAGCATAGGTATAGTGAACTGAGATAAACGTAGTTAGCCATGAACATAAGATGGTAATTCATTTAGAATGCATGGTGCCGGACTCTGCGAAGGCCATGAAGATTTCCATAGCAATAATAAAACCTAAACCAAAGTGTTGAAGGGCACAGTTCCAGAGCTGTGTGACAGAGGTTAGGTGATCACCAGCCATGCTAAGAGAAACATTGGCCAGAAATTTCAAGGTTCCTGGAGTTGCTGTTTATTCAGTGGGGTAAGAGTTAAGTAATACTTTTTTTATTTTCTCCCTTAACTTTTCTCTCCTGAAAGAGGTGGCTCATGCTGAGGTATGGCTTCAGTGAGCGGTGGCAGACTATTTGACTGAGCGGGGGTAGGGATATCACAGACAATCTGATCCTGACGTCCAAACACTTGCACTTATCATCAATCCTTGGACTGTAGTCAGGAGCAGGGACCCTGCCTTATTTTTCTCTTCTCTAGGCCATGTACTGAGGCCATTGTAGAGTTTCCGAGCTGGATTTTCTTCTGCTATACCTCCCCAAAACGGAGAGCATAGCAGCAAAAAACACGAGAAAATCAGGTGGAGATGACAGCTTATTGCATCCCTTCACTGCCCTGCCACATTTAAATGATGGGGCCGGGCAACCTGACAATTTCCCGAGTTGCCACCAACCACCAACCCCAGAGACCACCAGGAGAGAGGTGGTGGTGTCAGTGGTGGTAGCTAAAGCAATTGGGTGGGTTGTCAGGCCCCCACTACCCTGGGGTAGCAGCGACAATACCCCTAATGTGTTAATTGGAGTACTGGCCCCCTCTCCCTCCAGAAAAGCCCTGGCCACTCACCTCTTGAAGGCTGTGGCTCAGTCTGAGGCATTCAGTGAAAAAACAATGGATGCACTTTTCGGGCCTTTTAAATGGGCTCCCTTCTCTTCTGGTGCTACATAGCTAATGAAGGCTGGGGTGGAAACTGAGATGGGGTCACGGTGAGGTTGAGTCAGCACACACAAGTCCTGCCCTGACCATCCTATAGCAGGTTTAAGAAAATCCAGCCCTGGTGACCAACACAAACCACGCATCAATTTTGGAATATTCCTATAGGTTCAGAACTACACGTACCCACCCACTCTCTATACTGCGCCATTAAAGACATGTTCTGTTAACTTATTTGTAGCTAAAATGCATTATAAATTAGCTAAATGTATCTCCATCAGCCTATCTGTTTCGCATTTATGTGTCACTACGGGGGGTCTTCTTCTTAGGCAGTCCCTCGGAATCGAGGATAACTTGCTTCCACACTAAAAATGAGTTCTCAGGTGACTGATGAGTCCAATGTGGGACCTACAGTCTCTGTCACAGGTGGGGCAGGCGGTGGTTGAAGGGGCGGGTGGGTGGGGTGCTTGGGTTGACGTGTGCTCCTTGCGCTTCCTGCGCTTGGCTTCCGCTTGCTCCCAGCGAAGAGACTCGAGGTGTTCAGCGCCTTCCCGGATGCTTCTCCTCCACTTTGTGCGGTCTTGGGCCAGGGATTCCCAGGTGTCAATGGGGATGTTACATTTTTTCAAGGAGGCTTTGAGGGTGTCCTTGAAGTGTTTCCTCTGCCCACCTGGGGCTCTCTTGCCGTGCCGCAGCTCCGAGTAGAGCGCTTGTTTTGGGAGTCTCGTATCGGGCATGCGAACAATGTGACCCATCCATCGGAGCTGATTGAGCGTGGTCAAAGCTTCGATGCTGGGGATGTTGGCCTGAGCAAGAACACTGACGTTGGTGTGCCTATCCTGCCAATGGATTTGCAGGATCTTGCGCAGGCAGCGTTGGTGGTACCTCTCCAGTGCTTTGAGGTGCCTGCTGTACATGGTCCATGTCACTGAGGCATACAGCAGGATGGGTATCACTGCTGCTCTGTAGACCATGAGCTTAGTGCCGGGTTTGAGGACCTGGCCTTCAAACACTCTCTTCCTCAGGGGACCGAAGGCTGCACTGGCACACTGAAGGCGGTGTTGGACTTCGTCGTCGACGTCTGCCCTTGTTGACAGTAGGCTCCCGAGGTATGGGACGTGGTCCACAATGTCCAAGGCCTTGTCATGGATTTTGATAATCGGGGGGCAGTACTGTATGGCGGGGACAGGTTGGTAGAGGACCTTTGTCTTACGGATGTTTAGTGTAAGGCCCATGCTCTCGTACGCTTCGGTGAAGGTGTTGACGATGGTTTGGAGTTCGACCTCCGAGTGAGCGCAGACGCAAGCGTCATCTGTATGCTGTAATTCAACAACAGGGGATGGGATGACCTTGGATCTGGACTGGAGGCGACGGAGGTTTTACAGTTTCCCGTTTGTTCTGTAAATTAGCTCCACTCCAGTGGGGAGCTTACTGAGGGTGAGATGGAGCATTGCAGCAAGGAAGATCGAGAAGAGCGTTGGTGCGATGACACAGCCTTGTTTGACCCCGGTTCGTATGTGAATTGGGTCTGTGGTGGAACCGTTGGTCAGGATCACAGCTTGCATGTCGTCGTGAAGCAGGCGGAGGATGGTGAGAAACTTTTGAGGACTGCCGAATTTGAGGAGGACACTCCATAATCCCTCACGGTTGACAGTGTCGAAGGCCTTTGTGAGATTAAAGAAGGCCATGTACAGCAGTTGGTGCTGTTCCCTGCATTTCTCTTGTAATTGACGTGCGGTGAAGATCATGTCCATTGTGCCCCTTAGTGGGCGGAATCCGCATTGCGACTCTGGGAGGAGCTTTTCGGCCACTGGGAGAAGGCGATTGAGGAGGATTCTTGCGATGACTTTCCCTGTGGCAAACAGCAGGGAAACTCCCCTGTAGTTACCGCAATTGGTCTTGTCACCTTTCTTGAAGATGGTCACAATTACGGCGTCTCTGAGATCCCCTGGTATGTTCTCCTCCTTCCAGATAAGAGAAATGAGCTCATGAATTCGCACCAGTAGTGCTTCTCTGCCATGCTTTAGTGCCTCGGCGGGGATTCCATCTGCTCCTGAGGCCTTGTTGTTCTTCAGTTGTCGGATGGCCTTTTCAACCTCATGCCGGGCTGGGGTTGTGCTGAGATGGTGGCGGGTACCATGCTGTGGGATCAAGTTGAGGACACTCGTGTCGAACACGGGGGGTGGGGGGGTAATGAGCACACTGTTGGTGCTCAGAATTGCTCAGGAGTGCATGTCCAGTCAGTATGGACTCTCAGAGAATCTTCTGCACAATGTTAGTTGAAAATATATGCAATACATTGCTAACAAATACATTCTGTTTAACAAACTCTTGTGTAGTTTCTGCCAAAAAGGTGAAGAGTGCCTTCAAGACACAAATATTAATCATATGAAGCTGGACTTGCATTTATTTCAGGAATCTCTTTAGAAACTGGGGCACCTAAGCTTCATGTTGCCTTTTACGATATTAATATTTCAAGACCTTTTTAGTCTGAGAAGCACAAATACAATTCTGGGTCATAGGACTTTTCAATTAAAGAATACTTTGGAATGATCTGCACAGAGTTTTAGTCACAATATCAAAACAAGATAACAGTTTTTTTTTGCACCATTTGTTAGTTATGTTTTCATTTCTCCCTCACCATAAGAGTACATTGGTAACTTATTTCCAGGCCTCTAGCATTGTCTCTACCCATACGTTAACGTTTTTTTTCTCAGACGCTAAAGGACCTGTGATTTCTAACATTTTCTGTTTTTATTTTTCAGTTAATGTCTGTCTATAAAGACCACCAGGAGGTGAATGGGTTAACTAAACCTCCGATTTCTCTCCCTCGCTGTGAAAAATTGCCTTGTTTCCCATTTATCCACCTTCCATTGTGTCTTTCAATTCCCTCTCCTGAAACATACATAATTGTCTCAAATCTATTTATACAGAATCTCTCAATAGTCTTTGCTGTTAAATTATTCCACAATAAAAGGTTCTGTCTGACTTCCAATACCACCAAAATCAGATTAATCATCGAATCATAGAATAGTACAGCACAGAAGGAGGCCATTCGGCCCATTGAGTCTGCACTGGCTCTTTCGAAGAGCAATCCAGTTACTCTCACTCCCCCGCTCTTTCCCCATATCCCTGCATATCTCCTTCAAGTATTTATCCAATTCCCTTTGAATTTTATTGTCATTCGTGGGATCTTGCTGTGTGCAAAATGACTGCCACGATTGTGCATGTCACAGAAAATAATTCACTGTATGCAAATTGCCTTTAAATGTTTCCAAGACGTGATAAGGTGCTATATAAATGCAAGTTCCTTCTTTTGTTTCTTTTAATTATTTTATTTATTTTGTTGACATGGGAGTTAGCCAACAATAGCGCATCTTAAATGTTCTTTCGCTTTTATTATTTACTAAATGTTTCACTCCAGAAATTCCTTTTTAAAGAAAAAACAGAGACACGCCTGCTATTTCCCCTAATTAACAAATTGCTAATGAAATTTGTGGGAGCACGAGGTTTTGAAGTGTTGGATTTCGGAGAATACAATTTTGTTAGTGGATCATTACTTACGGATAAACATGCATGCTATTGATTTTTTTCATTTTTAAGATTCAACTGCAACAGCCCATTTTAATTTCATGGGGTAAATTCCCCGATCCTATGTTCCCAGCGGGTGCTCTGCTTGAAGGAAGAGCAGGTCAGAGGTAGGATGACCGCAATGTAGATGTGATTCTCCAATGCATGATCCATTAGGTATTAGGTGGGATCAGACTAAGACTAAGGGAAGTAAAGGTGGAAATCGTGGAGGTACTGGCCATAATCTTCCAATCCTCCTTAGGTATGGGGGTGGTGCCAGAGGACTGGAGAATTTCAAATGTTACACCCTTGCACAAAAATGGGTGTAAGGATAAACCCAGCAACTACAGACCAGTCAATTTCCCCTTGGTAGTGGGGAAGCTTTTAGAAACGATAATCCGGGACAAAATTAACAGTCACTTGGACAAGTGTGGATTAATTGAGGAAAGCCAGCACGGATTTGTTAAAGGCAAATCATGTTTAACTAACTTGGTTGAGTTTTTTGATGAGGTAACAGAGAGGGTTGATGAGGGCAATGCAGTTGATGTGGTGTATATGGATTTCCAAAACGCGTTTGATAATGTGCACATAATAGGCTTACTGGCAAAGTTGAAGCCCATGGAATAAAAGGGACAGCGGCAGCATGGATATGAAATCGGCTCAGTGACAGGAAACAGAGAGTATGGTAAATGGTTGTTTATCGGACTGGAGGAAGGTACATAGTGGTGTTCCCCAGGGGTCGGTACTAGGACCACTGCTTTTCTTGATATATATTAATGACATGGACTTGGGTGTACAGGGCACAATTTCAAAATTTGCAGATGACACAAAATTTGGAAGTATAGTGAACAGTGAGGAGGATAGTGATAGACTTCAAGAGGACATGGACAGGCTGGTGGAATGGGCGGACTTGTGGCAGATGAAATTTACTGCAGAAAAGTGCGAAGTGATACATTTTGGTAGTGATATACCTATCAATTCATCCAATGAAAAGCGACGAGTTAAGAAAGTAACTATAGGTTTTTATTGGCTAAATAACAGAGCCCACCCTCGTGGGTGATCGGATCCAACAAGAAGGAATACCAGCCAGTCGACCACCTTTATACCTGGGCAGGTAGGTGGAGCCATGGGCGGAGTCAGCAGTGGTCAGCCCAGGTATAACAGCGTGACAAGAGGCGACCTCGTATAGTGATACAACAGTGTGAACAGTGATAACGATATAACAGTGATAACTATAGTGTAACGATAGTGAATGATAAAAGTGGTTTACCACATTCACCCCTTGTTTAGATTTGAGTCCGACGGGGTGAAGTGTACTACCAGTTCTGGTAAGTCAGTCTGTCCGGAGGCCTCGTAAGCCTTTCTGATCATCGCAGCGGTGGTGTTGCATTCTCCGGTGTTGATGCTGGTGTCTGCGTGGTCGGCGAAGGCTCGTGGGGTTCCGGCATGCCGTCTACCTGAGCTGGAATTGGGGGGGGGGGTGGGGGGGGGTAAAGGTGGTGTCTCCGGAATGCCCGAGAAGGAGACTGTGTCCTCCCGCCCGTCCGGGTAAGCCACATAGGCGTACTGGGGGTTGGCGTGCAGGAGGTTCACCTTCTCGACCAGGGGGTCCGTTTTATGGGTCCTCACGTGCTTTTGCAGCAGGACGGGCCCCGGGGAGGTCAGCCCGGTTGGTAGTGTGGTTCCCGTAGTCGACTTCCTGGGGAAAACAAACATTCGTTCATGGGGGGTGGCGTTAATGGCAGTGCAAAGTAGTGACCGGATGGAGTGCAGGGCTGCCGGGAGGACTTCCTGCCAGCGGGAGGTTGGGAGGCCCTTAGACTTTAAGGCTAAGAGGACGGCCTTCCATACCGTCGCGTTCTCTCTTTCTACCTGGCCGTTACCTCGGGGGTTGTAGCTGGTGGTCCTGCTTGCAGCAATACCTCTCGCTAGTAGGAACTGACGGAGTTCCTCGCTCATGAAGGAGGAGCCCCGGTCACTATGTATATAGTTTGGGAACCCGAACAAGGCGAAGAGGTCGTTCAGGCATTTGATGACCGTGGTACTGGTCATGTCTGGGCAGGGGAAGGCAAAGGGGAAACAGGAGTACTCATCAACGATGTTGAGGAAGTACACATTACGGTCAGAGGACGGGAGGGGCCCCTTAAAGTCGATGCTCAGGCGCTCGAAGGGGCGGGTGGCCTTGATCAGGCTTGCTCTGTCCGGCCTAAAGAAATGCGGTTTGCACTCGGCACAGGTCTGGCAGTTCCTGGTCATGGTCCTGACCTCCTCGATGGAGTATGGCAGGTTGCGGGCCTTAATGAAGTGGTAAAGTCTGGTGACCCCGAGGTGGCAGAGGTCGTTGTGGAGGGTCTGAAGTCTATCACTTTGCGCGCTGGCGCATGTAACTCGTGACAGAGCATCAGGGGGATCGTTCAGCTTACCTGGCCGGTACAAGATATCATAATCATAGGTGGATAGTTCGATTCTCCACCTCAATATCTTGTCATTCTTGATTTTGCCCCTCAGCTTGTTATTAAACATAAAAGCGACCGAACGCTGGTCGGTGAGGAGGGTAAATCGTTTGCCAGCCAGGTAATGCCTCCAGCGTCGTACCGCCTCCACAATCGCTTGGGCCTCCTTCTCGACCGACGAGTGTTGGATCTCAGGGCCCTGTAGGGTCCTTGAGAAGAAGGCCACTGGTCTCCCCTCCTGGTTAAGGGTAGCGGCTAGGGCGAAGTCGGATGCATCGCTCTCCACTTGGAAGGGGATGGACTCATCCACTGCGTGCATTGTGGCCTTGGCGATGTCTCCCTTAATGAGGGAGAAGGCTGCGCACGCTTCCTCCGTAAGGGGGAAGGATGTGGACTTCATGAGGGGTCTGGCTTTGTCTGCATAATTGGGCACCCATTGGGCATAGTAGGCGAAGAGCCCCAGGGTTCTCTTCAGAGCCTTTGGACAGTGGGGGAGGGGTAGCTCCATGAGGGGATGCATTCTTTCGGGGTCGGGGCCGATAACTCCGTTCTCTACTACACAGCCGAGGATGGCAAGGCGCGAGGTGTTAAACACACATTTCTCCTTATTGTAGGTGAGGTTCAGCCGTTGGGCCGTACGGAGGAATCTCTCCAGATTAACGTCATGGTCCTGCCGGTCGCGGCCGCAGATGGTGACGTTATCTAGGTAGGGGAACGTGGCATGCAGCCCGTTCTGGTCAACCATCCGGTCCATCTCCCTTTGGAAGACCGAAACCCCATTGGTGACGCCGAAGGGAACCCTAAGGAAGTGGTAGAGGCGGCCGTTCGCCTCGAAGGCTGTATACTGGCGGTCCTCAGGGCGGATAGGGAGTTGGTGATAGGCCGACTTAAGGTCGATGGTGGAGAATACCCGGTACTGCGCAATCTGATTGACCATATCAGATATGCGGGGAAGGGGGTATGCGTCCAGCTGGGTGTACCTGTTTATGGTCTGGCTGTAGTCGATGACCAGGCGGTTTTTATTGCCGGTCTTAACGACCACGACCTGGGCACGCCAGGGGTTGGTGCTCCCCTCGATGATGCCCTCCTTCAGGAGACGCTGCACCTCAGAGCTAATGAAAGCTCTGTCCCCGGCGCTGTACCGCCTGCTCTTGGTCGCGGCGGGTTTGCAGTCGGGGGTGAGGTTAGCGAACAGGGAAGGTGGCGGGACCTTGAGGGTGGATAGGCCGCAGGTGTTACGCGGTGGGCGGTTTAAAATCTGTTGGTTGTCGACTGTGAGTGGGGGGAGGGGTCCGCCGTATGCCAGCGTGACGCTTTGGAGGTAGGATTGGAAGTCTAGCCCTAGTAGGACGGCGGCGCATAGCTGGGGAACGACGAGGAGTTTAAAATTTTTATACTCCGTACCCTTAACCGATAGGGTCACAACACAGTAGCCGCTGATGTCTGTGGCGTGGGATCTCGATGCCATCGAGATCCGGTTGCGCGTTGGCAGGACAGGGAGGGAGTAGTGGCTCACCGTGTCTGGGTGGATGAAACTCTCCGTGCTTCCGCTGTCGAACAGGCAGGTCGTGGCGTGGCCGTTTACTCTGATGTCCATCATTGACTTGGACAGGTGATGCGGGCGGGCTTGGTCCAGTGAGACGGAGGCTAGTGTATAGCTGAGCGAGTCGTTGTAGTCTGCGGGTGAGGCGGTAGTCGGGTCTCGAGGCACGGTGGCGGTCGAGCGTGGTGGGTAAAATGGCGTCTCCCACGAGGTTGGACAAAATGGCGGAGAAGATGGCTGCCCCCGTAACTCACATGAGGCACTGCTGGTGTCGGTTGCCTGTATCAAAGATGGCCACCCCCATGACTCACATGTGGGGATGCTGGCCTCTGTTGCCTTGAAGGAAGATGGCCGCCCCCACAGCTCGCATGAGGCACTGCTGGCCTCTGATGATCCACCTCTGCAGGCCTTAGCGAAGTGGCCTTTCTTCATACAGTTTGAGCAGGTAGAGTTCCTGGCTGGGCAGCGCGACCTCGGGTGTTTCGCCTGGCCACAGAAGAAGCAGCCGGCGGCCCAATCGCGGGGGTCCGATGTCGGAGCCGGTACCGGGGGTGGCGGTCTCGATCGGGTCCGGGACACCGACGCTGAGGTAGGTCCCAGGGGGGGTGCTGCGGGGGGTATCGCGGTCGGGGTCGGTCCCAAGTCCCAGGGTCGCGAGTTACAGTACCTTGAGTATGCCTCGAGGTCCCGATGGGCCACCTCTAGAGAGAGAGCGAGGGCTGCAGCTTTGTCCAGGTCGAGGTCCCTTGCTTCCAGTAGTCTTTGCCGTGAGTAGTCGGACCGCAGGCCTTTCACGAAGGCATCGCGGACATTGTCTTCAGTATTTTCTGCCGCCGTTACCGCTTTAAAGTTACAGGCCTAGAAATTCAGTTGGCGCCGCGCCAGGGCTTTAGCGCCGGAAATTTAGCGGCGGCGCTAAGTCCCCCTGCGCGCGCCAAAAATTCAGTAGCGCCGCGCCCAAACGGCTGCCGGCGCTACAGGAGGGTGTCAGCGCCTCGAAATGGGCGCTGACTGCCGCATTGCGGCGCAATTCCAGCGCTGCGGCACCCGATGCGGTGCGGCAGGCTGGGGAAGTGCAGGCCTCCTCCTTCAGTTAAGGAGGAGCTGCCTGCACCCGCCCGCTGGCCGTTGAAATCTTGAAAAAAATGAGCCCGGCACCTCGGAGAAGTGCCGGGCTCGCAGGCCAGACGCATCTGTTCCGCGGGGGGGGGGTGGAGGAGTCCGGGGAGGGAGGTGCGGGCAGGCGGCCGGCGGGAAAGCGGCCGGCCGCCGCGCGACCTTAATGCGCCGGCGCTAAC
The DNA here is from genome assembly GCF_052327205.1 of Somniosus microcephalus. Classification (NCBI taxonomy): domain Eukaryota; kingdom Metazoa; phylum Chordata; class Chondrichthyes; order Squaliformes; family Somniosidae; genus Somniosus; species Somniosus microcephalus. The sequence goes on along the minus strand of NC_140987.1, from coordinate 284,494,972 downwards.
TCGCGTAGGACTCTGCTGAAACATCGTTAGTTGCGGCTGCCACGGGCGAGGCGGCCGCAACTCAATTTCGGCATTGGGGCCCGTCACCATGGCAACCGGGACGCTGCGCACACCGATGACGTCATCGGTGCCGGCGCAGCGCAACCGGTCTAACGCCGATGGCAGGGCCCCACTGAATTTACAAACCGGCCATAACTCCGGCACTAGGCCCTCTAGCGCCTCAAATGGGGCGCTAACCCTACTGAATTTTCAGCCCACAGTCTCTGCCGAGTGCTTGTAGTACCCGTAAAAATTCCTCCACGGGCTCTCCTGGCTGTTGCGGGCGGGATCTTAGGAGGTGTCTGGCATACATGGAATTTACCGGGGTTTGGTACTGTCTTTTCAGCCGGTTGATGGCGTCCTCGTATGTTTTGAGGTCCCGGATGAGTGCGAATACTTTAGGGCTCACTTGGGCATTCAGAACTCTTAGCATGGATTTCTGAGGCACGCCGGATTCTCCCAGGTAGGCTTCGAAGCAGCTCAGCCAGTGTTCAAAGTCGAGGGCTGTGTTTGCTGCCTGTGGATTTAGGTCCAGGTACGGTGGTCTGAGGGCTCGCAGCCAGGCAGGCTGCTGTGGCTGTTGTAGCTGGGCGTCTGGCTGGTCGCTTGGCTGGTCGTTTGACTGTCCAGGTGTCGACATTTTAAGATTTAGCCAATAAAATTGATATACCTATCAATTCATCCAATGAAAAGCGACGAGTTAAGAAAGTAACTATAGGTTTTTATTGGCTAAATAACAGAGCCCACCCTCGTGGGTGATCGGATCCAACAAGGAGGAATACCAGCCAGTCGACCACCTTTATACCTGGGCAGGTAGGTGGAGCCATGGGCGGAGTCAGCAGTGGTCAGCCCAGGTATAACAGCGTGACAAGAGGCGACCTCGTATAGTGATACAACAGTGTGAACAGTGATAACGATATAACAGTGATAACTATAGTGTAACGATAGTGAACGATAAAAGTGGTTTACCACAGGTAGGAAAAACGAGGAGAAGCAATATAAACTAAAGGGTACAATTCTAAAGAGGGTGCATGAACAGAGAGACCTGGGGGTATATATGCACAAATCGTTGAAGGTGGCAGGGCTGGTTGAGAAAGCAGTTAAAAAAGCATATGGGATCCTGGGCTTCAGAAATAGAGGCCTAGGGCTGGATTTTGATACTGGAGGCGTGTAGGAGGCGGGACTACAACTTTTGGGGTTGTAGTCCCACCTCCATCGAGTTGTGGCCAACCCACTTGATTTTCACTTGATTGACCTTGTTGAGCCCACCCAGCGGGCTCAGCAGGCCAATTAAGGGCCACCTGGTAACAGGTGACATCACAGACTGATATTTCATCTGTCAAGAGCTTTTGACAGATGAAATATCAGCGTTCGACAGCACTTTGAAGCTGTCAAACACTGACAAACTGCACTCTAAGTTAATTTCTTCCTCTCAGGCTGATTTAGAGATCTTTCCAGAACAGAAAGCTGAATGCTGCAACTTTTGACAGCTGGCGGCCATTCTGCTTTCTGTGTCGGTGAGATGAGGGACTCCCGAGACCTGAAGGAAGGAAGGCTGTAAAGGTAAGTAAAGGTAAGTAAAACTTCTTTAAACACTTTACACACACCAAACACACTTACCTCTGCACTCATGCACCCATCACTCACCTGAACACCAGACATCTCGAACCCTCCAAGACCTTCAGCCCGACGGTCCGCCTTGCTAACTTGGCGTGGTTTGGAGCCGTCGGGAATCCCACACTTCAGGAATAAAAATAGGGATTAGGCTAAAAACTGCCTGTTAACTACCTTGGCACAAATCCCCTTCCCGCCTCAGGGAGGCGGCTCCCAGCACAGGTCGGGTATCCGCCACCTTTGAAACTGGCATGGAGGCGGGTTGGGGGCGGGATAGGTTCGTACTCCCCGATTTCGCGATTTTAAACCCCCACACGCCTCCAATCCCGCCTCCACGGCCCAATGAAAATCCTGCCAATAGAGTACAAAAGCAAGGAAGTTATGATGAACACTTATAAAACACTGGTTTGGCCACAGCTGGAGTACTGTGTCCAATTCTGTGCACCGCACTTTAGGAAGGATGTGAAGGTCTTGGAGAGGTTGCAGAAAAGATTTACGAGAATGATTCCAGGGATGAGGGACTTCAGATACGTGGATAGAATGGAGAAGCTGGGGCTGTTCTTCTTAGAGCAGAGAAGATTGAGAGGAGATTTGATAGAGGTGTTCAAAATCATGAGGGTCTAGACAGAGTAGATAGAGAGAAACAGTTCCCATTGGTGGAAGGGTCGAGAACCAGAGGACACAGATTCAAAGTGATTGGCAAAAGAACCAAAGGCGACATAAGAAAAAACTTCTTTACACAGTGAGTGGTTATGATCTGGAATGTACTGCCTGAGATGGTGGTGGAGGCAGATTCAATCACTGCTTTCAAAAGGGAATTGGATAAGTCCCTGAAGGAAATCAATTTGCAGGGCTACGGGGAAAGGGTGGGGCAGTGGGACTAGATGAAGTGCTCTTGCAGAGAGCCGGCATGGGCTCGACGGGCCGAATGGCTTCCTTCTGTGCTGTAACCATTCTATGAATCTTCTATGATTCAAGTGCAGCCCACCCACTGGGATTGTGGGATTGAGGAATTTCCTCTTATATTCTCTATTTACTCCACCTGAGCCAAGAATACAGGTATCCATCCATTTCTCAAAGACTAATGCAGTTTGAACACTTTTTCTATAAAGGCTTTGTCTTTGGTATTCTGGCGTTTCTTTAAGGATTTGCAGTCTTGATAATAATTGAAGGTTTAACCTTCCAAACTCTATTGTTTAAGAGGTAATGATCACCAATGGATACATGTCAAGAATCAGATGAAAGATATAATGCTGGCAGAATGAGGTCAGTCTGCTTGAAGTACAGGGGTAAATTTTCATCCTCAGCACTTTACGTGCTGGGGGGATACACTGAGATTGTAAATGCGCTCAAATTTCAGAAATGTACTTCTAGTGCATGAAAGACCCTGCGACAGCTGAACTGAGGATGAAAATTTGCTGTGCCATCATTTCACGCTCAAAGTGCATTTGCAAGCACTGGCTAATGGCTGGATTGATAATGTTTCAAGTATTCTGCATTGCTCCTCTCTGATATTTCTTTAGTCTAGTTCAGTGAACATTTTTAACTTTCATGTTCAGTGAATGTTTTTTTTTAATTATCTCCACATTGCTTTGATTTTTCCCTTTGATTATTACTCACAGTGAGCCCCCAAAATGCTGAGATATAACTCGACACAATCTTCAACGGTTCTATCTATTATAAAGACATATATTTTAAAACATTCTAGTTGAACACCTCTCTTCAAAAACTCTGCTGCCCCGTATCCTAACTCACATCAAAGAGGGTTTTCTCTCCACTGAAACTCCAATGATCACCATACTGAACAGGTGAACATATGTCATGTTCTGTGTCAGATTGACTCTGGTCCCAGGGTCTGAAATCAGCTTCAAAACAGCTCATAAATATTCCCTGTCAACCTTGATATTAATCACTTTTGATAAACAAAGGACTCTCATCTCAAACAACAGAGTTAACTCACAACATATATGCAATGGATTAATCGTTTTTTAAAATATTTAAAATATTTCCCCCCCCCCCCACTGTTTGAACCGTGTAAATTTTCTGTGTTGTCACGTGACAAGGTGCAGTCTGGGCATTTTAGTTTCACAGCAGCAGGGTGAAAACTACAAAACCCATGATGCATCTGTCCCCTCTCCCTCCCTCCGTGCTCCCCATCCCATCACATGACCACACACAACAGAATACGTCAACGGCAGCTGGATATCCCCAGACCAAATGAAATTACCAGCTCTGGGATTGTAGAAATCTGAGAAAATAGCAGGCCTAACACATAGAAAACTTCTTACCGGTATTTCTAACATTAAAGGCCTTGATTTTTCACCTGGGGTGAGACGTATGTGGGGAATGGTCAATGCAGGTTCACCAGGAACCATTCTGTCACGCATCTCTTTGGAGCTCGAACACACTCCCTTGCTTGATTGCCTGGAAATATTGCCAAACTTATTTCTAATCCGTCCTCAAATTTGTGCGTTTAATTATTTTAATATTGCAATGATCGTTGTGATGATCGGGCTTGCGGGAGATCCTTACTCTCAAATGGTGCAAGGCTTGCTGGATTGACACCAGCTTCAGATAACAAAGTGAAACCTACCAAGATTGAAGTGGTTCAAGCTTGGGTACAAAGAACAAAACTGTCATCTTTATTCTGTCGTAGTTTACGTAGAGGCGCTCAAGCATACAGCGAGCAATGTGCGAAATCATCACAAAATATGCTAATGCACGTAAAATCCTGAATTTTATTTTTTAGAGATTGATAAACAAGTTCAATTTCAAAACTGTTAAATTTCCATATTTTAAAACATCAGTGGTGATGTTAGGGAACTCACTGCCTGTGCAATCTATTAAGTTAAACTGACAAACTGTATATCTATTCTATTTACCGATGGAGTATAGATAGACTTAAGAGTGGTCACACTTACCGATCAATGGGACAGAGTCAGATGTTGCTGGCATTATCTCAGCCACAAGCAGCATAAATACCGTTAATGACAACAGCACAGTGATCCCTGCAGGACAGAAGAGAAATGACAGGAAGATGAAATAGCATAGCATTTCAAAGTTACACAGTACAGTCCAAAAAAACAGCATTTAATAATGCTATCTTGAAGTAACAGCTAAACTGGAAACCATCTGGGCACTCCGTTGGTGCCAGTTGGACAGGGGGTGATAGGCTTTGAGGGATTTACAAGGGAGTACAGGTTTCTTCCAGGTTACTATTGTTGTTGGTATTTGGGGGTATTTCTGGGCTGCTGTTGGACCTCTCTGGGGAACAATGTTAAGCCAACTCTCTACCAAAAGATACAAAATGGATTTCACCTCACCTAGCGCAATAAATGCTAGTCTGTCCAAACTAACAATTTCCTCCAGGTTTTCATAGACTCGTAGAAATTAATGGCACAGATGGAGGCCATTTCGGCCCATCGTATCTGTGCTTGCCGACAAAGAGCTATCCCGATACGAAACTCACAAAACAAGTGCTTTACTCAGAGCTCTGACACGGCAAGAGAGCCCCAGGTGCGCAGAGGAAATGCTTCAAGGACACCCTCAAAGCCTCCTTGAAAAAGTGCAACATTCCCACCGACACCTGGGAATCCCTGGCCCAAGACCGCACAAAGTGGAGGAGAAGCATCCGGGAAGGCGTTGAACACCTCGAGTCTCTTCGCCGGGAGCAAGCGGAAGCCAAGCGCAGGCAGCGCAAGGAGCGCACGTCAACCCAAGCACCCCACCCACCCGCCCCTTCAACCACCATCTGCCCCACCTGTGACAGAGACTGTAGGTCCCGCATTGGACTCATCAATCACCTGAGAACTCATTTTTAATGTGGAAGCAAGTCATCCTCGGTTCCGAGGGACTGCCTAAGAAGAAGAAGAAGATCCAGCCTAATCCCACTTTGCAGCTCTTGGTCTGTAGCCCTGTAGGTTATGGCACTTCAAGTGCATATCCAAGTACTTGTTAAATGTAATGAAGGTTTCTGCCTCTACCGCCCTTTCAGGCAGTGTGTTCCAGACCCCCACCACCCTCTGGGTGAAAAGATTTCTCCACAACTCCACTCTAAACCTCCTACCAGTTACTTTAAATCTATGCCCCCTGGTTATTGACCTCTCTGCTAAGGGAAATAGGTCCTTCCTATCCACTCTATCTAGGCCCCTCAGAATTTTATACACCTCTATCAAGTTCCCCTCAGCCTCCTCTGTTCTAAAGAAAACAACCCCAGCCTGTCCAATCTTTCCTCATAGCTAAAATTCACCAGTCCCGGCAACATCCTCATAAATCTCCTCTGTACCCTCTTGTGATGAAATAACTCTGTGTTCTGGCATTTGTATTGTCTGTTGTTGTTGTACTTGCTAATGTCTGGAATGTTCTACAGATGTAACCACTAATGCTCCTCCCTAGCCCCGCCCCTCTGGATCCTCCGGATTGGTGTGAGTCTTACTCATAAGGGCTGGGTCGGTGATGAATGATGGCTGCCTTGTGTTAACTCGATGCCATGTTCTTACTTAATAAAAGCCTTTAGTTTTAAGCTTTAACCTCTTGGATTCAGGCAGTTATTTGGCACATCACCTCTCTAGTGCAATCACATCTTTCCTGTAATGTGGTGACCAGAACGGCACACAGTATTCTAGCTGTGGCCTAACTAGTGTTTTATACAGTTCAAGCATAAGCTCCCAGGCTCTTCTATTTTATGCCTCAGTTAATAAAGGAAAATATCCCATATGCCTTCTTAACCACCTTATCTACCTGCCCATCTACCTTCAGGGATCTGCAAGATCCCCACCAACACCTGGGAATCCCTGGCCCAAGACCGCACAAAGTGGAGGAGAAGCATTCGGGAAGGCGCCGAGCACCTCCAAGGCCCTTCTGTTCCTCTACACTTCTAAGTATCCTACCATTTATTGTGTATTCCCTTGCATTGTTAGCCCTCCCAAATGCATTACCTCACACTTCTCGGAATTGAATTCCATTTGCCACTTTTCTGCCCACCTGTAATTTCCAATAATTTTCCCGCAACCGAGGTTAGGCTGACTGGCCTGTAATTACTCGGTCTATCCCTTGCTCCCTTTTTAAACAGCAGTACAATGTTAGCAGTCCTCCGGCACCACACGTCTAGCCAGAGAGGATTGAAAAATTATGGTCAGTGCCTCCACTATTTCCTCCCTTGCTTCTCTTAACAGCCTGGGATACATTACGTTCGGGCTTGGCAATTTATCTACTTTCAAAGATGCTAATCTTCTTAATGCGTCCTCTCTATGTTTATCTCATTTAATGTTTCACACACCTCCTCATTAACTATAGTGTCTGTATCATCCATCTCCTTTGTGAAAACAGACACAAAATCCGCGATTTTATGCTTCGAGGCGGCTTGGGAGCGGGTCAGCAACCTTCCGGGTTCCAGTCTCATCCCCAACTACATCCAGCCCACAGATGTAATTTTACATCAATTGGCCTTGTTAAGCTCGCCCTGTGGGCTTGCCGGCCAATTAAGAGGAAGCCAGTGTCAGATGATGTCATTTGATGATGCGTCATCTGCCAGTTTTCTTAAAGGGACCACTGACAATTTTGCTTGACAGTTGATTTTTCAGTGTTTGACAGCATTGAGGTGCTGCAAACACTGACAATCACTGTTCACAGGTGAACTCTTGTATCCAGGCTCTCCAGTGACTCCCTCCTTAGGCTAGAACAGATGGCAGCTGCAGGTGAGGTTACAGAAGTGATCTGTCACTGGTGAGAGAGGTTCTCCCAATGAGGTGTGACTACACATACAATTCAAAACTTGTTACCTACAGAAAAGTCTAAATGCATTAAAAATGAATTTCCCAACATTTTCTTACCTTTGAAACTCACCAGTGCACCATTGAATCCTTCACACCACTTCTGCAGCTGTCATCAATGCATAAACATTACAGCAGACTCACAACATGCCACACTTACCATGGCGTGGTGTCCAGACATCGGGAAGCCCGCAGTAGACCTGTCAAAATTGGAAAAAGCCTGTTAACTGCCTGTTAACAACATGTTAACAGGCAGTTAAGTGGCTACAATCCTCTTCCCGCCACTAGGTGTTGGGTCTAAGTGCAAATAGGGGACCCGACACCCGGGAAGATTGATTGGAGGCGGGTTGACAGAGGGTTTCTGACCCGCTGTCAATCTTTGCGATCTTGCTGGATGTCCTGCCTCCAAACCCGCCCCCTGAGCGCTGGCAAAATTCCAGCCAAAGTATTCATTAAGAACCATACCCATGTCACACAAACTTCCTTAGTGCAATCCCAAAACTCCAGTCTGAATTGATCGCCCCTTGGAATTGTGCTTCCACTCCCTGTGCCCCCCATTTTACTCTCTGCCTCAGGTTCAGCCGCAGATCAAAAGTCATCACAGAAAGCCTAGGAATGAAAAAGACAACGAGTAGAAGGGATGGGACCTCTGGTTCAGAGCCTCATAATTACCACCTGCAGCCGAATGTGTGAGGCTTAGTCCAAGATAATGCATAGGGGTGAATTTTCACTTTAACCACCAGGCAGAAAATGGGTGTCCAATTTACCCACCACCTGATTTTCCTTTCCATTGACTCCAATGTGCCGGTGAATTCTCCCATTAGTATGGTTTGACCGAACTGCACAATATGAGTAGAATACATACCATCATAGAATGATACAGCACAGGAGGAGGCCATTCTGCCCATCGTGCCTGTGCCGGCTCATTGAAAGAACTATCCAATTAGTCCCACTCCCTTGCTCCCTCCCTGTAACCCTGCAATTTTCTCCCTTTCAAGTATTTATCCAATTCCCTTTTGAAAGATACTATTGAATCTGCTTCCACCGCCCTTTCAGACAGTGCATTCCAGATCATAACTCGCTGCGTAAATTTATTTTTGTCACCTCCCCTCTCGTTCTTTGCCAATGACCTTAAATCTGTGTCCCCTAGTTACTGACCCTCCTGCCAGTGGAAACAGTTTCTCCCTATTTATTCTATCAAAGCTGTTCATGATTTTGAACACCTCTATTAAATCTCCCCATAACCTTCTCTGTTCTGAGGAGAACAATCCCAGCTTCTCCAGTCTCTCCACATAACTTCATGTGGTATTGCTCACTGTGAGCTGGAGGATTCACTCAGGGGCACTGATTTACAATGACTGAATACAGTCAACTCAAAGCATGATGGGAATGTGTTACAGGAAGTAGATACAACATTTACAGGAAGTCAGTGCTATATGTTAGATTTTCTAAATAAAACTAAAAGAAAAAAACAGAAATGCTGGGTATATGGAATAATAGCAGAAAATAATGAAAATCCACAACAGGTCAAATAGCATCTGATGGAGAAAGATAGGGGCCTAGAAATTCGCCTCGATTGAACTGAATACCAGGCGCTGTGTATAACCGGTGGCCAATCCGATACCACCCATTTTGCGCCACCCCACCGCCCCCCCAGGCGAATTTCTAGGCCCTGGTAATGTTTTGTGATCTGGCGAAGGGACCCACGTGAAAAGTTAACCAACCTTCCTTTCAGCTGCTGACCAACCTTTGTGCATTTCTTATTTTCTCTGCCTTTTTTTAAATCAGCTTAGGAGAATGGAGCACAGTCCTCCTGACTGTTCAGACCAATGAATACTTCAGTCAGAGTCTAAACCGGTGACCCAGGCATCAGGGAAGGTCCTTGGGGAAAAAGTGACAGTCGTGACTTGCAACTTTCAAAACAAAGTTGTGAGTCTGCTGCTCTGGGGGCAGTGGGTGGGTGAGTTGACAATGTGGTGGGTTTTGCAACATCAGGAGCTGCAGTATATTAATAGAGTCATTTGTACTATGACAACAAAAACAACTTGCATTAATATAGCACCTTTAATCTAGTAAAACGTCCCAAGGTGCTTCACAGGAGTGTAACTCCACGATATAAAATAAAAAGGGAAATAGGGAACACAGATCGAAGCGATCAATCCATTCACTGTTGACTTCTTCAGCTACCGCTACTTACATACTAAACGCTGAGTAACAAACGCATCCTCATTGTTACCTCAGCTTAGATGTGTTATTGATGCTGCAACGCTGCTTTAATAAGCCACGGGCAGTATTTGGGTGTGAGTGAGATATATACACTTCTTTTGATAAATATATCGTAAACTTTGAATATGAAAGTGAAATACATGCTGATTTATCTAACACAGTCGCTGCCAATGTCAACGTTATTATTTGAACTTTGCTGCCAATTCTCTTCATTTGTGTTCACAGCAAAATGCAATTTTCATAAACAAATTGTGACAAAAATGAAGTATTTTTGTTTAAGATTTGCATGGTATTGGTTTCTTTAACTTTGCCATGATACATAAAGGATTAAAAACCAGCTTCACTCACAGAGAAACAACCTGCCCTAGTTAATTCTAATTATAGATTTAAGTCACTTTGCCTCATCCAGGAGTCCAAGTGAGGAGCAAAGCCATTCAATTCAAATACAAACAGCTTGTGGGACTTGTTCAAAGATCTGTTTGACTGGCAGCTTTTATTAAATTTAACAGGGAGTTATTTAAATTTGTATGATCTCTATTTGCTGGAAGATATTTTTCAGCATGGCTAGTGGAAATCAAGGACTCTGCCTGACCACACTTAGAGTACTGTGCAAAGTTCTGGGCTCCATATTACAAAAAGGATAAAGAAGTGCAAGAATGATTTACAAGGATTGTACCAGAACTGAGAGCCAGTGATGCAGGGTGGAAAATACACGTGTGTGTGGATATTGAGTGCGGAGAGGTTGTGATGCCCTGCACGGTTGAATAGGTTCCTGACACCCACCATCCAGGCTCACATTTGAACAAGAGCTGCTTGGGGAAGTACTGGAGAGTGTCCGGAGCCCATGGAACCATTCCTGAGCAAAGATCAGGAGATGAGTGGAGAAACCACATTTAGAGTACTGTGGACAGTTCTGGTCCCCATATTACAGAAAGGATATAGAGGCACTGGAAAGGTGCAAAAAAGATTTACAAGGGTGAGAGGGTACAACTCTCAGAAAAGACTGAAAAGGCTGGGGCTCTTTTCTCAAGAAAAGGGAAGGCTGAGGGGGTGTCCTGATAGAGGTCTTTAAAATTATGAAGGGGTTCAAAAGGGTAAATGTAGAGAAGATGTTTCCACTTGTGGAGGAGACCAAAACTAGCTGCCATAATGTAAGATAGTCACTAATAAATACAATAAGGAATTCAAGAGAAACCTTTCTACCCAGAGAATGGTGAGAATGTGGAACTCGCTACCACATGAAGTGGCTGAGGTGATTAGCATGGATGTATTTAAGGGAAGCTAGATAAACACATGAGGGAGAAAGGAACAGAAGGATATGTTGACATGAAATAGGGTGGGAGGAGGCTCGTGTGGAGCATAAACACCGGCAGAGATCTGTTGGGCCGAAAGGCCTGTTTCTATGTTGTAAACTTCTGTGTAATTCTATGAATCCTCCAGACAGTGATAGGCCAGATAGCTTCCAGCCACGGTAAGAAAAGGGAAAAAAAGGCCACCTAAGAACACGTAACTCAGAACGGCAATTGCTGCAAAATGGCCCTTTCTACTTACTCGGGACATTAAATATTTAAATAAGTTGTGTTTGAAATGTAATAAATATTATAAAATCTATACTGTGTCACTGCTACTGTCAACTAAGTTTATGTGGCAACAAAGCCTAAGTCATGGACTAATGTGATGTTGTTACATAAGAACATAAGAAATAGGAGCAGGAATAGGCCACTTGGCCCCTTACGCCTGCTCCACCATTCAATAAGATCATGGCTGATCTTGGGCTCAAAGCCACTTCCCAGCCCGCTCCCCATAACACTTCACTCCCTTATCTTGTAAAAATCTGTCTATCTCCACCTTAAATGTATGTAATGACCCAACCTCCACGGCTCTCTGGGGCAGAGAATTCCACAGATTTATTGTTGTGTATGTACCTTTAAGAGAATAACTGGTCTCAGACTGCAGTACCGGCAGTGACCACCCCTGTATAAAAGGCGCTAGTAAGCCTCTGTAGTTTCAGTTTCCCGGTTGACTCCTTTCAGTAAAGACTTGTTTTGTTCAACTCCTGCTGTCCATGTCTCAATCATACACGGACATAATACTGGCGACGAGCAGATACGAACTTACCTACAGTCTGCACCACCTCCTGGGATCCATTCCTGCAGCTAAGTGAGCAGAGGTCGAGGCCAGAAGGAAGAAAGAAGCAGTAGAAATGGGCGTCGACCGTGGGCATCCGCCCCTGTGTTAGCGGAGTTGAAGATTGCTGGAGAAGCTGTCGAAAGCGGGGCCTGGTTCCTGTCGATGGTGCTTCAGCTAATCGGGCTGGTGGCAGGTAGTACACTGATCCTCCCTGGGCTGCGGCAGTCGCGAACTCGAGCGGGTGGCTTGCAACGGGGCCAAGCAGCGTTGTCGGGAAGAGGAGAGAGAGAGGGTGGAGCACACAGGGCGCGTCGGTGCTACGAAGCCGGGCTGCGTATAGACCCGAGAAGAGGGAGGCAAGAGTCCCACAGGGTTGTTCCACGATGGGAAAATAAAAAAAAAAAAAGAAATATTAAACGCGCAGGAAACCGTGAGGAGCTGCAGGTTGCAACGGAAACCGCGGAAAGCAGTGCTCGCAACAGCGGGGAAGAAGGCAAAGCGCGGGAGGCGCCATCTAAATCAGCGGGGAAGAAGGCAAAGCGTGGGAGGCGCCATTTTGTTAAATCGGGGAAGAAGGCAAAGTGCGGGAGGCGCCATTTTAGATTTTCAAGATGCCGAAGACTGGCTGTATCACTGCTTTGATAATACAATAGAGGACTGGACCACGTATGTGGAAAGAGTCGAGGTATATTGTGAGGCAAATGAAATAGCCGATGAGAAAAAGGCATCGGTATTGCTAAACTTAATGGGCGCTAGAACGTACGGCCTATTGCGGGACCTGATTTCTCCAGCCAAACCGAAGGCGAAGAGTTTTAACGAAATTGTTCCTGTCCTACAGGAACACCTAAACCCTGCACCACTGTTGATAGCCGAAAGATTTAAATTCCACAGGGGAACTCAGCATAAAGATGAGAGCAATGCTGAGTACCTTACGGAACTACGCAAGCTATCAAAGCACTGCCAGTTCGGAGCAGGACTGGCAGATACACTACGGGACAAATTTGTCTGTGGACCCCTGAGTGAAGGAACACAGAAGAAGTTACTCTCAGAGAAAGAGCTGACGCTAGATAAGGCTTTCAGCGTGGCAGTATCATACGAAGCAGCAGCCAGGGGAGCTGCGGAAATTCAACAAAAGCCACAGGAATACGGCACCCACGAAATGACACGGGATTTGCAAAATGTTATCGCTGCGGCAGAACTAACCATGACCAGAAGGACTGCTGGTCCAAGGACAAAATATGCAGGCAATGCGGAAAGATGGGACACATTGCACGAGTTTGCAGGTCTGGGAAGAAGACCAGCGACAACAAAAAGGCTATTAAGGAACCGTACAAGAAAGTACAAAAGATGACGGACAGTAGTTCCGAAGACCAGATGAGCGATAGTGAATCCGGGAACAGGAGACTAAGCTGTCTCAAACTTCACAATGTAATTGCAAAAGAGGATCACCGAACCATTTGGGTCACCCTTACGATAGCAGGGTCCCAAGTTAAAATGGAATTGGATACAGGATCAGCGCTAACCATCATGAATCGATGAAACTACGAGCGGTTATTCTCACACATACCCTTGAGAGAGACATCCATCGTCTTGACGACGTATACGGGGCAAAAAGTATACCCCAGAGGAAAAATAAGGGTGCCTGTCGAATACAACGGCAAGAAAATACGGAAATTGTATCTCTACATACTGCAAAATGGTGGACCACCGTTATTGGGACGTGAATGGATCAGGAAGATAAGCTTAGATTGGCACTCCATTCATGCAATGACGGTGGACAGTAAAAAAGATGAAGACGTCACTCCTGGACGATTGTCAACAATCTTAGCTAACGCCAAAGAGGTATTTCAACAAGAACTGGGCACTCTTAAAGGCGTAACCGCCTCGATGAAAATAGAAGAGAATGCAATTCCCAAGTTTTTCAAAGCAAGACCGGTACCATATGCAATTCGCCCAGCCGTCGAGGCAGAGCTGGAGAATCTGGAGAAGGCAGGCGTGTTGTCTAAGGTCGACTGGAGCGAGTGGGCGACACCCATCGTTCCTGTCATGAAGAAAACGTTAAGCAATAAGTCTGAGGAGTCAAGGAAGGTTCGCATCTGTGGGGATTTCAAGGTGACGGTGAACCCAGTCCTTCACACAGTACAATATCCTCTTCCAAGGATAGAAGACATCTTCGCCTCACTGTCTGTAGGGAAGCGTTTTACAAAAATTGACCTAGCACAAGCATATTTGCAGATGGAGGTTGAAGAATCCTCTAGGAAGTATCTCACGATAAACACTCACAAAGGTCTTTACCAGTATCATCGATTGGTATTCGGAGTAGCATCGGCTCCGGCGATATGGCAAAGAGCGATGGAACAAGTCCTGCAAGGGATTCCGGGGACTCAGTGTTACTTGGACGACATCCTTGTGACAGGTGAAGATGACAGTGAACACCTTAACAACCTAGAACAGGTGCTCACTAGACTACGGGAACATGGGCTACGAGCCAACCGCCCCAAGTGCGAGGTTTTTAAGAAACAGATATCGTACTTTGGCCACGTGATTGATGAAGAGGGGTTACATAAGTCCCCTGACAAAATTGAAGCGGTTGTTAAGGCCCCAGCGCCTGAAAATGTGTCGCAACTGAGGTCATTCCTCGGATTGGTGAATTACTATCATAAGTTTTTGCCGAATTTGTCGACAATCCTGCACCCACTGAACGCCCTGCTACGAACAGGAGTAGCATGGAAATGGAGCAATGACTGTAAGCGGGCCTTTCAGAAGAGTAAGGACTTAATCACTTCAAGAGAAGTATTGGCTCACTACAACCCAGCACTGCCGATCAGACTGGCATGTGATGCGTCTCCCTACGGCATTGGGGCGGTACTGTCACATAAATTCCTTAATGGTTTAGAGAGGCCGATAGCTTTTGCGTCACGTTCGTTAACTTCTGCCGAGCGTAACTACGTCCAGATTGACAGAGAGGCCCTCAGCCTAGTGTGGGTGGTGAAGAAGTTCAATCAGTACCTGCACGGTCAAAAATTTACTCTACTAACCGATCATCAACCTCTTGTCTCCATTTTCAACCCTCAGAAGGGCGTACCGATAATGACAGCGCAACGGCTGCAGAGGTGGTCCCTTTTCCTAGGGGCACACCAATATGACATCGAGTACAAAGGAACTAAACAGCATGGGAATGCTGATGGATTGTCACGCCTAACGTTGCCGACGGTGGAAGAAGAGGACCTTGCAGTGGATCCAATGGAGTTCTTCCACTCGACCATAGTCGAATGTCTCCCTGTGACGAATGCAAACATAGAAAAGGAAACACAGAATGACCCGACACTATCACGGGTCTATGATTTAACAGTGAAGGGATGGCCAGCACATGGCGAACCACTGCTGCCAGCATTCTCGCCGAGAAGAGAACAGCTGTCAGTGTGCAGAGGAACCTTGATGTGTGGATCCAGAGTAGTAATTCCACCTAAGTTGACGGATAGAGTGCTCAATGAGCTTCATGAGGGTCATCTGGGTGGGGTAAAAATGAAGAACTTAGCCAGAGCGTTTGTGTGGTGGCCGGGAATCGATAGAGAAATCGAAGAGATGACCAAGAGCTGTGCAGGATGCCAGAAGGTCCAAAACGCCCCACCACAAGCTCCTCTACATCCATGGGAGTGGCCCTCATCTCCATGGCAAATGGTGCACATTGATTTTGCTGGTCCCTTCATGGACTCAATGTTTTTAATTGCGGTGGATGCACATTCAAAGTGGCCAGAGGTAATAAAAATGTCCTCAACCACCACGGAAAAAACTATCACAGTTTCACGAACCATATTCACCAGGAATGGGCTGTCTGAACAGATTTGCTCTGACAATGGACCACAGTTTGTGTCTGAAGAGTTCCGGAGGTTCTTAAAGAACAATGGTGTTAAGCATTACACATCTGCCCCATATCATCCAGCCACTAATGGATTGGCCGAGAGGTTTGTTCAAACATTCAAGAAGGCTATCAAGGCAATGTGTAATGAAGATATACCCCTACAACACAAGGTGGACAACTTCTTGTTTGCCTACCAGAATGCGACACATGCGGTTACCACCCAAACTCCAGCCATGATGTTCTTCAATCGAAGCCTACGGTGCCGCTTGGATTTGGTTAAGCCAAACGTCCGAAGAGATGTGGAGAACAGGCAGTTTCAGAATATGAATGAAAGGCCGACCAGAAGCTTTAAGATAGGTCAACCAGTTTTGGCCCGGGACTACCGCACTGAGAAATGGCAGCCAGGAACGATTTGTACACGGCAAGGACCTCTCATGTATACCGTGGACGTTGGAGAGAGCATTGTAAGATGCCATGCTGACCAGATTCTACAGTCACTGGAAAACGTCAACTCCACACCACGATCTGATACACCTGGTAATGAAATCGACGTACCAATTGCAGCTACCGCAGAATCGGTGATATTGGAAGCAGATGAACCAAACAACGACATTGATCCCGACTCAACCTTGCCAGAGGAACCTGATACCCCAAAGAGGCGTTATCCAGACAGAATCAGGAAGCCTCCTCAAAGACTGAACTTAGAATTGCTTAAACTTAACCAATGTATCTAGCAACCGTAATTGTGATTGTAATTAGTTATCATTTAGTTGTTAAATTAATGTTATGTACTGTTTATCTAAAAGGGGAGGAATTGTTGTGTATGTACCTTTAAGAGAGTAACTAGTCTCAGACTGCAGTACCGGCAGTGACCACCCCTGTATAAAAGGCGCTAGTAAGCCTCTGTAGTTTCAGTTTCCCGATTGACTCCTTTCAGTAAAGACTTGTTTTGTTCAACTCCTGCTGTCCGTGTCTCAATCATACATGGACATAATATTTATGACCCTCAGAGAAGAAATTCCTCCTCATCTCAGTTCGAAAAGGGCGATCCTTTATTCTAAAACAGAGCCCCCGCATTCTAGATTGCCCCACGAGGGGAAACATCCTCTCTGCATCTACCTTGTCGAGCCCCCTCAATATCTTATATGTTTCAATAAGATCACCTCTCATTCTTCTAAATTCCAATGAGTATAGGCCCAACCTGCTCAACCTTTCTTCATAAGTCAACACCCTCATCTCTAGAATTAACCCAGTGAATCGTCTCTGAACTGCCTCCAATGCAAGTATATCCTTCCTTAAATAAGGAGACCAAAACTGTACGCAGTACTCAAGGTGTGGTCTCATCAATACCTTGTACAGTTGTAGCAGGACTTCCCTGCTTTTATACTCTAACCACCTTGCAATAAAGGCCAGCATTCCATTTGCCTTTTTGATTATTTGCTGTACCTGCATGCTAACTTTTTGTGTTTCATGCACAAGGACTCCCAGATCCCTCTGAACTGTAGCATTTTGTAATCTCTCTCCATTTAAATAATAATTTGCTTTTTTATTTTTCCTGCCAAAGTGGATAACCTCACACTTTCCCACATTATACTCCATCTGCCAAATGTTTGCCCACTCACTTAGCCTGTCTTTATCCCTTTGCAGATTCTTTGAGTCCTCTGCACAACTTGCTTTCCCACCCATCTTTGTTGGACTGCCTTCCAAAGTCAAAGAAGTTCACATGAGGGCAAGCGATAAAACCAGCAAGCCAAAATAATATGAAGGGGCCATACTATTTTCTGATAATTTACCGAGATATCTGGGCAAGCAAAAGCATGCTCTGGAACACTGGGAGTAAGGTCCCACCTACTGAGTGATCTAAGATACTGAGTCCCAAAAATATCTACAGCAAATATAAGAGTATGTAAATGCAAGTTGTTGTTAGTGAGTAAAAACCCGAAAAACTACCCCATGCGTACGAGACTTTATGATTGCCATGAATAAGATTAGTGTGTCATAGGATTAGCAATGACTTTTTTACCAGGAAAATCTGTGTTGGAGGCTGATGGACCGCTCACCAGGCACACCTGTCCTTTCTGAAAGCTGGAAAACGCTATTCCAAATGGCTGTATTGTTGAAGCTAATACAATAGCTTAATTTATTGGCAAGACTTATAATCAGACAAAAACAAAAGGTATGCAGCAAGTGAAGGAAATTGTACTGTGCCCCGTACAATGCTTTGACAAATAGTAAAGTACACAAAAACCTCAGAGTTGTTTTCTGAATCATTTAGTTTTGACATTAATGCAGATAATAACGGAGGTGTTTCTGCCTCATTGGACTTGTCTCTCTGCTGTGGTGTGGAAGCCAATGATCAAAACTCCGCAATAGGAAGAGCCAGCCACAGCTCTACTTGCCAACGCAGGTCCAAGCTGTCCTTTCACCTGGGCAGGCAATCTGTTATTAATCAATTTTCACTTTCAGATGCACCGCAGCTTCTGACTCTTAATTAAACATTCACTCCCTCCACCACCGGTGCACCGTGGCTGCAGTGTGTAGCATCTACAAGATGCACTGCAGCAACTCACCAATGCTTCTTCGGCAAGGGCACCCAGAAGGACAAGGGCAGCAGACACATGGGAACACCACCAGCTCCAAGTTCCCCTCCACGTCACACACCATCCTGAATTAGAAGTATATCGTCGATCCTTCACCGTCGCTGGGACAAAATCCTGGAACTCCCTCCCTAACAGCACTGTGGGAGTACATTCACCACACAGACTGCAACGGTTCAAGAAGGTGGCTCACCACCACCTTCTCAAGGACAATTAGGGATGGGCAATAAATGCTGGCCTTGCCAGCGACGCCCACATCCCATAAAAATGAATTCAAAAAATATTTTAAAAACTCTGATGGGCTTGGCTTTGTTAGCTGACTTGCCTGGTTTGATCCCGAGAACAACTCTCTGTTACCGTTCTGCATCTGGAATCTTTGCCTGCATCCAGCATTTCAAGCCCAGGGGAGAATTCCTGATGCAATCACATGTCTCCAGGAGAGCAGCTGGATAGACACCCTCCAAAGAAATATATATCCCTCATCAGTATTTGTGTATTGCTTAACTTACTTCCACGCCCACCCCGCCCCACCTCTCATCGCACAAAGGCCGAATAATCCATTTCAGAAAGCAGATGATTCATTTTGAACTCCCATCATGTTGGTCTAAATCAAATTCATATGTAAAAATATAATATGGATCTTACAGCTTGAAACAAGGTGGGGCTCTGCTCCTGTCGCAGCCAGCTCTGGTTTAAATGGCAAGGCCATAAGGTAAGAGGCATCGCTGCTGGTGAAAGTTCTGAGAGGTGAGCTTTGCTAGTGCCTCATTAGGCAGCAGTGGAAATGGTCTATGATTTGGTTGCTGGGATAAGTAAGGGGGCTTTGTCTGTGTAAATGGGGACTGGTGCATGGGCACTGATCTCCCACAATCTAAACTGGACAAGTGTCCTTTGATTTTTGGACCACAAAGTTAAAGAGGGTGCCATTTTTTATGTGGCAAATGAGAAAGTAGCTAGGCCTGGATGTACAGGCCGGTGATGCAATTTTATCCTCTCTGACCTATAGCTATATTCCCCAGTAACTGGGGAAGTAGAGCAACCAGACTCAAGGTAATAAAACACAACTTTAAAACAAAGGTGCACTTACAAGCTTGCACCTGCATGGTTTCTCTGTTGTACTGGTTCTGCGGATTCCATATATAATAAATAGAGTGGATAGTACAACAATGGAACCCTGAGATAATATTGCAGGACCGCTTCTGAAATAAATATGTGACTAGTCGCTTCCAGGCATGCGGTTCCCTAGATAATCCTACATGCGGCTGTGATATTCTTTTGTTTTGAATAAAATTTAATTCTCCTCTAATTGTTCTTCTCTAATGGTGCTCTCCTCCTTGAAGGTGTCGGCTCCATTGCTAGGATACGGTCCCAACGACATCGGTCACCTTCCAGTACGTCACTCGACTACCTCACATTTGAAATGGGCTACAGTTGAGCACAACACTTAATACTCCGTCAACTATCTGGTGCCTCTTGCAACATGTTCAAGCCAAGGGATGTGTCGGGACACTACTCCTCTGTAATTGTGTGTTTTGACCTTATAGATACACCAGACGCAGGGCAATTTTTATTGATAACACACAGCATGACAAGGTGATTGTAAGATGAAGTGTCTGCAATCAGTGCATTCCCCCAGAGAAACTGGTATATTCATTAAAATCTCATCTGGAGTCGAGTGCCTGAACATGTGAAATATTACTTCTGAAGACGTGCTGTAATTTATTTTTAATGCGGTAACAGTTCAGAAAAAAATAGGAGAAGCTTCTCTTTCTAATAAGACGTGATCTGTTTACCTGCAAAATTAGCTTTTATGAATCAGGCCCTATTTTTTCATGTAAGGTTTTCATGCAAGTTAAACATTACTACTCATTGGATACAGTTGGCAAATTCATCGTGACCATTGTCTTAGAAACACCGCAGTGCTGAGCATGTGTGATAACAATGATGCATCAATCTTTAGATAACCTGCCTAGCACTTGGACAAGAATAATGAGTGACATACCCACTAGTGCACATGTAAACAGCTAAAGGAACATGCTGACTTTATAGGGCAGAGTAACAGAGAAATTAGGAATGAGGAATGGCCCTGGTAAAATGCTTGTCCAAATTCATTCATCACATGGTTTTCCTTAGTTTTTCCAAATTATCTATATGATGATTTCTTCAAGGGGCCGGATCGTGCTGAAAAAAAATAATGGCGCATTAACAACGCACGCCATTATGAATGTGCAAAACGGCCAGCAAGTTCGGGGGATTGATAGTTGTGAATCTCCAGAACTTGTTGGTTGATTTACGCTGCTCTGCTGTCTGCTTCGCGCAAACAGTATCTCGGCTTCTGTTATTTTTAAGAACTTGCTGGATTTGCACATTAATTGCCAATTAAACTTGTCACAAAAATGAATTAACGGTTACATTAATTGAAGAATAAACAGTGCAACGCATCTCTCATTAAAGTCCCATCTGAGACATGCTCAATGCTCAATTAGTTCTTTATTTCTGGTTAGCATCTAGTAAAACTAAAGTATGAAGAGAAACTGAAATACCATTCACCATAGCGTAGCACATCTGCCTTTAGTGGACTATAAGTTACAGGCTATTACGTTCATCCTCTGACATGTAATAACATCTCTTAATACTGTTAAAATGGTTCTGTTGTTGCCACATAAAGTTGCTTGACAACATAAAACAGCACAAATTGCTATCAATGGAGATGTTGTAGAAGGGTTTGCCAAAAGTGCTACATTATATTAAGTTACACAGTAAGGGCAGCTTTAGATCTGCGGGCATCATTTACAGTGCTGGTTGAAGAACAAAACAAAATATAGAATAAAAAAAAAGCCATTTTGTCCACCAAAATTTAAGTTTTTTTTAACATGTAAAGATCACTAGGTCCGACAAGCATATCAATTTTTCATAGATCAACTCCATCTCCTGAATTCTCAGAATATTTCTCAATCCTCCCTTGGTCCAGAAATGCATCTGACGTTTCTCGAGCTCATTTATACTGTTGCTTCAGTGGCCATCTCCTGTAACTTATTCTACACCTCTGCTGCCCTTTGAGTGAATTAAGATCCTTCTGAACTTCCTTCTTACTCCTAACTCACTAATTTTTGGCTTGCATGCTCTTCATCGTATCTACGGAATATTTTGCCTGAATCAATTTTGTTAATTCTCTTCATAATTTGTAAAATTTCAATGAGGTCACCTTAAGGCCTCCTTCGACAGTTATCTCTGTCACCTTCCCCACTCTAAGCAAGCCTGGGGTCAATACCATGCCCATTTCAGGTGGTGATAGTCTGAAGGATATTCCATGATATCAAAAAGAAAACCAATCAAAATTTGGTTTCCAATTCTACACATCTATCACCTCGAGGTTGGATTTTGCCAGTGCTGCTCCTTTGTTCACTATGCCCCATTTGGAACTCCCTCTCTCAGCACTTTGGCACTTCCCTCCCTGCCTTCAAAAGCCTCCTAAAGACCCTGCTCTTGCCAATGCTTTTATTATTCTCTAATGCCTTTCTTCTCCTTCTTATGTGGTGTCAACTCATTGTCCACTGTCCCGTAAAGTACTTTGAGACATATGTGAGGACCGCTATAGAATTGTAAGTAGTTGTACAGACCTGCAAAATGTATGGGTAATGGACCAGAGGGGATCAAAGTGTTAACACTACTCAAAGAAGATTTGTGGAATTATTTGACTTGTAAAGTTTGGAGAAGGTGTTAGAAGT
This sequence comes from Somniosus microcephalus, assembly GCF_052327205.1. Taxonomy (NCBI): domain Eukaryota; kingdom Metazoa; phylum Chordata; class Chondrichthyes; order Squaliformes; family Somniosidae; genus Somniosus; species Somniosus microcephalus. The sequence goes on along the minus strand of NC_140987.1, from coordinate 284,473,005 downwards.
TGAAATGGATCTATCAACTAGTGACAATGGTGTCTTTCTTATATTATGCTTCCCCAGATACCAGTTTAGAAGTGTAACCTGTAATAAAAGTTGTTATTCTTTAAAGATAGCAGTAAATGTTGTGCAGTGGGTATGCATGAGTGATACTTCGGACTCTCACAGGATTCTGCCTGTACTGTAACCAAACATTATTTAACTTTGTGTTACGTCCACAGAACATACTAAGCTACCAGACTCCAGAGCAAAACTGCATCACTCCCACACGTGAAGACACTGACACAGCCACCACTACTATAGCAAGCACCAGGGCAGACAGAGCCACCTCCACCTCCACAACTAAGTACGTCACCAGGATATAGGAGCAGTTACAGAGCATAGAGCAAGTAGAAGAGGCCAATGAGGTAGGTATAGAAATCATCTGGCCCACGTTCAAACTGAGGGTGGTGGAACGTCACAGCCAGATATAACATTATGGCCAACATGTATTCTATAATTAAAGTGATGGAGCACCTGACTGCTGCTAAATCTGACATGGGGTCTTCTACATGGGGCATGTTATACTCCAATCCCTTTGTAATAAAGGCTATGAGTAAAGAAGTCTTACTACAATTATATAGGGCCCTGGTGAGACTATACCTGGAGTACTGTGTACAGTTTTGTAAGGAAGGATATACTTGCCTTAGAGGGAGTGCAACAAAGGTTCACCAGACTGATTCCTGGGATGGGAGGATTGTCCTGTGAGGAGAGATTGACTAGAATAGGCCTATATTCCCGAGAGTTTAGAAGAATGAGAGTTGATCTCATTGAAACTCATAAAATTCTTAAGTGGCCTGACAGGGTAGATGCAGGGAGGAAGTTTCCCCTGACTGGGGAGTCTAGAACTAGGGGGTCACAGTCTCAGAATAAGGGGTCAGCCATTTAGGACTGAGATGAGAAATGTCTTCACTCAGAGGGTGGTGAATCTTTGGAATTCTCTACCCCAGAGAGCTGTGAATGCTCAGTCGTTGAGTACATTCAAGACAGAGATCGATAGGTTTTGGACTTTAGGGGACTCAAGGGATATGGGAATAATGCGGGGAGGTGGAGCTGAGGTAGAAGATCAGCCATGATCTTATTGAATGGTGGAGCAGGCTTGAGGGGCCAAATGGCCTACTCCTGCTCCTATTCCTTATATTCTTATGTTGTTAAGACCCGATACTTGGGCTAGATAATTTTGGAGGCAGTCAACTTTAAGGAAGAGTTCATCTTACCTTATAGACACACATTGCTTTGCCCTCAGACACATCTGTTGCCTAGGGTATTGCACCAGTGAAGCCAGATGTTGGAGCAGCCATACAGTTGTCTGTTCCTGATACGGTGCATCCCTGGTCACAAGTCAAGGGCACAGCAGCTGCCACTGTAGACTGGGAGCATGAATCTTAAGTGAGTGGACAGTTACACCAACTCATTTGCAAGTGTTGCTCTTGCTAATTCTGAAAGTTGAAGTAGAGAAACAGCAGGATCAGACCTCGAGGAATCAGCCAATCTGCCAGCCTGGCACAGACTGAGCCAGTGTTCTATTTTTAAAACTTAGGCTTCCAGTCTACAGTGGCACCTCAATGTGCCCCCTATTCAGCTTCCAGCAATGCTTCCCTGGCCTCCAAATGCAAATGGACCAGCATCACAAATGTTTTCTCTCACCTCCCTTCTAACCTTGGTTGCAGGCCTTGTTCCCCTCCCTTCCCACTCCAGTTTCAGCCCTTAGGCCCCATGTGCTTCCTCTTGTTCCAGTTTTACACTGTGCACCCTGTCCTGCTCCCATCCAGTCTCACCCTGGACCTTTCCGTGTTTTTCCTCCAGGCCCTAGCCTCCTACCACTCTGGACACCATGCCCCCCCCTCCCCCCAGCTTCAGTCACAAGCCCAGTCTTTCCTGGGTGGCCTCTTCTTGCTGGGGCGATGACCACCTCCAATCAGGTATGTGTTGGCTTTCATATTGCTAGCCTTTAAGAACAGAATCATAGAATCATAGAATGGTTACAGCACAGAAGGAGGCCTTTCAGCCCATTGAGCCCATGCCGGCTCTCTGCAAGAGCACTTCAGCTAGTCCCACTCCCCCGCCCTTTCCCCGTAAAATGCTTCCTTCACGTACTTATCCAATTCCATTTTGAAAGCCATGATTGAATCTGCCTCCACCACCCTTTCAGGCAGTGCATTCCAGATCATAACCACTCGCTGTGTAAGAAAGTTTTTCCTCATGTCGCCTTTGGTTCTTTTGCCAATCACCTTGAATCTGTGTCCTCTGGTTCTCGACCCTTCTGCCAATGGGAACTGTTTCTCCCTATCTACTCTGTCCAGACCCCTCATGATTTTGAATATAAAAGATAAAACATTTGGTAAAGGAACATATGAAAGATGCTTATAAACAGAATGGGAAACACACAGAAGGGAGAAGAGACAGATGGAAGGACAGACTTATTGAAAGAATGAAAAAAGGATTGGAGACAATGGGGACTGAAAGTGATCTTGGGCGATAGCACAAAACGAGCAATAGCGAATCATCAGCCCATTTTACACTCTGCCCAATTTTCTTTTCCATTAACTTTTTTGGGCCGAGTGTAAAATGGGCTTCTGATTCGCTATCGCCCATTTTGTGCTATCGCCCAAGTCGAATTTCACCGCCCATAGAGAGAAGCACAGAGATGACAAGGAAAGAGAATCATACAGATAGGACAGAAGAATGGCAGACAAATGGAAAGCCAGAGAGGTAGAGGAGTCAAGAAAAAGGGACACCATTTATATTTTTGTCTATATACAATGCCATTGGAGATGAACTAGTCATGATAAATTAATTTTAAAATATTCAATGAGTACGGAAACTGAACAGCACAATATTATTTTGCTCCTGGGACTGACAATAAAGAAAAAGAAAGAAAATGAATATCAATACAATATCAAATTCTTCGCTGTGCACTGATTGTAAGAGTGCTAAGTAAAGTTTGGGCAGTTTCAGCTGCATTACTGGGGGTTGCAAGTGAGATATCTTGGGACACAGCATATATATACAACCACACAACATGGCTTCCGGTAAGAACTGTACTGCACATGGCTTTATTATTATATACATCAGTAGTCATCAGGTGGCTCTATTACACTTCTCCCTCCTTATTGAAGAAGTTAATCATAGCAAATAATCATTGTACATTACTTGCATGGTATACACAACTCTTGGTATACATTTCTCAAATGGAACCCATTTTATGTTTCCAAATTCTGTTATAGAATTCTGTAACACAAACAAAAGATATGAACTTATTTTCCATCTTTACAAATTAAACTTAACCACTGGTTTTCAGTTTTGAAGAGGATACCTTCTTTCTTGAACAGAACTTTCAGATCTTGTTGTAGGACTCTGACTCATTCTAGGCTAAACCTGAGGAGAATTTATCTCCAAGGGCTGACCTTGACCTGCATTTGGACTCTATACTTTCAGACTGTGTGTCTGATGACTCAAACTCAGACTTAAATGCTGAATTTCTCTTGGACTTGTTTCTGGTACATCTGATGTAGGATTTGCTATTAGTACTCTACTTGTAACAAGATTATCTGACTCTCTTTCTGCCTTGATTGTTTCTCTTCTACAGGCTGTGCCAAGTTTGGCTTTAACAACACAAAACTGGTTCGTGGCTGTCGTTTGACAAACAACTCTGCTGGTTTTCTACCAGTAGTGGTATGAGAAGTATTCTGATACGTAATCAGAAAATTTGCCAGTTTGTGGTCCAACGACAACTGACGTTTCTTTGGATTTGGATCCAACATTTGATTGATGAGGGCATTGACGTAATAAAACTCACTACGCACTTGGTTTGAGCATAAAGCAAGGCTTTAATCAACTTGTTTCAGAACATGGAAGTCTAGTTGTATTTCACTAGTTCCTTGTCTTACAAAATGTCCCTGGAAAGCTGGGGCCCACACCCGAGTATTTATACTCCTTGGACGGTGCCACCAGCTGGCCATCCAGCATTATTTCATAAGTAGTTTCTTGATGATGAGATTTATAACAGGCACATTTGACAATTTGTACTATGCGCTCTGCTGCACCATTTGAAGCAGGGTGGTATGGTGGAACTGGTATGTTTCACACTGTTTCTGCTCATGAACTGTGTGAACACTTCTGAATAAAATTGTGGCCCATTATCAGACACAATTCCTTCTGGGAGGCCATATGAAGAAAACAATCTTCGTAAATTGTCTAGTATTTTGCTTGTTGTTATTATCCACGTCAGAAACACCTCTACCCACTTCGAGTGACTATCTATCACTATGAACAATTGCTGTCCTTCTAGCTCAGCAAAATCTACATGTAACCTTTGCCACACACTGGGAGGCCATTTCCATGGCTGTAATGGTACTGATGGTGGTTTCTTGCTCACCGATTGACATGTTGTACACTGACTGACTATGTGCTCTATCTCTTTATCTAAACCACCATAAGTAACTGCGTGCAAAGCTCTTGGTCAAGCACATTCCCAGGTGCTGGTCATGAAGATCTCCTAACAATTTAGACCTGAAACCTGTTTGGGATAACCACTCTTGCTCCCCACATGATACAATCTTTATCCACTGACAATTCATTCCTATGAACGAAGTATGGATGGATATCTTCCTCTGACACCTGGTTTGGCCATCCATTTGCTATGTAATCATACACCTTTGGCATAATTGTGTCACGTTTGGTTGCCCAACTAATCTCTTCAGCTGTGACTGGCAGCTAATCAATGTATGAGAAATAGAACACTTCTTCCCCATTGGGTGTAACTTGTGATGGGGATGGCAAGCGGGACATAGTATCAGCATTACTGTGATCAGCTGATCATCTGTACTCAATGTCATACATACACACTGACAAAATCAAAGCCCATCTCTACATTCGGGCTGCAGCTAAGGTTGGAACTGGGGACTTTGGATGGAGGATTGCTGTCAGGGGCTTATGGTCAGTAACTATGGTAAATTTACGACCAAACAAGAATTTGTGAAACATCTTGATCCCAAAATCAATGACAAAGCTTCCCTTTCGATCTGCGCATAATTCCGCTCACTGGCACTGAGAGTGGGTGAAGCAAAAGCAATTGCTTTCTCCTCCCCGCTATCTAGTACATGAGAGATCACTGCCCCAACTCCGTATGGAGAGGCATCACACGCTAGCTTGATCTCCTTAGGTACATCATAGTGGACTAACATGGTACTCTCTACTAACTGGCTTTTACACTCTTTGAATGCTGTGTCGCATTATTTTGACCACTTCCAAGGGACCTGTTTTCTCAATAGCTCATTCAGTGGATGTAACAATGTAGCCAAGTTTGGGAGGAACTTTCCATAATAATTCAAAAGACCCAAAAATGATCGAAGTTCAGAGACATTCTTGGGAGTGGGTGCATTTTTGATTGCATCCAGCTTTCCCTTGGTTGGATGCAAACCATCTTTGTCTACTCTGTGCCCTAAGTACCCCACTGAGTTTGAAACAACTCACACTTGTGAGCTGTCACTTGTACTCCGTGCTTCTCTAGTTGTTTCAGCACTTCATTCAGCACCTCATCATGGATTTGCCTGTTTGGTGCTGAAATGAGTGTGTCATCCAAATAACACTCTACCCCTTCAATCCCTTGCAAAATTTGGTTCATCACCCCCTGGAATATGTTGGGGGCAGAAGACTCTCCAAATGGTAGTCTATTGAACTGATATAGATCTCAGTGAGTATTTATAGTCAAGCATGACTTGGACTCCTCATCTAACTCAAGTTGTAGGTAGGTGTTTGTTAGATGTAACTTCGAAAAGATCTGGCCACCTGTCAGCATTGTGAACAAATCTTCCACATTTGGCAACGTATTGGGTAGATTACACTCTAGAACCTAGTTTACGGTTACCTTATAATCACCACACAACTTTACCTTACCATCTGACTTAGGTACAACAACAATGGGTGTAGCCCAATTACTCAGATCTACCTTAGAGGTTCTCAATTTCTAGTCTTTTGAGTTCTTGCTCAACTTTCTCCTTGAGTGCGTATGGTACAGGACGTGGTTTGCAATAAACTGGTCTTGCGTCCTTTTGCACTCTGACACTCGCCTTGAAGTCTTGGATCGGACTGCCTGTTTCACTGAACACCTTCGGATACTGCTTGATGACATCATCTTTCGATGCAAATTTCGCTTCCACATGAAAAATCTCATTCCAATACAGCTTCAGCGATCCCAACCAATTTCTACCTATCAAGGCAGTCTTGACTCCTGCCACTACTATGTGAGGCAAGCTCTGACACTGATCCTTGTATTTCACTGGTATAGTGACGCTTCCTATTACAGGGATTTGCTCTCCTGAGTCACCTCGCTGCTCTACCTTCGATTTCTCTAGTCGATAATCACGCAACTTGTCGTGACACAGTGATTCCAGTACTATGCTCACGGATGCACCAGTGTCGATTTCCATGGGTATCCTGGTTCTTGCGACATCGACTTGGATGACGATACCTCGCGAATCGCTGTTAGATACATTGTGCTCCTGATGACGTGAATCTCCAGAAACTCCGCGTCCTGCTGCTTCTCTTCAATGGTATGTAGTGTCTGGTGATTTCTACTTCTAGTATTGCCAGTCGGTTTACTCTTCTGTTGGCACGCCTTCGCAAGATGCCCAGTTTTCTTGCAGTTGAAACACCGACTTCACAAATGGACAACTTTGAGCGATGTGTTGTCCCAGGCACCGATAGCACGACTTCAATGCACTGTTACCTTGGCCAATTGCTGAGACCTTGGGGCCCAACTGCCTTTTACGTTTAGCCTGCAGCCGATTCAGCTCGGTTGTCTGACGACTGGAAATGGCGCGAAACTCTCGGGAGTATCGGTCGGCCATATCCATCGACATAGTTGTCTGACAAGCTAAGTCAAAAGTCAAGTTAGGGGTTGTCAACAATTTACTTCTGATACGTTCATTTTTCAACCCACAAAGCGGTCACACAAAGCTCGGTCCTGAAAGTTTCCGAAATGACAGTGAATGGATAGCTTTTTTAAAGCTACAATGTAGCCACTGATACCCTCATCATTTAATTGTTTGTGTGTTCCAAAATGATAATTGCAGCAATTTCCAGGGGCTCAGGACTGTAGTGCTGAATCTCCTTCAGTGGCGTATCCTTCAGCTTGGTGGGAACAAGCACATTTTTCAGGGTTTCATACACCTCAGGGCCTGCTTCAGTCAAAAAAAATCCGTTTCCTTTCTAAAACCGCCTGGTTACGGTTTACATCATCGATGATACTATTCTAGCCACTCCACATATGCTACGAAGGTCTCTCGGTCGCGATCGAAGTCACCCAAGTGCCCTATTATTTCCCTAGGCGTGGCCATCTGGACTCTGGCAACGTCGACAGTTCAGCTACGTTTGCTCGAAATTACTTCGCATTTTTAAGTTTTTCTGTAAAATGAAGAAAATCTAACAGTCCCCCCATCGGTTGGCAGGAATATCCTCCAACAAAAATTTCAGCTAGGGAATCGGCAATCCCATCCTCATCACCAATTCTGTAATGTCTTGGGACACAGCATATATATACAACTGCACAACATGGCTTCCGGTAAGAACTGTACTGCCCATGTGCTTTATTACTATATACATCAGTAGTCACCAGGTGGTGCTATGACAGTAAGCAATGTTCCCTGTAAGCTGCGCAGCTGCACAGTGCTCTAGGGGTCCTGTGCAGCGCTCCAGGGGTCCCGTGCAGCGCTCCAGGGGTCCCGCGCAGCGCTCCAGGGGTCCCGCGCAGCGCTCCAGGGGTCCCGCGCAGCACTCCAGGGGTCCCGCGCAGCACTCCAGGGGTCCCGCGCAGCACTCCAGGGGTCCCGTGCAGCGCTCCAGGGGTCCCGCGTAGCCGACTAGCCGACTTTTCAATAGAAAATCCGCGCATGTGCGGTATTTTGAATGGGAAGTCCCGAAAAAAATTACAGGGAACATTGGTTGTAAGCCCCATTGCTTATATGCCTGCACAACCTGGTTATTTCAATCGAGATGGCTGGTGTGAGAAATGGACAAATTAGCGAGTGAGTGACGGTCGTGGAAAGATGTTATTACGGTCGATTGTTTGGGCAGAACATACTGAGCTTCTTCTCTTCATTTGGTCTATAATTGACCTGATAGTGTTTGATTTGGACACCGCATGAGAAATGGAAAAATGTTCTGTTCCCCCAGCACTGATTACAATCACTTCGATAGGTGCAAAAATTCAAAACAAAAATGCACTAATCTATAAAAATAAAAAGTGTACCACGCAATACAGTGGAATGACATTACTGTTATTTATTAGTGTTTCTGTTTAAGTTCCTCCCAGTTACAGGCTTTACTTTATCTTCTTCAACAACACAATTTCTACATTCCATCCAAGTGCCTCAAACACCAACAAAAAGGCTATTTATTAATGGAGACCCACCTAATGAAATTTTCTCTCCAGAGTCAGCTGGCAACAGGAACACAAGAAGTGCCAGTCCAGATATTAAGACACACGGAATCAGCAGGTTTAGTCCATAATACAGTGTACGCCTGCGCATCATCACTGTATAGGTCACATCCGGATAGGGCTCTTCACAGCACTCATAATAGAGCTCATTCCTCTTCCCTGGTACTCCTGCAATACAATAATCACAGGCATATTGTACTTTTAGTAAGGACATAACTATGATTCACTTGACATAGAACACTGCTTTAGAAGAGAAAGCAGAAAAAAATATCCCAAGTTAATTGTCCTGGGAAAACGGGGGTTAATTTAGACTTTGTGCGATAGTGTAACACGGGCGCTAGTGAATCAGCAGCCTGTTTTACATCCCTCCCCATCTTCTTTCCATTGACTATAATGGAAATGAAAATTGGGTGAGATATAAAACAGGCTGCTGATTCACTAGTGCCGGTTTAACACTATCACATAGAGTCAAAATTACCCCCAGTGAGTTACATTTGAATCGGTAATTCTTTTGTACCTGTCAAAATACTCACATTTTCTCCTACAAAATTCTGAAGATAGTCTGTTGAATTCATCAAATTATATTAAATTCATCAGATATTCATCTGAGTTTTCCTCAGAGCTATTCACCAAGACAACCCATGTTGAGGACTTTTCCACAATTGCTGCCTATTGACTATCCAACAGCCAGTTTACTTCTGCCAGGAAAGAAGGAAAGACTCACATTTCTATAGCGCCTTCCACAACCTCAGGATGTCCCAAAGCATTTTCCAGCCAATGAAGTACTTTTGAAGTGTAGTCACTGTTGTAGTGTAAGGAAATGTTGTAGTGTAAGGAAATGCAGCAGCCAATTTGCGCACAGCAAGCTCCAACAAACAGCAATGTGATAATGACCACATCATCTGTTTTTAGTGATGTTGGTTGAGGAATAAATATTGGCCAAGACACCGGAGTGAAGTACCCTGCTCTTCTTCAAATAGTGCCATGGGGTCTTTTACGTCTGATTGAGAGGATAGATGGGGCCTCAGTTTAACGTCTCATCCAAAAGACAGCACCTCCGACAGAACAGCACTCCCTCAACACTGCACTGGAGTGTGAGCCTCCATTTTGAGCTCAAGTTTCATGGAGTGGGACTTGAACCCACAACCTTCTCATACAGAGGCAAGGGTGCTACCCACTGAGCCATGGCTGACGGGAGGAACAAGAGGATGCCCGCATTCACTCTCAGCTTCAACCATGTTCAAGTGAATTGCTCCATTATTAAACATCACATCAAGTAGTCATGGGCCAGCCCGTGAACTAAATGGATTTCGGTTCCAGAGTCAGACAGTCTTCCAGGGACATAAATCATTAATGCTTGGAACATTTGTCAGACATTTGACCAGACTCAATTGTCATCAGCTGTCTTGTTGCTCTATTTTCTGGTCACGCGTACACTGTTTGACAGTTTTATACTGTACCAGGAAGGTGGCTTAACTACTGGTTCCTGGATCAATGCAAACCTCCAGAGATGTATGTCTCCTCAAATCATCTCATCTGATTCCGTTCACTTCTTGAAGCAATTAGGGTTCACGTTAAGTCAAACAATGCTTGCATTTTTGTAAGTGACAGCAAGCTTTACTCTCTAGTTTTGCAGACATTTCATATCAAGGCAATTAAAATCAAAGTCCAGATCATTTTCCACTTGAGGTACTGCAGCCTTTTTGGTCTACTGATTAGTTTAGCTATCATAATGAAATCAGAGAAAATTAATGATGTCCTTATTGTTGCAGTTGTATAGAATAATCCAGATCAGGAGGGTTTTTGCGAGGGAAGTTTATAAGGAGGAGCAGGGAGACAAACCTTTAAAAGTGGGAGGACAATTTGATAAAGCTGTCCTTATCGGGTGCTAGATTTTGTAAATAGGATTATAGAGTTGAAAATCAAAACTTACTCAAATCATTAGTTATGCCATCGCTAAAATATTAGGTACATTTTTAACTTGCCACCTAGGCATGAAACCGCTGTTGCGGGTCAGCCGCCCATTATAGAAACTGCCTGGGTTTCTATGAACTTTATATCTAAAACTCTTCTGCCCGTATCCTAACTCACACCAAGTCCCGTTCACCCATCACCCCTGTGCTCGTTGACCTACATTGGCTTCCGGTCCTGCAACACATCGATTTTAAAATTCTCATCCTTAACTTCAAATCTCTCCATGGCCTCGCCCCTCCCCATCTCAGTAACCTCCTCTAGCCCCACAACCCTCCAAGATCTCTGCGCTCCTCCAATCCTGGCCTCTTGTGCATCCCCGATTTTCACTGTCCCACCATTGGTGGCCGTGACTTACGTTGCCTAGGCCCTGGAATTCCCTCCCTTACCCTCCCTGCCTCTCTCTCCTCCTTTAAGACACTCCTTAAAACCCATCTCTTTGACCAAACTTTTAGCCATCTGTTCTAATATCTCCTTATGTGGCTCGGTGTCAAACTTTGTCTGATAACGTTCCTGTGATGCGCCTTGGGATGTTTTACCTCATGAAAGACGCTATATAAATACAAACTGCTGTTATTGTTGGGTTTCATTTTCATTGTCTGGGTGGTGTGCTGAAACTCTTCTCCAATTGTGTCCAGTTTTGGGTGCCCTTACTGCAGGAAGGAAGTCAAGGCCATGGAGAGGGTGCAGAAGAGATTCATGACAACAATAATAGGGATGAGAGGCTTTTATTATGAGGGTAGGGCACTTCTCATTAGAACAAAGAACAATAAGAGGAGATGTCATAACATTGTTCAACATTATACAGATTTCAATAAAGTAAATCAGGAATGAATGTCTCTGCTGGTCGGTGAGTCAGTAACTGGAGGGCATAAATTTAAGATCATTACCACAAGAACAAAGGGAAAGATATCAACAATTTTTTTTAACGCAGAGGGTTATTTGGACATGGAATGCCCTGCCAGAAACAGCGATGGAAGCAGAATCCATAAGCCTTTCAAAAAGGGAAGTGAATAAATACTTAAAAAGAATTAAAAGGGTATGGGAAAAGGGCAGGAAAATGAGACTCAGTGGATAACTCTTTCAGTGAGTCAAGCGCAATGGGCCAAATGGACTCCTTTTGTGCTGTGTTATATTCTAAGATTCTATTTCCCTCCTGTCTTGGTCTCCCTATCCCGTGTGCCATCTCTGAGATGATGTACTGAAAATCTATTCCTCTGCCACTGTACTTGACCACTTGTGAGCAAACATCTATATTCCACTCAGTATCTTCCCATGATGGAATAGCTGAGATTGGGAACATATCAGGTAAGACACCACTAGCCTATACGTTTCCATTGCACAGCTCATTGGATCCCGAATGCAATATATTAGCTCCTAGTTTCTTTTTCACAAGACAAGGCATATTGTTAAAGATTCCTGGAGTGGAATATTCCAATTACAGTTATTACCACCTGTTTTATTAAGTCAAATTGTTTCCTAACGTGAATCAATTACTGAATACACCACCACGTCAATGATTTCAAACAGATACAAAACACCAAGCGCCAGACAATGAAATAAACTCTGAACTACCTCTTGAGGCAGCTGTTTATACTTGACCAGCTTTCGGCAGTAAAAGAAGTATAATTTTTTACCATTTATTTAGAGACATTTGTTTCCACTTTGAACGCAGTTGCCGATCCGGGCAGAAATTTTTGGAGCCTCCTCAAAGGCCCGCAAACGGCGCAATTAGCGGAAACTCCCAATGGTGATTAATTCACCCTGGGGGTGGGGCCAGTTTTGCGGGCAGGGCCAACTTCTACCGCCATGTTTATTAAACTAGCACAAAACATCGCGGAAACTCAATTTGCACTGAACGTAATTTGCCGCGATCTTTTGCGCTGGTTTTGCTGATTTTGGGCAAATTGCGCCGAAAAACCAGCGCAATCGAGCGGAAACTCTACGCCATAATTTACTGTTTAAGCTGTTACAAATTATGAATATAAACTTTGGGTCCCGATATTCCTCAACTTACGTGTCTACTGACAGAGGAGAGAACTGCGACAGAAGACAACAAATCACTTCCCATTCATCCAATAGTCCCAACACTCAAAATGCACAAACAATATCCAGGCACAAATAAAATATCTCCAGATATTAACAGCAAAGTAAGGCCATGGGCTGGGTTTTATCAATGGGGGCGCGTTGGGGGTGGGACTGCTGGTTGTCAGGTTTCAGTCCCGCCCCCAATGACATCTGATCAACCCATGCTATTTTCCCTTGGTTGACCTTGTTTGGGCGGCCAATTAAGGGAAAGCCGGTTACAGAGATCGTCAGCGTATGACGTTTCATCTGTCAAAAAGGCTTTGAGAAGCTGTCAAACACTGACAATCTCTGTTCTAAGGTGAGCCCTTGTACTGAAGACTCACCAAACCTCTCTCCTTAGCAGAAATCAGATGGCTGCAACATCGGAGAATGCAGCAGCCATTCTGTCATCTCTGCCGTTGAGATGAGGCACCTTCGGATCCCCAAGGGTTGAAGCCTGCAAAAAGAAGCAAAGGTAAGTAAACTTTTTCTAACACTTTTCACTCACCTCCCATACGTACCTCTCCACACTTGCTCTGATCACTTACCTCCACAGCGGACTTTTCGACCCCTCTCACCCCCGCAGACCCACTGCTCGCCTCGCTGACCCTGGCGGGGTTTCCCGACGTTGGGAAGCCTGCACTTGTGTGGGTAAAATGGGGATAATCCCCTTAACTGCCTGTTAACAGGCAGTTAAGTGGCTGTAATCCCCTTCCCGCATCGAGGAGACGGGTCCCTGCGCGAGTGGGGGACCCGCCTCCCGGGAAGGTGGCACGGAAGCGGGTTGGGAAGCGGGTTCAGTACCCGCTCTCAGTTTCTGCCATTTTCCCGGCAGTCCCGCCTCCATACTGCCTACCCGGGGCTGGGAAAATTTTTCTGAACATTTGGCAGTAAGGCGTCATGCCCATGCACAAAAAAGGCATTCTGATATTTGAAGCTGTTAGTGAGTGTTTTCCTTGAAGAATCTAAAATAAATGAAAAAATTAGGCAAAAAAAAATGCACATTCAAAAGACTGTCAAGCGTACCAGAATCTTGAGGTAAAGAAACAATAATGGGAGGCATCAAATTTCACAAACTGAGAATGAGTGCAATGCAATCTTTCACCTGAAGCTAAAGTATAACGGACACTGCGTGAAAGCGGGTAAGGGGAAGGAGTCATGTGGAGGACACCTTTGATGTCTTGGACACGATGGAGGCTAAATCCAGGAGTTTTCTCCTTAATGAACAGTTCAATAGGCTGCGGGAGTAAAATTTAAAGTACTTTTACTTGGTCTGGAATTTATAATCCAGTATCGTGGCAAAATCAGGTCTTTGTTGTTAAAAGCTCAATCTGTGGCAGGACCACATGTGGCCCAGGGTCACCCAGGGAGCCTACAGAGCTGCACAACTCAAATACAACAGCAAGCGGAAAGATTGCCACCACCATTCATCTGCAAATACTCAAATGTGAATGCACTGCGCTGATTGATCGTAAGTAAGGTGAGTTCTGGTAAACTCGGTGTTTACATTTATGATTCTCTATATCTCTTGAGTAGGCCTTGATACGCTTATCAATTACTTCATAAAAGGTGATGAGTCGAAGAAGAGATGATGAGTCGAAAGAAGAGATGAATAAGGCTTTTATTAGCTAAGAAGAGACCATGCTTCTTCGTGAGTGACTGAACAAGTCTGAACGAAACCCACACAGTGGTGGGTGGAGTCAGCTGAGGCATGCCTCCATACACAGCGCCACCCAGAGGTGGCAATATACAATACAGTGGTTTACCACATTCACCCCTTGTTTAATGTGAAGTCCGGCGGGGTGAAGGGTACTACAAGTTAAGTCTATCAGGAGGCCTTGTCTGACGTCCTGATCATCGTGGTGGCGGCGGTGGTGTTGCAGCATCCGACGTCGGGTCTGGTGTCTGGGTGGTTGGCGAAGATTCCTGGGGCTTTGGCATGCCGTCTGCAGGGGTTGGGTTGGGAGGGGTGGTGGGGGATAACAGTGGTAAGGGGGATAACGGTGGTAAGGGGGATAACGGTGGTAATTCAGGGGTACCCGAGGGTGCGAGATCTCGTATGGAGACCGTGTCCTCCCGCCCGTCTGGGTATGTCACCCAGGCATACTGGGGGTTGGCGTGTAGGAGGTGCACCCGCTCGACCAGGGGGTCCGTTTTATGCGTCCTCACGTGCCTCCGCAGTAGGACGGGCCCAGGAGAAGTCAACCATGCCGGTAGCGAGGTACCCGATGTAGACTTCCGGGGGAAAACGAACATTTTCTCATGAGGGGTCGCATTAGTGGCAGTACAAAGCAGTGACCGAATGGAGTGAAGCGCTGCAGGGAGGACCTCCTGCCAGCGGGAGGTCGGAAGGCCCTTAGATTTTAGTGCTAAGAGGACTGCCTTCCAAACCGTCGCGTTCTCCCTTTCCACCTGGCCGTTCCCCCGGGGGTTGTAACTGGTGGTCCTGCTCGTGGCGATACCTCTTGTTAGCAGGTACTGCCGAAGTTCGTCGCTCATGAACGATGAGCCCCTGTCGCTATGTATATAGCTGGGGAACCCGAACAGAGCGAAGATGTCATTCAGACACTTGATGACCGTGGTACTGGTCATGTCTGGGCAAGGGATGGCAAAGGGGAAACGGGAGTACTCATCAACTATGTTGAGGAAGTACACATTGCGGTCAGCGGAGGGGAGGGGCCCTTTAAAATCGACGCTCAGGCATTCGAAGGGGCGGGTGGCCTTGATCAGGCTTGCTCTGTCCGGCCTATAGAAGTGCGGTTTGCACTCGGCGCAGATTTGGCAGCTCTTGGTCATGGTCCTGACCTCCTCGATGGAGTAGGGCAGGTTACGGGATTTGATAAAATGGAAAAACCTGGTGACCCCCGGGTGGCAGAGGTCATTGTGGAGGGACTGCAGCCTATCACTCTGCGCGTTGGCGCATGTACCACGTGATAGGGCATCTGGGGGCTCATTGAGTTTCCCTGGCCGATACAAGATATCATAATTGTAGGTGGAGAGTTCGATTCTCCACCTCAAGATCTTGTCGTTCTTGATTTTACCCCTCTGCTTATTATTAAACATAAAAGCTACTGAACGCTGGTCAGTGAGCAGGGTAAAGCGTTTCCCGGCCAGGTAATGCCTCCAGTGACGCACCGCTTCTACAATAGCCTGGGCCTCCTTTTCGACGGAGGAGTGTCTCGTCTCGGGGCCCTGGAGGGTCCTTGAGAAAAAGGCCATGGGTCTGCCCGCCTGGTTAAGGGTCGCGGCTAGGGCGAAGTCGGAGGCATCGCTCTCCACTTGGAAGGGGATGGACTCATCCACCGCGTGCATTGCGGCCTTCGCGATATCGTTCTTGATAAGAGTGAAGGCTGCACACGCCTCTGGTGTCAGGGGGAAGGAGGTGGCTTTGATGAGGGGCCTGGCTTTGTCTGCATAGAGGGGCACCCACTGGGCGTAGTAGGAGAAAAACCCCAGGCATCTCTTCAGTGCTTTTTGGCAGTGGGGAAGGGGTAGCTCCATTAGGGGGCGCATTCTGTTGGGGTCGGGCCCGATGACTCCGTTCTCCACCACGCAGCCGAGGATGGCCAGGCGCTTGGTGTGAAACATACATTTTTCCTTATTGTACGTTAGGTTCAGCCGTTGGGCCGTACGGAGGAAATTTGCTAGATTAACGTCGTGGTCCTGCTGGTCGTGGCCGCAGATGGTGACGTTATCCAAATAGGGGAAGGTTGCCCGCAGCGCGTTCTGGTCAACCATTCGGTCCATCTCCCTTTGGAAGACCGAAACCCCGTTGGTGACGCCGAAGGGGACCCTAAGGAAGTGGTAGAGGCGGCCGTTTGCCTCGAAGGCAGTATACTGGCGGTCCTCATGGCGGATGGGCAGCTGGTGGTACGCTGACGTAAGGTCGATGGTGGAGAATACTTTGTATTGCGCAATCTGATTGACCATATCAGATATGCGAGGGAGGGGGTACGCGTCCAGCTGGGTGTACCGGTTTATGGTTTGGCTGTAGTCGATTACCATGCGGCGTTTTGCAGTGGTTTTAACGACTACAACCTGGGCTCGCCAGGGGCTAGTGCTACCTTCGATAATGCCCTCCTTCAAGAGCCGCTCCACCTCAGAGCTGATAAAAGCTCTGTCCCCGGCACTGTACCGCCTGCTTTTGGTAGCGATGGGTTTACAGTCGCGGGTGAGGTTAGCGAACAGGGGAGGGGGGGGGACTTTTAATGTGGAAAGGCTGCAGGTGGTTTGCAGCGGGCGATTTAAAAGTTGTTGGTTGCAGACTGTGAGTGGGGGGAGGGGTCCACCGTATGCTAGTGTGACACTCTTAAGGTGGCACTGAAAATCCAACCCTAGCAGGACGGCAGCGCAAAGACGGGGCAGGACTAGCAGTTTAAATTTTTGATATTCAGTGCCCCCTACTGACAGGGTCACCACACAGTAGCCGCTGATGTCCATTGACTGGGACTTGGACGCCATAGAAATGCGATGGTGCGTTGGCAGAATCGTGAGGGAGTGGCTACGTACCGTGTCGGGGTGGACGAAACTCTCTGTGCTCCCGCTGTCGATCAGGCAACTGGTGGCGCGGCCGTTTACCGTGATATCCATCATGGAGCTGGATAGATGGTGAGGGAGGGCTTGATCCAGCGTCACGGAGGCCAGTATGTGGCTTAGTGAGTCACTATAGTCATCCGCCGAGACGGTGGTCGGTTCCGGTGACGAAATGGCGGTTGAGTGCGTTGGATACGATGGCGGCGGATGCCATGCGGCCGGGGGTACACAAAATGGTGGATAAGATGGCTGCTCCCACGGCCCGCACGCTGCGCTGCTGGCTGGCTTCCCCTTGCAGGCGTTAGCGTAATGGCCTTTCTTCCCGCAGCCCGAGCAGGTAGCTGTCTTAGCTGGGCAGTGCGCTCTGGGATGTTTTAACTGGCCACAGAAATAGCATTTTTGGGCCTGGTTACTGGGCATCGAAGCAGTTCTTACCGGAGGCTGCTGTCTCGGTTGGGTCGCTGCAGCGGTTGGTGCCGGGGGCGGCGGTCCCGTGTCCCACGGTTTCGATTGCCATGTCTCGGCGCCGTTACGGGGGTATGCCTCGAGGTTTCGGTGGGCCTCCTCTAACGAGAGCGCAAGGGCAATGGCCGTCTTCAGGTCGGGTTCCTTGCTTTCTAGCAGTCTCTGCCGGGTGTGGTCTGACTGGAGGCCCCTGACGAAGGCATCACAGGCGAGTCCCTGCGCGTGCTCCACAGCCGTTACCGCTTTACAATCGCAGTCTCTGCAGAGTGCCAGTAGCGCCCGTGCAAATGCCCCTACCGATTCTCCCGGTTGCTGCCTGCGGGATCCCAAGAGGTGTCGGGCGTAAATTGTGTTCACTGGGCGCGTATATTGCCCTTTTAGTAGCTCGAGGGCCGCCACGTACGTATTAGAGTCCCGGATTAGCATATATACTTGATGGCTCACCTGGGCGGTCAAAATTTTCAGTTTGTGATCCTCCTCTGTAACCTGTGAGATTGCGAGGAAGGATTCAAAGCAGCTCAGCCAGTGTTCAAACTTGGCTGATGCACCCACATCTTGAGGGTCGAGGTCCAGGCGTGGTGGTCTGAGGGCTCTCAGCAATGTCTGCTGTATCCGTTGCTGTTGTTGCTCCTCAGGTGTCGCCATTTAACTTTTAGCTAATAAAATTGATACGCTTATCAATTACTTCATAAAAGGTGATGAGTCGAAGAAGAGATGATGAGTCGAAAGAAGAGATGAATAAGGCTTTTATTAGCTAAGAAGAGACCATGCTTCTTCGTGAGTGACTGAACAAGTCTGAACGAAACCCACACAGTGGTGGGTGGAGTCAGCTGAGGCATGCCTCCATACACAGCGCCACCCAGAGGTGGCAATATACAATACAGTGGTTTACCACAGGCCTTCATGGAACTATCCTAAGAGACCGTACTGCCTGCAATAGATTATATTGGACCAAATTGTTTAGTAGGTAATGGACCTAAGTCCGTAGCATAAAAGTGGGTCAAATTTAATCGGACATTAGCTTAACAAATTAACTTAACAAACCTCACCTTGTAAATGGATTTCAGAAAATAAGGTTTTTTTTATTTGCTTTTATTCTTCATACATTACTTACTACTTTTAGCCATCTATGGTATTTCAATGTTTTTAGAATGATATCAAGTGAAATTATTTTGAGGCAGGCTCAACACAATCACCAATGGACAGAAGCCAACAATGGAGAACTTTAATTGGACATCCCATTCTGATATGACATAAGGATGGTTGGCATGGGAAAGTAAAATAATACTCTGGTGCACTTATGACTACTCTTCTGAGATTGGGGTTAAGGTACTTTGGCTGTAACCTCCCCTTTGCCAGCTGGTAGTACATATACTGCCAGGAGCATCAATGCAGAATGTAATGCTGCCAAATTTCCTAATGATCTGGTGTAAGTACTGTACTTACATAAATGTTTATCAAGAGACCTTTATATGTCAAGGTGGGCATCTTTGTTGACTACTGTTGCTAAGTAATTTGGTCATCTGAGAAGGAAGTTCCTTTGGGGGAAAAATTTGGTTGGTTTGCGCCTCCTGTTAGCGCCTTAAGGGGGCGCTAATGAGGCGCAAAGCAACTAGTGTCCGGGCGCGGCGATGTTTGCGCCGCTCCCAAAATTGACCAGACATTTTGCGGCGGCGCTAAACACTACCGCCATGATCTCCTGCGCTCGCAGATCGTGACGTCAGTCGAGCATGCAACGCCCTGGTAGCGCCCCAGACCGGATATTGAGTGGCACCCCCTGCCTTACCGCCAGCAACGACAGGTTGAGGGGAGCGTTTTGCAGTCGGGAAAGGACTGGGGGAGCGCTATTTAAAGACGACCGCTTCCTGCCTTTTTTTGTCGGCGACATTTTTGCAGCACGCATTCTGAGTGAGAGAGGGAGACTTCTGGAGAGATTCAACACTGTGTGAAGGAGCTTTGGGTACTGAGCAGCACTTTGCCGGTTCATTTTGATTTGATCTTCCTTGCATCAATTTAGAAGAGTCTATGGGGGCTGCACTCTGAGCTCTTTCCCTGGGCCTCTCCATTGTTCTTTCCAGCAGATTTGATGTACATGTCTCTCCAGGCCGAGATTCAAGGCTGCAATGAGGAGGTTGTGGATTGACCTTCCCCTTTAAGAACTGGCCGGCGCCAGTGTGTCTGTGTTCCATTACTGACTGACATCACCTGAGCTTCGTCAGCGCTCTGAGGTAGCGCCTCGCTCCTCGGCGTTAGTGCCTTAAGAGAGGTGTGTAGCGCCTGATTTAGCGCTCCAATCACCTCCAAGGACGACAGAAGCCAAGTTTGCAGTCGGAGGCGATAATTAGCGCCAGGCGCTAAACTTTGTGCCCGGCCGATAATTGCGCCCCAAACGGGGCGACACCGAATTTCTCCCCCACTGTTTTTGAAGCGTGGAGATTGAAGCAATGAAAGAGTAATTTTTGTACCAGCAAACTGGTGGAAGCTGGAAAAAGAGAGGGCTATAGAACTTGCACTGTTAATGCATCGATGTTTGCAGGTAGCCAGAAAAGCCTAGCTTTTGAGCAATTGGCCTGATGATATTTTGTAACAAAATTATTCCATCCATGTGGGATGTGTCCTAATTACAGAGTATTCCATTTCAAATTAAATTCTCATAAGGTCACATCCCTTTTGACATTTGTTTGTTTTCCCCCATTTTTTATACATTTGCTGTCCTCTCAAGACTAGGCTTGTGTTTGGCAAACGTGAATCATGAATTGGGTCGGATGGTTATGTCTGCTTATAGAAATAGCTTCAGCACTATAGCTCAGTACCGCATTAAACCTGAAGATTAACCTAACAATGCAATCTCACCCTTTATACAGTCTATGGCCTTATGTATTCTCCATATATTTCAACTTAGTTACGAGGTCTCGCTGGAAAGATGCATTCTGCAGTCTTGTAGAATCGGTGAGTGCGCAAGTCAATCATATGGCCTCAATCCAAAAGTCGTCTGTCTGCACTTCCAGCAAGCTCAACTTCATGACAGCTGTTCTTTTTACAGTTGTCTCCAGCTGCATCCTATTAATATGTCTCCTAAATTCTAGAGACAACACAGATACACAACTTGATAGTATCAGTAATGGTGACCATGAAACTATCGGATTGTCGTTAAAACCCATCTGGTTCACTAATGCTGTTTAGGGAAGGAAATTTGCCGTCCTTACCCGGTCTGGCCTATATGTGACTCCGGACCCACAGCAATGTGGTTGACTCTTAACTGCCCTCTGAAATGGCCTAGCAAGCCACTCAGTTGTAACGAACCACTGCGAAAAACAATAAGAATAAAACCGGACGGGCCACCCAGCATCGACCTCAGCACCAGCTACGGACATGACAGTGGTACACTCAGCCCATTCGACCCTGTAAAATCCCCCTCACCAACATCTGGGGACCTGTGTCAAAGTTGGGAGAGCTGTTCCACAGACTAATCAAGCAATAGCCTGACAAAGTCATACTCACAGAATCATACCTCTTAGCCAATGAACCAAACTCCTCGATAGCAAAATACTGCAGATGTTGGAAATCCAAAATAACAACAGAAAATGCTGGAAAAACTCAGCAGGTCAGGCAACATCTGTGGAGAGAAATTTGAGTTGACGTTTCGGGTTGAACCCTTCTTCAAAACTGGAAAGAAAAGAAACTAGATCGAAGGCAGGGCTGCGATCGGACAAAAGAATAAAAGAAACAAAAGAAGTCAAACACGAGAAGGGAAACTGAAAGTAATGAAGATGAACAACATCTGCAGTATTTTGCTATCGTACTAGTGTTTGGTTCACTGCCACACCTCTTCTAGGAATGCCTACCTTGAAGAAGTTCTGCTCTTCTCTTCGACGGGATCTCCGTTTGGCTCTTCAACCTTGTTCATCTTCATTACTTTCAGTTTCCCTTCTCGTGTTTGACTTCTTTTGTTTCTTTTATTCTTTTGTCCGATCGCAGCCCTGCCTTCGATCTAGTTTCTTTGCTTTCCAGTTTTGAAGAAGGGTTCAACCCGAAACGTCAACTCAAATTTCTCTCCACAGATGTTGCCTGACCTGCTGAGTTTGTCCAGCATTTTCTGTTGTTATTCCCAAACTCCTCCATCACCATCCCTGGGTATGTCCTGTCCCACCGGCAGGACAGACCCACCAGGGGTAGCGGCACAGTGGTATACAGTCGGGAAGGAGTGGCCCTGGGAGTTCTCAACATTGACTCCGGACCCCATGAAGTCACATGGCTTTAGGTCAAGCATGGACAAGGAAACCTCCTGCTGATTACCACCTACCGCCCTCCCTCAGCTGATGAATCAGTACTCCTCCATGTTGAACACCACTTGGAAGAAGCACTGAGAGTAGCAAGGGCACAGAATGTACTCTGGGTGGGGGACTTCAATGTCCATCACCAAGAGTGGCTCGGTAGCACCACTACTGACCGAGCTGGCTGAGACCTGAAGGACATAACTGCCAGTCTGGGCCTGCGACAGATGGCGAGAGAACCAACACGAGGGAAAAACCTACTTGACCTCATCCTCACCAATCTACCTGTCGCAGATGCATCTGTCCATGACAGCATTGGTAGCAGTGACCACTGCACAGTCATTGTGGAGGCGAAGTTCCATCTTTACACTGAGGACGCCCTCCCTCGTGTTGTGTGGCACTACCACCGTGCTAAATGGGATAGATTCAGAACAGATCTAGCAGCTCAAAACTGGGCATCCATGAGGCGCTGTGGGCCATCAGCGGCAGCAGAATTGTATTCCACCACAATCTGTAACCTCATGGCATGGCATATCCCCCACTCTACCATTACCATCAAGCCAGGGGACCAACCCTGGTTCAATAAGGAGTGTAGAAGAGCATGCTTGGAGCAGCACCAGACATACCTAAAAATGTGATGCCAACCTGGGGAAGCTGCAACACAGGACTACATGCATGATAAAAAGTGGAAGCAGCATGCTGTAGACAGGGCTAAGCGATCCCATAATCAAAGGATCAGATCAAAGCTCTGCAGTCCTGCCACACCCAGTCATGAATGGTGGTGGCCCATTAAACAACTAACGGGAGGACGAGGCTCCATGAATATCCCCATCCTCAATGATAGTGGAGCTCAGCATGTGAGTGCAAAAGACAAAGCTGAAGCATTTGCAACCATCTTCAGCCAGAAGTCCCGAGTGGATGATCTATATCGGTCTCCTCCTGAGGTCCCCACCATCACAGAAGCTAGTCTTTAGCCAATTCGATTCACTCCATGTGATATCAAGAAACGGCTGAGCACACTGGATACAGCAAAGGCTGTGGGTCCCGACAACATCCCGACTGTCGTGCTGAAGACTTGAGCTCCAGAACTAGTCGCGCCTCTAGCCAAGCTGTTCCAGTACAGCTATAACACTGGCATCTATCTGACAATGTGGAAAACAGCCCAGGCATGTCCTGTCCACAAAAAGCAGGACAAATCCAATCCGGCCAATTACCGCCCCATCAGTCTACTCTCAATAATCAGCAAAGTGATGGAAGGTGTCATCAACAGTGCTATCAAGCAGCACTTACTCACCATAAACCTGCTCACTGTTGCTCAGTTTGGGTTCTGCCAGGACCACTCAGCTCTGGACTTCATTACAGCCTTGGTCCAAAAATGGACAAAAGAGCTGAATTCCAGAGGTGAGGTGAGAGTGACTGCCTTTGACATCAAGGCAGCATTTGATCGAGTGTGGCATCAAGGAGCCCTAGTAAAATTGAAGTCAATTGGAATTGGGGGGAAAAATCTCCACTGGCTGGAGTCATACCTAGCACAAAGGAAGATGGTTGTGGTGGTTGAAGGTCAATCATCACAGCCCCAGGACATTGCTACAGGAGTTCCTCAGGGCATTGTCCTAGGCCCAACCATCTTCAGCTGCTTCATAAATGACCTTCGCTCCATCATTAGGTCAGAAGTGGGGATGTTTGCTGAAGACTGTACAGTGTTTAATGCCATTTGCAACTCCTCAGATAATGAAGCAGTTCATGTCCGCATGCAGCAAGACCTATACAACATTCAGGCTTGGGCTGATAAGTGGCAGGTAAAATTCGCGCCACACAAGTGCCAGGAAATGACTATCACCAACAAGCGAGTGCCTAACCACCATCCATTGACATTCAACGGCATTACCATCGTCGAATCCCCCACCATCAATATCCTGGGGGTCACCATTGACCAGAACCTTAACTGGACCAGCCACATAAATATTGTGGCAACAAGAGCAGGTCAGAGGCTGGGTATTCTGCAGTGAGTGTCTCACCTCCTGACTCCCCAAAGACTTTCTACCATCTACAAGGCACAGGTCCGGGCTCTCCACTTACCTGCATGAGTGCAGCTCCAACAACACTCAAGAAGCTCGACATTATCCAGGACAAAGCAAGCCACTTGATTGGCACCCCATCCATCACCTTCAACCTTCACTCCCTCCACCACCAGCGTACCGTGTCTGCAGTGTGTACCATCTACAAGATGCACTGCAGCAACTCGTCAAGGCTTCTTCGGCAGCACCTTCTAAACCCGTGACCTCTGCCACCTAGAAGGACAAAGGCAGCAGATGCATGGGAACACCACCACCTCCAAATTCCCCTCCAAGTCACACACCATTCTGACTTGGAAGTATATCGCCGATCCTTCATCATCGCTGGGTCAAAATCCTGGAACTCCCTCCCTAACAACACTGTGGGAGTACCTTCACCACACAGACTGCAGCGGTTCAAGAAGGCTGCTCACCACCACCTTCTCAAGGGCAATTAGGGATGGGCAATAAGTGCTGGCCTTGCCAGTGACGCCCACATCCCATGGCCAATATAAAAAAAGATTAACCCATTCATGCCAATGTCTCATTCCTTGGTTCTCTACAGAACAAATTTTGCAAAGTTGAACATTGTTCCTTAAAAATGAACAAAGATCTTTTCACCTCAGGTCGATCTCTGGGGGAAAAAAGGGATACGGTTCATCAAGGGAAGTATGTTCTATTAATTTGGTCCAGAGAAGATGTTTTGTGACCAGTCCCCCCCCACCCCCATCCCCTTCCCTATATCTGACATCATGAAACTCCACTCCAGTTAGGAATTTAAGTGCTACCCTCAGTCCCCGCTTCCCATTCATGAGGCCACAGGACTAGGACACTACAATTTCACGTCAGGGGGAGTTCTATATCAAGTGTCTGCTTTCTGGCAACCTCTAATCAGCAGGTTTAAAGTATAAAATCCTGTAACTGAGATACCAGGAACATATGAGATATCTGCCTTTATACATTTATGAGATTTTCAATAAAATCTACTTACCTTTGAACAAACTGCTGCAGACAGCTTTTTAAAAAAAACAAATTGATCCCTGCTCCCTAATGATAATAGGGGCTATCTTCATCTTGGGTCTGTCTTGAGGAATGAAAAGCAATGTTTAACGACATTGCCTCGGCCTACTGTACCATTTAGTCCACTGAACATCTTTAATTTGTGTTAAAAATGTCATTTTTCTGACTATGAGTACAGCGAGCACTACTTAGTAGGGTTTTAAGTTATTTTCAAAAGTCGTAAATGTCAAGCTCCTATCAAATCCTGGCTTCTCCACGATTACCAGTTAATGTCAAAAACAGGGTTATAGAAAACGAGCAGTGTGCGCACGAACAGCTGGTTTGATGCTGTCAGACTCTGTTTCAAAATTAACCTGAGCCATTCTATTATGCCCCCTTGACAGACGCCTTTAGTCACACACACTCTCTGAAGTCTAGACCAATATTTATGCACTTTATATAAAATGCTCTTGTTTTCCCTCTGTGTTGAACTCAAGGGAATAAACCTGCCTACTTAGCGGAAGCTGAACGCCAACTCTCCGACACCTCCTCCTACCTCCACCTGGACCATGACCCCACTGCCGAACATCAAACTGCCGTTTCCAAGACTGTCACTGACCTTGTTATATCTGGCAATACATATAGGTCCATTTTTGGTGTTTCCTTGCCGTTATATATAACATTCGCCCTTATTTTTCCTTTGGGGTAGACTTTTTGCCCCGTGTACGTCTTCAAGACAATCTTTGTATCTCTCAAGGGTATATGTGAGAATAGCCACTTGTAGTCCCTTCGGTTTATGACTGTTAGGGCTGATCCTGTGCCCAATTCCATTTTCACTTGGACTCCTGCTATCTTGAGCGTGACCCAGATAGTTTGGTGATCCTCCGTTTTGATCACATTATGTAGTTTCAGACAACCCAGCTCCTTGCTTCCGGAGTCTGTATCACTCTTCTGTTCGTCTGAACTACTCTCCGTCACCTTATGTACCTTCTTGTACTTCTCCTGTGGAGATTTCTTGCTGCTGGTTTTCTTTCCCGACCTGCAGACTCTTGCTATGTGTCCTACTTTTCCACACTGTCTGCACACTTTGTCCTTGAACCAGCAATCATTATGGCCGTGTGTTGTTCTGCCGCAGCGATAGCACTTCACTGTTCCGTATGACATTTCATTTGTGCCATATTCTTGCGGTCTCCGTTGTATCTCTGCAGCGCCCCGTGCTGCTGCTTTGTGTGATACTGCAATGCTGAAAGCCTTGTCCAGCGTAAGATCCTTTTCTGATAGAAGCCGTTTCTGGGTTCCTTCACTTTGAAGCCACACACAAACTTGTCCCTTAAAGTATCTGCTAGTCCCATTCCAAACTGGCAGTGTTTCGATAGCTTGTGCAGTTCCGTTAAATACTCAGCATTACTTTCATCTTTATGCTGGTTCCTTTTGTGGAACTTAAATCTTTCTGATATCAGCAGCGCTGTGGGGTTTAAGTGGTCCTGTAGGATTGACACTATGTTTTCAAAATCCTTTTCTACTGGCTTCTCTGGGGTTACTAGGTTTCATAGTAAGCCATACGTTTTTGCACCCATTGAATTCAACAATACCAGCGCTTTCTTGTCATCTGGCACTTCATTCGCCTTGCAGTATACTTCTATGCGTTCGACATATGTCATCCAATCTTCGACTTCATTGTTGAACGCTGTGATACTGCCACTCTTTGGCATTTTTGGGTGTGGTTAGACTGGCTTAAAATGGCGTCTCCCGCGCTTTCCTTTCTTCCCCGCTGCGGCTTAAAATGGCGTCTCCCGCGCTTTCCTTTCTTCCCCGCTGCGGCTTAAAATGGCATCTCCCGTGCTGCTGCCAACGCCGCTCTCGGCAGTCCTCGTGGCAAATGGTGACGCCCTGTGGGTTTCGTGCGCTGCTCATGCGCTGCTGCCAATGCCGCTCTCTGCAGTCCTCGTGGCAATGACAGCGCCTCGCGTTTTCCTGCGCGCCTCTCTCCCCCGTTGACGCTGCTCGGCCCTTGAACACCGGCTGCGCTCTACTCTCTCTCGTCTCTCTCCCCGTTGATGCCGCTCGGTCCTGAACACCGGCTGAGCCCTGTGCGCTCTGCCCTCTCTCTCTCCCCGTCGACGCTTCTCGGCTCTAGCCTCCACTGTCCGGGAAGGGTCTGCGCAGTACCTGTTGCCAGCCCGTTTCGCTGTACCACTGTGACTGGAAAGCCAAGCCTGGCTCTAGACAGCCTCCCCTGCGATGTTCAAATCTCCGCTGGATGACTGGGCGGTTGCCCGTGGTCGATGCCCGTGCTTCTGGACTCGACCTGCTTCCACTGTTCTCCAGGAGCGAATCCCTGGGAGGTGATGCAGAGTTGCAGGTAGGTTCGAATCTGCGTTGTCGCCAATGTTATATCCGTGTATCTTAATGTTGTGTCCTTCAATAATCAGGCAACAGACTGCAGGGAACGATCAACAGGTGTTTACTGAATGAGGGTTCAAACTGCAACTGACTGTACAGATCACTACTCAGGGTTTATATATAGGTGTGGTCACTGCCGGTACTACAGGATACAGGAGCTGTAAAAAGTAGTTCTCCCCCTTAAAGGTGCATACATTACAAACCTCATCTCCTCTGGAGATCTTCCCCCCGCTGCCACCAACCTCATAGTTCCCCAACCCCGAACCGCCCGCTTCTACCTCCTTCCCAATATCCACAAACAGGACTGCCCTGGTAGACCCATCGTTTCAGCCTGTTCTTGCCCCACGGAACTTATCTCTTCCTATCTCGACTCTATCTTTTCTCCCCTTGTCCAGTCTCTTCCCACCTACATCCGCGACTCTTCGGACGCCCTCCGCCACTTTAACAGTTTCCAGTTTCCTGGCCCCAACCGCTTCCTTTTCACCATGGACGTACAATCCCTCCATCCCCAACCAGGATGGCCTGAGGGTGTTCCGCTTCTTCCTTGAACAGAGGCCCGTCCAGTCCCCATCCACCACCACCCTCCTCCGCCTGGCTGAACTTGTTCTCACATTGAACAACTTCTCCTTTAACTCCACTCATTTCCTCCAAATCAAAGGTGTTGCTATGGGCACCCGCATGGGTCCTAGCTATGCCTGCCTTTTCGTGGGCTATGTGGAACAATCTTTGCTCCAGTCCTACTCAGGTCCCCTCCCTCACCTCTTTTTCCGATACATTGATGACTGTTTCGGTGCCGTTTCCTGCTCTCGCCCCGAACTAGACAATTTCATTCACTTTGCCTCCAATTTCCACCCTTCCCTCACCTTCACATGGTCTATCTCTGACTCTTCCCTTCCCTTCCTTGACTTCTCCATCTCCATCTCTGGGGATAGGTTATCGACCAATATTCACTACAAGCCCACTGACTCCCACAGCTACCTGGACTACACTTCCTCCCACCCCGCCTCCTGTAAGGACTCTATTCCATTCTCCCAGTTTCTCCGTCTCCGACGTATCTGCTCCGACGATGCCACCTTCCACATCAGTGCTTCCGACATGTCTTCCTTTTTCCTCAACCGAGGATTCCCCTCTACCGTGGTTGACATGGCCCTCGACTGTGTCCGTTCTATCTCCCGCACTTCTGCCCTCACCCCTGCCCCTCCCTCCCGGAACAACGATAGGGTTCCCCTTGTCCTCACCTTTCACCCCACAAGCCTCCACATTCAACGGATCATCCTCCGCCATTTCCACTACCTCCAAAGTGATCCCACCACCAAACGCATCTTCCCCTCCCCTCCCCTTTCAGCATTCCGTAGGGACTGCTCCCTCCGAGACACCCTAGTCCACTCCTCTATCACCCCCAACAGCCCTTCCCCTTCGCCTGGCACCTTCCTGTGCAAGCGCAGGAGATGTAACACCTGCCCCTATACCTCCCCCCATCCCACTGTCCAGGGCCCCAAACACCCCTTCCAGCTGAAACAGCAATTTACTTGTACTTCTTGCAATCTAGTATACTGTATTTGGTGCTCACGATGCGGTCTCCTCCACATTGGGGAGACCAAACGCAGATTGGGTGACCGCTTTGCGGAACACCTCCGTTCAGTCCGTAAGGGTGACCCCGAGCTTCTGGTCGCCTGTCATTTTAATTCACCGCTCCATTCCCACTCGGACCTCACTGTCCTTGGCCTCTTGTATTGTTCCACGGAAGCTCAATGTAAACTCGAGGAACAGCACCTCATCTTCCGATTAGGCACTTTGCAGACTTCCGGACTCAATATCGCGTTCAACAATTTCAGATCATAACCTCGGCCCCTATTACTTTTTTACTTATAATTTTTTCCACCCCTTTGTTTTGGGTCTTCCTTTCCCCACCCCCTTTCCTTTTGTTTCTCTCTCCCACCTGGCAGCTGTCTCCTATCCTGCCAGTACACTTCACACCTAATCTCAGCTGTCTTTTGTCTCCACTGGCCCATTACCATCTCGTCTGGTTTCGAATACATTTTATTGTCTCTTTTACTTCTTTTGTTCGATCGCAGCCCTGCCTTCGATCTATTTTCTTTTCTTTCCAGTTTTGAAGAAGGCTTTCGACCCAAAACGTCAACTCAAATTTCTCTCCACGGATGTTGCCAGACCTGCTGAGTTTTTCCAGCAATTTCTGTTGTTACAACGGGAACAATGTTTCATTTGTGAAAAGGGTTTGTGACAGGCCATGAATCTGTCCAACTCTACCTTGATCATGCTGCAATATTAACCCATAATTCCTCTGATAAACTCACTGGCCTAGAAATCCGATAAGGCCGGGAAATGGGCGGTGCCACCGTGGGCTAAGGGTTAACGGCCGCCCGCAAAAAGATCGCAGGCAGCACCGGTATTTTGGTGCTGCCTGCAGCGTTAAGTGCTGTTTCAGGCGATAGTCTCAGCCGGAGGCCCCAATGTAGTGTGGCCGTAGCGTCCCTGGAGCGAGGCGGCATTCTTAAAGCTAGCCTGTCATTTTAGAAAGTCGAGCCCTTAAAGGGGAACTGCCTTCTAAAATGAAAAATTAATTTAAAAATAGGCAGCCTTAGCCCTTAGAGCTCAGCTGCCTTCTGAAAAAAAAAACAATAAAAATAATTCCGAAATGGTAGTCTTCAGCTCTTAAAGCTGAACTGCCTTCCGTATGTAAAAAATGGAAAAGTGCTTCAGCACAAACACAAATGGCTCAGCAAGCCAGGGAAGGGGCACCCAGGGTCTTGCACGCAGCAATCCAGCTTTGTGCAGTGGGTCAATACTGCAAGAGAGGTCCTCTACCCACAGGGGCCAGGAGGCCCTCCAGAAATAATGATGTGGGACCAAATCACCGAGGCTGTCACTGCCAGCAGTGTCGCCCACACCACCTGGCTCCAGTGCCCAAAGAAGCTTCACGACCTCAGACCAGTGGTCATGGTCAGTGAATGCATCTTCAAAAGCCATCTCCTTCCAACCTCACCACTATCCTCACACACTGCTCATTGCATGATGCTCCCCCCACACCCCTACACCCATCACTCACCTACCAACAATCTGTACCAAACACGAGGCACACCTCACATTCCTAGCTTCACCTCACCCCCTTGGAGAAGACAGTGCTGGCCATTCTTGGCAGGGGCATGGTTGAGCCCGTGGCCAGTGGCGGGACAGAAAGTGTACAAGATGCTGGTATTCTCATATGTTTTCCTCCTTCTCACATCCCACTTCCTGCTCATTCCACAATATCTTCTGATTTACAATCTGCACATGGTGTAAGCATGCAGCTCTTGGTTTTACATCCTCCCCTCACCACAACCCTACCCTTGTACCTTCTTCATTTCACACACCCAAGAAATCCAGCCTGCCCAGCCAGTGGGTGACCAAGAAGAGGGAGAGGAGAGTGAAGAACAACAACAAGAACAAGAAACACCATCACTTGATGTGACACTCCCAGCCACTAGCTCTTCGAGGTCGTCCAGCAAGGCCATCTGCAGTCTCCCTCACTGAAAGTCAGCAGCCTTCCACCAGCCATGCTGCAGCCACTGGGGTAGCACTGCGTGACATCACTAGAATAGGCTAAGGCACACACAAGAAAGTTACTAAGGGAATGCACAAGGGTGATGAGTTGATTTCTTCATGTCATATTGGATGCATGTATGGATAAACATAGGAGCAGGAGTAGGCCATTCGGGCCCTTGAGCCTGCTCCGCCATTCAATGCAATCATGACTGATCATCCAAATTCAGTACCCTGTCCCTGCTTTCTCCCCATATCCCTTGATCCCTTTAGCCTTAAGAAATATCTCCAACTCCTTCTTGAATATATTTAATGAATTGGCCTCTACTGCCTTCTGTGGTAGAGAATTCCACAGGTTCACCACTCTCTGGGTGAAGAAATTCCTCCTCTCTCTGTCGTAAATGGTTTACCCCTTATCCTTACACTGTGACCCCTGGTTCTGGACTCCCCGACCATCGGGAACATCCTTCCTGCATCTAGTCTGTCTAGTCCTGTTAGAATTTTATAAGTTTCAATGAGATCCCCTCTTCTAAACTCCAGCGAGTACAAGCCCAATCGACCCAATCTCTCCTCATCTCTCCTAAAGTTGAATTGGAAAGTTTGCTTTGTGGTGACTTCTATTTCATCATTGTGGCCAAGAGGACGCTGTGATGGTCAGTAACAGAGGGAAGGTAAGGTGTGGGACAAATGTTGAATGTGGAATTGAGGTTTTGGTCACTGGTACCGCAGGCGGATGATTCCTTCCCAGATATCCCGGTTAGAAAGGGGCTGTCTGGGTTGCATCCTTCCTCTTCTGCTTCCTCTTCTGCATCTTCCTCTTCCCTCTGTGAGAAGATGCTGGAAATTTAAAATAAAAGCAGGAAATGCTGGAAATACTCAGCAGGTCAGGTAGCATTTTGACCTGAGATGTTAACTCTGTTTCTCTCTCCACGGATACTGCCTGACCTGCTGAGTATATCCAGCATTTTCAGTCTTCTCAGAGGCCTTCCTTTACCAACAAAAGGCTTGCAAACATCCAGCAGCACTCCCTGCACACTTTAACAACTTTTTACATCTATTGCACCAAGCCACTACTTCAATATAAAAAAAAGTCCAAAAGCTTAAATCCAAACTTACCTGAAAGATGTGTGCGTCCATTTAAGAAGCGCTGACAGCGCCTCTGCAGGGCTGCTTCATGCTCAGTTTTCTGAGTGTGCTTCGTACCCAGCGTAATGAGCGAAAACATTCAAATTAGCAGTCGTAGCATCAAGTCAGGCATTGCACGTCGATTGACATCACAATCTGTTAATCTACATTTGAGAGGCCAGCGCTGTCAACGGCAGCACTATGCCCCTTACCAAAATGGTGGCTGCTGTGTCCAGCACCGGAAGCGGATGGAAGTGAGGCGGCTGCCATTTTTTCAAGAAAACCAGCGTTCATGGCCAGCGCTAAAGTAGAGAATTTCTAGGCCACTATACTCACATTAGATTACCAGCAATTCCTAGGAATGCAGAAGTGCTCCATCATTATAAAGTAAAAAAAATCATGCACATTAGTAGACCATACAAACAAGGGTGGTCTCTAGTTCAATCGCTAAACGGTGCTGAATTAGTTGATCCCAGCTGGGGAAATGGTGAGGGCACTAGGAACGATGCAGAGGTTGAATACTATGTCACCTTTTATTCAATATCTGGAACCTACTCCATGCCCATAATGTTGTGTGTGAAATTCGTGTCACGCTTTCGAATAGCTGGTATAACTACTTGTGAGAATCTAGCAGCTTTTTTTTTCTTAGCTGGGCTCCTGAAGTCCTCATTTCAGTGCTGCTCCGTGGAGCTGGGAGAGAACCTCACCCTGTCTCCTGGGCTGTCCTTGCCACAACTATCCACTCATTTGTGCTGTGTGCTTCACCGTGTGAAGAACCCTCCAGCTCACTGTCTAACCCAATGTCTGTGCTGGTGCTTGTGAGGGATGGAGCACATATGACGGAGCATCCTCAGGAGGAGTGTTCTCTTCTGAGGCGTCTTCTTCGCGAATTTTTTGTCCAATTTTTTGTCTTATAACACTCCTGTGCAGTGCCTTGGGATGTTTTACTACGCTAAAGGCGCTATATAAATACACGTTGTTGTTGTTGTTGTTGTGTCCAGGTGCTGAGAAGGACCCAGAGGAAAGAGAAAAGGAACAAGGGCTAGGATGGCACTGAGAGGCTGGCCATTAGCAGGTGACAATCTTCATAAATTAGCTTGAAGTGGTCAAGCTTGCTGGGCGGACTGAAGGGTTACAAGTAAAATGCAGACACCCTGTTCAGAGTTGCTGCCAGCCTTGCCTTCTC
Source organism: Somniosus microcephalus (assembly GCF_052327205.1). Lineage (NCBI taxonomy): Eukaryota > Metazoa > Chordata > Chondrichthyes > Squaliformes > Somniosidae > Somniosus > Somniosus microcephalus. The sequence continues at coordinate 284,439,915 of NC_140987.1, read as the reverse complement.
TGATGCTTATGGCTTTTCCCAGGCCACTAATGTCCGGGGCTTCCTGCTTTGGTGAGGGCTATTATATCTTGTACACCTCCCCCCCGAGACTTCCTCCTCTCCCTGGCGTTACGTCCTGTCTCATCCTGCAGAAAGAGAGAATCAGAGTTAGTTACTGACTGTTGAAATGGAGATGTGAGGGGCTTATGTATATAGTACATAGAAGCAAGATGGAATGAGAATGGAGAGGTGATGTATGTGGAGCCAAGTGTGTGGAATGAAAATGAGGAAGGAGACCTTGGAGAAGTTGCTGGTTGCGCAAGTGTTAGGTTGTGAGAAGAGAATGCTGTAAGTGTGTGGTGTGAAGAGAGCAAAGGAACAGGTGAGCGTGTTTGGAATGAGAAAGAGCGCTCTTGTGATTGCTTGCTAAAGGATGTGATGGAGGGGAGAGTATTGCCGATGGTGGTGTAGGAGGGAGCGAATGGAGTGCTGGCAAGTCTTGTTGAGAGAGATAGAGAGATGAGGAGATGTACTCACCCTCGCTGCTCTTGTGCACTCATTGAACCTCTTGCTACATTGCTGGCACTGACTCTCAGATACCTCTGTCCAGGCCTTCTGGATAGTTGCCCTGGAGATGCTCCTGTGGGTGCTGGGAAACAGTGCCTCCCTCCTTACCCTGACCTCCTGAAGCAAGCCCTCCGGAGAGGCACGTGAAAACTAGGGAGCAGTCCTCTGACTCACTACTGCCCTCAGAATGATGTCCACACTGTTCCAATGAAATATGAAAGCAGGGAATGCAACTTTACTTTAAGGCGAGCATTCCCGCTTTAAATAGATCTCGGCAGCTCACAGGAAATGGCATTGCTGAAATGGGTGGGTTGCCCATTTCCCGACCCAATTGGGAGGGCAGCGGGTCAATCCTATTAAAATGAGGAGTTAAAATAGCCCAGGCCTCATGACGCCTCCTGGCAGCGGGAAGGGGATTTGAGCCAATTAACTGCCTGTTAACAGGTAGTTAACAGGCAGTTAAGAGGCTTTTCCCCATTTTATGCCTGCTGATGCGGCCTTCCCGACGGCAGGAAACCCCGCCAGGGTCAGCGAGGCGAGCTGTGGGTCTGCTGCGGTGTAAGTGTGCAAATGGCAGCTGCAGAGGTAGTGTGATAGGTGCAATGGTGCACAGGTAAGTATGACAGGTGAGAGAATGAAGTGAGAAATATTTTTATTCAGTTTATATGTATCTGCGGGTGACAAGATTTGATGTTTCTGTGAAGCCTCATCTGATTGGCAGAATTGGCAGTTGGCTTCTGCAATCTCACATGCAGCTACCATCTGTTTTCTCCTAAGGAGAGAGTCATTGGTGAGCCTGGGTGCATGGGCTAACCTTTGGACAGTGATTGTCAGTGTCCGACAGCGCCTCAATGCTGTCAAACACTGGCAATTCATCTGTCAAAAAATTATGGTGCCTGTCACTTTAAGAAAACCGGCAGATGAAGCGTCATGCACCGATGTCATCTGACACCGGCTTTCCTTTAATTGGCCAGCAAGCCCGCAGGGCGGACTTAACAAGGCCAATCAAGGGAAAATAGCGTCAGGTCATCAGGCGTCGCTGGGGGCGGGACAAGAACCCAGAAACCAGCAGTCCCGCTCCCAATGCGCCTCCTCTGGTAAGATCCCGGCCTATGACTCTATATTACTTGTCATGCCTTCAGGTTAAAGATGTCATGGGGCTAAAGGGGTATAGCACTCGTTTTTTGGATGCTGTGCACCCTGCCAGATCCCGAAAAAGGCAGGCAGGAAGCACGTGTGCACGCCCAAACTGAAGAGTGCCACCCGCCATGTTCAGTGAGGACAAACAAAAGGCGTCCTTTACCTATGCCTGAAACAGGCATTAGGCCCTTTGCATATGCCAATAAGGGGCCTCACGCCTGCTTGAGTTACCCTGAAGCAGCCAGCGCCATCGCAGGCCGCACTCATGGAAAACAGCCCCAAGGATCGCCTGAAACAGTAGACGGGAGGGGCAGCAGGACGCCACATTAAAGGACCGTCACAATCGCTACCGCTCCCACTCCCCCCACCACCCCACGCCCCCGGCCCTGAGTTATCTCTGATCTGGCCCCCACCCCCTGCATCCCCGACTGGACCTACTTACCTGAGGGGGCGCTGCGTCATGAGCAGTGGCCCAATTCTTCTTCATTCCTATCCTCTCTTCTGTTATTTTCCATCAAGCTGGCCAAAGCTACAAGGTGCTGGTTGTGACTTGGGTTTTTAAGTCAATATGCAGGATGGCTTTGGAGCAAAGAATCAGTTTCACTCAAGATAACACTCCAGACTCCATTTCAAAATCAGCATTTCCATTCAAATAATAGAATTGAAAGTCAAATTAACAATTAATCCCTAATGGGCTCCACTGACAAGTGTATTTGTTAGGCAGCAGCCCTTGCTATTTGGACACAGAGAAACATCTCCAAGATTGACATGATCTTGTCAGTGATGTGACCGAGCCAATCTTGTCCTATTTACTATTAGATTGGCTGAAAAAACAATCTCCGAGGCTGGTTTTGGACAATTAAAACTTTTTTCAAGGTTGCTTTCATCTCCACAATAAATCGTAAAGATCTATCAATGAAAAGAGTGCTCTTTTAGGGTAGATTTAGATTCAGCTAAAGAAACACTTGGTTGGTCAACTTTGCCCATTGTTTCTCTAAATATATCTTGTACGAATTTATCAAGAAACAGTCTCAACTGTTAATTTAAGTTTGCTCCCCCTCCCCAGTTTGCAGCATGTTATTTTTAAACTTTAGAAACACTCCATAAAAATACTGGGGTGGAAATTAGTCTGGGCCCATTTTCAGGCCTAGTCTGTTCAGGCGCTGCACAAGTAGTGCGTGCCTGAACAGAGAGGCCCAAAGCCCTCCCAAAATTGGGCCAAGGGCCTCATCTAGATCTTTGGGGCAAGCTGTGAGCGCCTGTCACACCTCCAGGTTTAGAACATAAGAAATCATGAAATGAGGTAAAGCTACCGAACCCTTAAACTTACTTTTACCCCCAAATGGACAACCTGTGCTGTCATAGGCTCTACACAAACCATCTAGTTTTGTGAGAGGTGAATAAATCATTCTCAAATTGAATAAGAACAGGGGAGTTTGCCCCGGTGTCCTTGTCAATATTTATCCCTCAACCAACATGATTAAAAACTGATTATCTGGTCATTTATCACACTGCTGTTTGTGGGAGCTTGTTGTGCACAAATTGACTGCCGCGTTTCCTACATTACAACAGTGACTACGCTTCAAAAGTACTTAATTGGGTATAAAGTGCTTTGGGACGTCCTGAGGTCGTGAAAGGCGCTACATAAATGCAATTTCTTTCTTTAATCACAGCTAAAACTTTCAGGAGCATAAAACTCCCCAAAATTTCTCCTTTATCCACAAAGATGACTCAGAGAAAATATAATCCACCATATCAGTCTAACATTACAGTTAATATTACTCGATCGCGGGTGGCAGTATTCTTCAGATGACATTTCTACATTCCAACAGCATGACAAATATAATTTTCTAGCATATGATCATTTAAATTTGTACTTATTCTCATAATCTTTAGTCTGGTCCTTAGCCAGATAATTATTCAGGTCTTTTTTTTAAAAGGAGTTAATTGGTATGGGATTAGCTGCTTCTGTTGGGAGTCTGTCCTATATATTTACGACTCTGCAAGGGAAAGGATTTGTTACAACTTTAAATTTGCTTGAGTCATGTGAATTTTGTATTCATATCTTATTCTGTGCTCACAGTTGAAGTAAAATAGCCTCCTTACATCTGTATTATCCATTCCTTTCAACATTTTTTATTAACATGGATGGCAACCACTCTTAATCTTTTCTCTAGTGGAATGAAATAAAGCCTGATAAAAAAATATCAGGAATGGAGCCTCATTGACATATTATAATCATGAACCCGCAACTTCCGAGCGGGTTGCTCGGTGACCCCAAACCTGCTGCGGTTAAACTGGATGTAGGCGTGTATGCGGTGATTTAGGGTTGGGTTTCACATTCTCAGCAATTTAGCCCCCTCCTTATCCTCTCCCACCCCTCGTGGGGGGAGGGGGGGGGCGGGGTTTAAAATACCCCCGTTATCTCGAATGTATTAATGTTTTGAAGGTAGGATGTCCAAAATTGTTCATGAAATGCCAAATGCGAGCTCACCAATACAGGGTGTTAGTACAGGGTTAAAATGCCCTAATTTGACCCATCATCAAATGCTCTTGAGATGTATTAGGCCCCCACCCGAGGTAATATAGAGAGTGTTACAGAATGCCCAAGCAATTCCACTCACACAATGCTGCACTTAGAATCAAAGGGCGAGAAATTCAACTACTTACCGCCACTCCGTAGTGCCATTAAATGGCAGCCGCTGCTCTTTCGCCAGCTGGTGGCGGGTCCCACGGTGGCAGCCATTCCCCCCTCCCTCCCTTTACACAGTGCCCTGGAAAAAAATGGGGGCGTGGTGATGTCAGTCGGCGTGCAATGCCGACTTAACGTCACCACTCCAAACTTCCACCCTAGTGCTGAATTCAGCGCTGGGTCCTAAGCAGGCCAGATAAACATGGCATGCTAGCAAACTGACAGTTGGTATCAGCACCTCTTAAAGGGGCATACATATTTTTCAGTTAAGTTTGGATATAAGCTTTTGGACTGGTTTTTTTTTATTTTGTTGAATTAGTGGCTTGCAGCAATAGATGTTAACATTTTTTTAAGAGTGTAGGTACTGTTGCTGGATGCTTGCAAGGCCTCGGATGGTAAAGGAAGGCCTCTGAGAAGACAGAAAATGCTGCAAATACTCAGCAGGTCAGTCAACATCCATGGAGAAAGAAATAGGGGTCGATTTTATCTCAGGTGTGGGGAATTGGCGGGTTCCTTGAATTTAGTGATTCCGACACAATTGTAAATGGGTCTGTGAGATTGATGCAAATTTAACACAATTGGCCAATTGATTTCCAGTGTGTGGGAAGCCTTGGCAATTGAGTATTTCCAGTCAGAAAGTCGCAGAATATGACATCATCATTGCTGCTGCTTTTGAGGTCAACAGCAAGCCCTGCTTCCTCTGCAGGCTTCCAACCTTCAACATTAAGATGGCACAGGAGACTCCAGGAGGAGTGACCAGTGGGAGGGCCAGATCTGCGCCCAAATTTGATGAGGCTTCACTACAGGCATCCCCACAAGGTTGTGTGGCTAGAGGTGGCAGGTCAAGTCAACTCCTTGGGGCTCACACGAAGAATGTGGTTGCAGTGCAGGAAAAGATTCCATGACCTTCTTCGCACTGGAAAAGTAAGTACTGTATGAAGTTTCCATCGCCCTCAATCTGTTCCCCGTTGCCTTTCCTCACCAGCACTCAGCTTTAGCAATCTCTTCCTGCACATCCCACTAGACACTCACATCCATGCACCCTTAGCCATTCCCTCTCTCTCTATGCTCACATTCACAGAACTATTCCACCATGCAGCCCTCACACTCCCTCTCACTCTGATGCTTTGAACACAACTGACTACACACAGAGAGGGCCCTTGGTCTTGCAACCTCACTCCATCTTTGTTTCCTTCTAAGTATCTATGCTATGCAATCTCTGCACTCACTCCTTCATTCTCACTCAACCTCCACTTGTCTCCCTCATTGCAGGAAAAGAGAGCTCACAACAGGAGAGAGCGAGCCAGGACAGGAGGAGGGGCGCCCTCATTAGCCCAGCTCACCCCCTGGGAGGAAGGTGTCCTGGAGATTGGGGGGGCTGACCGCGAAGCAGAAGTTGGGGAAGGACAGACAGGTGCATCCCCGCAAGCTGGTGACAGAATAGTTTCCCCTCTCTCTCATTGGCATTGCATGAGTTGCTGATAATGATTCTGAAGCTACATCATATGGACTTATGATCATCTGCAAAATGCAATGTGCATGTAACCTTGGCATCACATCTCTAACTTTTTCCTTGACTCCCCCACAGGACCATCGACAGCCCCCGTCCCCACTCTGCAGGAGGAAGAGCCTGAGCAGCCAGACTCCTCAGAGGAATCTGCAACCTCTGAGGGCGCAGCGTCAGCAGAAATAAGCGCACCCAGCACCAGCGCAGACACTCACACCTCGGTGGGACCTTCGGGACATAGAGTAGAGTTGTCACCTGGTGTATCACAGCTCACAAGTGAGCATCAGCAGATTGTGGAGGCAGGGAAAGCAGTGGAGAGTCCTCGTTGGTGGGTGCAGGACTCTGCTAGCTCAGCTCAGCTGCATGTCGACCCTCTGCCTCTGGGTCTATCCGTAAGATCAGAGGTGATGGAACTCCATGCACAGATGCAGGAATCTCTGGCAGGTTTTGTCTCCAGGGTCACTGCGAGTGTGGAGCGAATGGAGGAGTCCATAGCGAACATGAGCAGAGCCTTTGTGGAGTCAGTGGCGCATGAACGCATCAACATGGAAAGGATGGCTACATACGTGGAAATGATTGCTGCTATGGTAGAGGAGAGGAGGGCTACGGCCATGGAGGAGCTTAGTCGCCAGGGTATGGAAAACATGGTGAGTGTTCAGAATAGAATGACATCTCTTGAGGAGCGATGGGCATCTATTGAACAGAGAAACCAGACCTCGTGGAAGTCCTTCTGAGTAGGGCTGCCATTGAAGATACGGGTCTCCATGGCCCCCCTGATGTGCAGCAAGCTGCTCCCAAGCCACTTGCAGGCACTGAGGGGGACCTGACCCATGAGAGGGAGGTTGGTGGCAGACCTCAAGGAAGTGGGGGCTCCTCTCCAAGCGCTCACACTTACATGCCACTGCAGAGCCCTCGGTCAGAGCCCCGCCGGAGTCCACACCCAACGGAGATAGACGTCTCAACTCCTGCATAGCCGCAGGAGCAGCAGACTGCTGGTGAGCCCTCACCTGCTCACTACCCCAGAGGATGCCTGCCAAAGGTGTCGAGACAGGAGCAGCAGGAAAGTGAGCAAGGGCCCTCCACATCTGCTGAAGCCACAGGGGAACCACTACGTAGGAGCACGCGTAAGAGGAAAATAAAGCACAAATAGTCACAAGGGTAGTCACTTGGGTGAAATGCTGTGTATTTTGGAAAAATGCCATCAGTTGTGTGTGTTTCATAAAAATTCTGATAGCAACTGCTGCAGTTCTGGCGTGTGTCATTTTGCGAATGGGGCTTTCACATTGAGGGCTTAGGATTACTTGCAGTTGTCAGCATGCTGGTCAAATAATTCGGAATCCACAGGGTTTGGCCATTGTCGATGTTCAGGTAAGAAGCTGCGAGGCAAAAGAGTTTGATTAACTAGGCTAAGCAAATCTGGCCAGGATGAGTGCGTTCCTTGCATCCCGGGCAGCAAAGTTCTCGCGTAATGCTGCCGCTGGTTGATGGGCCTCTGCAGGATGCTCGTTCTCGCACTCCTCCTCCTCCTCCTCCTCATCATCATCATCATCATCATCATCATCTGAGGAGGGTATGTGAGGAGCCACTTGGTCCTCAGGAATCTGCAAGCCATGACGCTGTGCCATGTTGTGGAGTGCACAGCAAACCACGATGATTTTGGAGACCCTGGTTGCTGAGTACTGTAGGGCTCCACCTGATCTATCCAGGCATCTGAAGCGTATTTTCAGCAAGCCGATGGTTTGCTCAATTATGGATCTAGTGGAAATGTGGCTGGAGTTGTAGCGCTCCTCAGCTTCGTTGGCTGGCCTCCTCAATAGCATCATTAGCCAAGTCCTCAGGGGATAACCCTTGTCTCCAAGTAGACATCCGTTAAGTTGGTCTGGCGGACTGAATAGCAGAGGCACACTAGACTGGCGCAGTATGAAGGAGTCATGGCAACTGCCAGGGTGCTTGGCACAAACATGCAAAATCTCCTTCTTGTGGTCACACACCAGCTGAACGTTAAGGGAGTGGAAGCCCTTGCGGTTGACAAAAATACCTGGATTGTGATGGGGTGCCCTAAGGGCCACATGTGTGCAGTCAATGATGCCCTGCACCCTTGGAAAGTCTGCCAGATGAGCTAATCCAGCTGCTCGCGTTGTCACATTTGCGCGACCCCTGGTGAAATGGATGTGATTGTGCGCGAGGGCAAAGAGGGCATCGGTTACCTGCGTGATGCAATTGTGTGCGGCCGCCTGGGAGATGCCGCTGATGTCTGCTGCAGATCCCTGGAATGAGCCTGAGGCAAAAAAGTTGAGTTCGGTGGTGACTTTGATGGCCACTGGTAAGGAGTGTCCACCTGGTCCTCTGGGCTGCAGGTCTTGCTGTATCATTGCACAGATGTCAGTCACCACCTGTCGCGAAAGTCGGAGCCTCCTTTGCCACTGCTGCTCAGTCATGTTGAGGTAGCTGGCCCTGTGTCTGTAGACCCTGTTTGGGGGGTATCTCCTGCGCCGACGGGCTTCCATGTGCAGGCCCCTTCTGGCCTGTGCTGCCTCAGGTGGGTGAGCAGCAGCCTGTCGCTCCTGCTGCTGCTGCTGTTGCTGGTGCTGCTGTTGTGCCTGGTTCTGCTGCTGCCGCGCCTGGTGCTCGAGCTCCTCTAATGCCAAGAAGGGAAGGAAAAAAAGGCCTCCCATGCTTCTGCTAGATGCCTCAGTTGAGGAAGCGCTGAGTGAGGATGGCGAGAGGGGTCTCGCAGGAGGTCACACTGGAGAAGTGTGTGAGGCTACAACCTTCCACAGGTGTGGTTAGGCCTGGTAAAAGTTGCCCCAGACCTGAGACAACAAAGTCCTGCCACCTGCAAATGATGACTGATCAAATATCCTCTTTAATGTTGGACCTGCAGCTGATAGTCAACAAGCCAAGTGTGTTCACGCCAGGTTTCACAGGCGTCATTCCCACCAGGCCTGTTTTACGTGGGAAAAGGTTAAACAGGCAAGGGCCTGTTAAAATGAGATTATGAAGGCTAATTAGTACTGTTTAAGGGCCCTAAAGACCAGTCCCGCCAGTTGCAGGCGGGACTGATTTGGGTCCATCAGACACACCTAGGTTAAAATGGCGTGGAGGTGGGAACCAGGCGGGGCGGGGGGGGTCCCGACCCCCAGGTTTTGCGATTTTAAACCTCCGCCCGCCTCAAAGCCCGCCTCACGGCCCAATGAAAATCGAGGCCATAGAGTTCACTTCACAGGTTAAGATGCTGCCTGTCCAGCTGATTACTTCCAGCATTTTATGCTGTCATTTCAGATTTACAACACCCACTCGCAGAGGGAAGAGGAAGACACAGAAGAGGGAGAAGCCGAAGAGGAGGAAGCAGAAGGAAGGATGCAACCCAGATTGTTGGGTGAGTGATTGTGGGTGTGGGTCATACATTGAGCAGCATGTGAGGCTGGTGGTGCAGTTGGTAGGAGATGGCTTTTTGAATATGCATTCACTGACCTTGACCAGTGGTCTGAGGTCATGAAGCTTCTTTGGGCACTGCAGCCAGGTGGTGGGGCGATACTGCTGGCAGTGATGGCCTCGGTGATCTGGTCCCACATCATTCTTTCTGGAGGGCCTCCGGGGCCCTGTTGGTAGAGGACCTGTCTTGCAGTGTTGACCCCCTGCACAAAGCTGGAGTGCTGTGTGTGAGACCCTGGGTGACCCTTCCCTGGCTTGCTGAGCCATTTGTGTTAGTGCTGAAGCACTTTTCCCATTTTTTTGAGGTTTGGAAGGGAATTCAGCTTTAAGAGCTGAATAATCACATTTGGAACTTCTTTTTCTTAATTTTTTTTGAAAGGCAATAAGGGCTGAAAACTGCATTTTTCACTGCTTTTTAATTTTGATTAGTTCTGAATTCATTGCCCCTTTAATTCACAGCCCTTTTAATTGCCCACAATGCCTTGCGAGCTCCGCAGCCTCGCTCCCAGTGTCTGTGCGAAGCTCGGACGCCACTTCAGGTCGGGAACTTCGACTCGGAGTTCTCCACTAACGCCACCAGGACGGCATTGCACGCAAGGTTAGCGCTGCACTACCAATCTCCAGCCCCCCAGACGAATTTATTCTCCTTCGCATTGCGGCCATTTTCAGTGGCCGTTAACTCCAGTTGCCGGTGACTTTCGTGGCGAACACGAATTTCTAGGCCATAGAATCTTACAGCACAGAAGGAGGTCATTTGGCCCATTGTGCCTGTGCCAGCTCTTTCCCCATTTCCCTGCATTTTTTTTCCTTTTCAATTATATATCCAATTTGAAAGTTACTATTGAATCTGCTTCCACCACCCTTTCAGGCAGTGCATTCCAGATCATAACAACTCACTGCATAAAAACAATTCTCCTCATCTCTTCCCTGGTTCTTTTGCCAGTTATCTTAAATCTGTGTCCTCTGGTTATTGACCTTTCTGCCAGTGGAAACAGTTACTTCTTATTTACTCTACTAAAACCCCATATAATTTTGAACACCTCTATTAAATCTCCTCTTAACCTTCTCTTCTCTAAGGAAATTAATCCTAGCTTCTCCAGTCTCTCCACTTGCCCCTTATCCCTGGTACCATTCTAGTAAATCTCCTCTGCAACCTCTCCATCACCTTGGCATTCTTCTGAAAGTGTGGTGTCCAGAATTGGACGCAATACTCCAGCTCCGGCCTAACCAGTGATTTATAAAGGTTTAGCATAACTTCCTTGTCTAAGGTCACCTAACTTAGCACAGACCAGGAACTGAACCTGCGACTTTCTGCTCTGTGTGGCTTCATTACATTGGCTTGAGTAACTGAGCCATCAGGGAACGCTATTCACCCAGTTTCAGGCAACCAGGGAACCAAAATCTGTGCATTCCAGCAGATAAAAATAGATGTCAGAAGCAAGCAGGATGTTATTTTTAAATAAGAAAAAGGAAGAAATAAAGTAAAGTAAAAGTTAAAACAGCAAATATTGTAGAAAAACACCAAGAAAGGAATAGAGAATGGGACAGAGTCGGCAGAGGGGAAGTTACCTCATAGAAATGCGGCAATAATAAATACTCCTAACTTCTCAGTAGCACCTTTACTGTTATGGATGTTCAGCTTCATTATTCCTAAGTGGAAGGCTTTACAATGGCAGGGACATCAAGTACATGATTCCCTGGAGCAACAAGCAGTCGAAGAGCTAAGTTCTGGATTTCACCAATAAAAATGTCATTTAAAATGAACTGTGACGAGAGTGACTCATTTTTAGACATCATTCTTTCCTGAATGTAGCCTCAGAAAGTAAGCTATTTATTTGTCTCAGTCATTCAATTATTAGGGGGATTATCTAATAAGCTGCAAGACCTTCTAATTACTGCAGAGAAATGATGGAATTGCATAACCTCCTTGAGGAAGTGCTAATCTAATAGTAGGATTAAGAGCATTCAATTTTAATTCAAAGTAATTTATTTCTAACCTTGTACAGATCAATGGTGAGGCAACATTTGGATAAATGCCTGAAATTTTGGACATTCCGGGGGGAAAATTCGGTTGCTTTGCGCCTCCTCAGCAGGAGGTTAGCGGCAGTGGTAACCGTTAGTGTCCCATGGCGCTGCGCCGCCGGTGATTACATCATCGCCGTGCGCAGCACCCCGTCCATGATCTTCGGTAGCGCCCCCTGACTTACCGCCGGATGCTATGTCCGACAGGGTCGGGGGGCCTACCTGTGGCCGGGGAGGTGCTAATTAAAGGCGAGGTGTCAGGCGGCCATTTTTGTTGCTGGCCGCCTGCCAGCACCTGCCTGCGCTCCCGTCCCTGGCCTCCTTACCCGCCCCCCCCCCCCCCGCAGAGTGCTGACTGCGCTCCATGATTCCGGCACTTCCCTTGAGTGCCGGGCTCTTTTGCCGGCACTCTGATCCCCAGGGACCCAGCTGGCACACGGGCCGTGCTGCGCAAGGCCCCTCCCCTTTAAGAAGGGGAGGAAGGCCTGCAATACTGCAGCATGATATTCCCTCGCAGCACCCCACGAGGGAGGCGGGGCGCTTCCAGTAGCACCCCGCTTCCCTCTTGGGGCACTACCGATGAATTTCGGCCGCGGGTGTGCTAATTTTTTTGGGGCGACTCAATTTTTCCCCCTCTATCTTTAGAAGGACATCAATGCTTTGCAATGGTTTAAACAGTAACAAGCACAATTTTGTGGCTTAGGGTTCTAAGTTGTGAGAGAGACTTCAGAGCTGTCTCTCTGTAACTAGGTACTAGGGGAATGTAATTGTACTCGAGTTGACTTGAATATGAGTACCTATCATGATTTATCTATTATCTATATGGCCATCAAATTCCAGGAGCATTACGATGCCATTCAGGACTTCTTTCTCATAAATCTGAGAGAGCATTAGCACCCCAAGGGGGCGCAAAGCACCTAGCGCCTGGGCACGGCATCGCTAATGCCTCCCATGAAATTCAGCCGAAAGCGCCCCGCTGTGCCTCCGGCGATGATATCATCGGCGTGCGCAGCGCCCCGGCCGCAAACCTGGCTCACGCCCTCTGACCTACTGTCGGACGCTATGTCCAACAGGGTCAGGGTGCAGTGTTTGCGGCCGGGACGGCGCTAATAAAAGGGCAGGTGCCGGGCGGCCATTGTTTTTTGGGTTGCCTGCCAGCAACTGCCCCCTCTGGCCTCCCCCTGCGGGGTGCCGACCGCGATCGGTCAGACCGGCACTCCTCTTGAGTACCGGGCTCTTTTGCCGGCACCCTGCTCCCCGGTGGTCCAGCACGGCCCCGGTGCGCGATGCGCTTGGCCCCTCCCCTTCAATCAGGGGAAGGAGGCCTGTAGTACAGCTCTGCTACGTGCCGACGTGTGTAGCGTTGCTGCACGTAGCGCCGCGATATTCAATGGTAGCACCCCAAGAGGGAGGGGGAGCGCTTCCGGTAGCATCCCGCCTCCTGCTTGGGGCGCGACCATTCAATTTCGGGCACGGGGGCACTAACTTTTAGTGCCACGCCGATGTTATCGTCCCAAAGGGGGTGCGAGCCAATTTTCCCCCCCATATCTGTTATCATACAACCATAACTATTTTTGTGGTTGTATTTTCTCCTTGGCAGGTCAACAACAGCCTGCATTTATATAATGTCTTTAACATAGAAAAACATCCCAAGGCACTTCTCAGAGTCATAATCAGGTAAAAATGGTACTGAGCCAAAGCAGGAGATCTTAGGAGGGGTGATTAAAAGCTTGGTTGAAGGGGTGGGTTTTGTGGAGAGTTTCAACGGCGGAGGTGGTGAGGCAAAGGGCATTCCAAAGTGTGGGGCTGAGCTGGCTGAAGGCATGGCTACCAATGGTGGGGTGAAGGGAGGGAGAGATGCACAAGAGGCAGAGTCAGGGTAACAGAGCTCTGGGAAGGTGTGCAGCTTCAGGAGGTTACAGAGATAGGGAGGGGTGAGGCCATGAAGGGATTAAAACACGAGGATGATCATTTTAAATTTGAGGCAGTGGTAAACCGTGTGCCATTTTGGAAAGAAAGGACAGGTGTAATGGGTGGGCAGATAGGGTATAAGCAGCAGTGTTTTGGATGAGCTGAAGTTTATGAAGGGTGGACGATGGAAGGCTGGCCAGGAAAGCATTGGAATTGTTGAATCTTGAGGTGACAAAGGCATGAATGTGAGTTTCACCAGCAGATTGGCTGGGGAAGGGTCAGAGGCAGGCAATGTTATGGAGGTGGAAATAAGCAGTCTTTGTGATAGAAAGGAAATGGGGTTGGAAGCTCAGCTTGAGGTCAAATAGGACACCAAGGCTGTGAGCAGATTGATCCATTCTGAGAGGGGGATGGAATTAGTGGCAAGGGTACCGAGTTTGTGGGGGGGCGGGGGTCCAATGTTTAACTGGAGGATATTGCAGCTCATCTAAGGCTAGATATTGGACACACAGGCCGGATTTTTCCCATTAAAAAGACGGGTGGGTTTGGAGCATGAGGGCAGTTAAATTGTTAAAAATGTGAATCCCGACCTGATCTCACCTCCAACCCTCCCACTTCTGCTTTCTCTGGAAGCGGGACGGAGACGGGTGACGAACCCACTCCCAGGGGGGTGTTACCTCAACTTAAATATTGTAATGAGGCTGGAAGCCTCTTTCTCCCCATCCATTTTGAATTTAACTGCCTGTGGATGGGTTTCACACAATTCGTGAAACCCGGCAGTTAAAGCGAGGCGGGGACTGCTGCATCCAGAAGGTAAGTGGCTTTACACCCACCTCCTGAATCCAGGGTCCTGACTATACCCCCCCCCCACAACGAGGCCTCTGATCACCCTCCCCAGGCCTCCCCTCCCCCAATCCCCAGGCCTCCCCCCCACCCAACAATGATGAAGAGGTCGGCCACGATCCCCCACCCCTTGCTCCTCCCATCCCTGGCTAACACCCCTTGATCCCTGATTCCCCCCTCCCCGATCCCCGATCACCCCCCTCATGAACCCCGATCCCCCCATCCCCCCCGATCCCCCCCCGCGATCTTTGATCGCCCCCCCATCCCTGGCTGACCCTCCCTCGTGATCCCCAATCCTCCCCGATCCTCGATCCCTGATCCACACCCCTCCGAACCCCGATCCCCCCCTCCGCGATCCTCGATCCCCCACCTCTGCAGCCCCCGCTTGCCTGCCGATCCCTGGCCTTCTCGATCCCCGACCACCTCCCATCGCCTGCCGATCACCTGCTGATCCTGCAACACCCCCCCCACCCTGATCCTCTCTCCCCCCTCTCAATCCTGACCCCCTCCTGCAATCCCTCCCCCGGACCGACCCCTCACAACTGAGGCCTACCCGCCCCCAGCTAGTCTGCCTCCCGAGCTGGCTGGCTGTGGGCGGGAAACCAATGCTTCACATTCAAATTAGACCCTGCTGGTAAAATCGGCAGAGCCTGCGGGAAACCCGGTCTCCAGGCTGCAGAGAGGCGAGGAGAATGAGGAGGAAAAATGTACACAGTCACAGAGGATGTCATTTGTGTCTTAGATTCGGTGTGTTTCAGTGCTGTGTCAGGGGCGGAAACCTGATTGAAGAGATTCAGACATGACACGTGGGAAGGATTGGCATGGACTTGGGAGGCGACAACATGTTCAACATTAGTTAAAATACCCTTTGGAGAGCAAAGGGCAAAATGTTCTTCTTTCATCCCTCCTCAGTTTATGCTGTTGATTTTGCACTCTGTTTATTTATCAATAAAATATTTACAGGAAATTAAGCTTACCAACAAGGTCCCATTCTCCATTTGGAATATAGGTAGAAATATCAGCTTCCATCATCTGCAGGTCCAGTAGCCAACCATTATGTGTCCAGGAGCCAAATTTTAACTTACACGTTTGGACGTCAAAGGGGAACCAGCGGACATCAATGTAGCAGGTGCTCTTCAGAATACCTACATTTTCCATAAACATTTAAAGCAGATCATTTCAATTGTAAATTAAGAGTTTTTTTTTCACAACCACAGTTCAGTTTTATTTAAAGAATCTAGCTTTGAAGTTCTGACCCTTGGGGATGGACTTCAGTCGGATCCACTGAATTTCTGCCCCATGTAACTTACCGGGCAGATTGTGACTGCGGGGGTGGGTGGGGGGGAGTTAGTGGAGCAGGGCGGGCATGTCTTCTGCCCACTCTACTTATGTCCCACAAGCGTTTTGAGGACATTCCCGAGAGCAGGCATGGGTTTCCCTTGGGGACCTACAAAATACCAGAAGGTGAATATCTCCAAAGTTAGTTGATCACATTTTCTGGGCACATTTTCGCTGCATTAAATAGTGAGACTTTATTTAGTTGAATCTCTGGCTTGGTAAGAATCTAAGCTTCCCGCTCCAAGATCCTGGCATTATAGCAGAGTGGGTTTCTCTGTTGCCCCACTCCAGCCACAGGTTGCCGGCCCCGATTGTTCTCCTGACTCTATCTCTGCGAAATAAGATGGGGCCTTGGCAAGACCTGTGTGACAGATAGATGTCTCATCCTGCCACACTTTGGTCCACACTGAGCAGGTTTGAGGAAGTCTTAGGCTCTTAATTGAAAATGCTATGCTGTAAATGTAAGTAGTTATACTATTTTTAAAGTGATCACACCTTCAAGACTGGGGTGTCCTTTCACTGCAATATTTACTTCAGGGATTATATTACAAAATTGCTTACTTTGACTTCAACCATGGCAAGTCCTGGGGGGATGTGCACATCAATTCCTGCAGGCAAAGTTCTGCAGCAGGAGCATAGTTTTATAACATTACTCCTATGATCCCTGCCAAACTCTCTGCATTGTAATCTTTCTATATTATTATTGATAATGTTGTAGTTATTGTTTATTGGCACTTTCTTTAGTTAAGAACATAAGAACGTAAGAAATGGGAGCAGGAGTAGGCCATACGGCCCCTCGAGCCTGCTCCGCCATTCAATAAGATCATGGTTGAACTTCTACATCAACTCCATTTTCCCGCTTGATCCCCATATCCTTTGATTTCCTTAATGCCCAATAATCTATCGATCTCTGTCTTGAATATACTCAAAGACTAAGCATCCACAGCCCTCTGGGGTAGAGAATTCCAAAGATTCACAACCCTCTGAGTGAAGAAATTTCTCCTCATCTCAGTCCTGAATGGCTGACCCCTTATCCTGAAACTATGACCCCTGGTTCAAGACTCTCCAGCCAGGGGAAACAATCTCTACCCTGTCAAGCCCTGTAAGAATTCTATATGTTTCAATGCGATTGCCTCTCATTCTTTGAAACACGAGAGAATATAGAAACATTATTCTAGTCCAACTCATTCTTTCCCAGGCCCTCCAAACAGTGGAATCACTTACCAGATTTTCCCTTCCTGTAATAATCTACAGACTTTTACGCTGACAACAACCAGCTCTCCCATCACATGACTCCTTGGCCATCACTGTGCTGTCCAACCGCTTAACTGAAGTCAAATTCTGGATGAGCAAGAACTTCTGTCAACTCAGCCCAAAGTCACCCTGTTCGGCTCCACCAAAAACTCTTCGCCATAGACCCTGACTTCATCCTTCTCCTCAGCAGCTCTCTAAGGCTGAGTTGGATGGTGTTCAACCTCAGATGCTGATCTGAGCTATGCTTCACCCTCCTTTGCATCTCCTCTGCCATCCACCTTTGACTGCAGAGCCTTCAGCGTATCAGTTCCACACTCTTGAATGTTTGCCCGAAGCTCCTTCACCCTGCTACCTCCTTCTCTTCTTTCAACAGCCTCCTCAATACCTACCTCTTTGGCCATGCCTTTGCTCACCATCTCTGATGTATCTATCATCACGGCGTGGTCTTCAGTTAATTTTGTCTCTTTGAATTTCTTTGGGAGATTTTATTATGTTAAAGGCACTATAGGTCCAAGTTGTTGTTGTTGAAGGCTGACTTAGGAAGAACAGCGAGAGGTCGACCTTTGTGCAAACCAGTGAGTTCAAGACTCATTGCAATTCCAGTCTCGCTGCTTCAGGGCCTCGAGTGGAAAACTTATTCTACAAAATGTTGTTCCTATGGTTGCAGCTGCTTGCCTATCATGATGGTATAGGGAAAATAAAGTCTTACTGCATTTCTTTATTTGGTAAAGGAGACAAGTACATTTAAATCTGAAATGTTCGTCAGTGAATTAACCCAAAGTAACCCAAGGCTGGTCAAGTTAGGCTTGGAGCTCAATTTAGCACTCTACAATTAGCAGTGAGATGGACTGCTCTTTTTGTAATGAGCATTGAAGCATTGCCATCTCATGTAATAGACAGATGGGTAACCATTGCTATTAATTCCATCCCCCTCTCCAGATACTGTCTCAGAAGGAATCAATCTGTTCACAGCCTTGGTGTTCTATTTGGCCCCAAGCTGAGCTCCCAACCTCAATTTTTCTCCATCACAAAAACTGCTTATTTCCATCTTACACCTGGAAATTATTCAAAAAATTGTGATTAAAAAGCCTTATTGCTTGTTTGTGTGGGATAAGTTGGCATCATTCCTTCCTTCCCTATTGTGTTACCAGATGGCTAGTTTAATAACCAAGGTCCAGATGTTGAGAGATTGTTGAGAATGCAATGTATTAATAAAAAGCCAAGAAAGTCTGATAGGAATCCTACATTTAAAGGACTTCCAATTGGCTTTGTTGCTAGTGGAATTACCAAAAAGTAATTTTGTACCATCAAAATTTACCAATGGATTCCTGGGAGTAAATATATAAAGCAGTAATATTGAGGGGTTTAGATGTTTTCATAAACCACAGCAGCATTTTCAATTGTCCTCTGCACTCCAAGCTGAGGTTACTGCTTTACAACCACTGTCAGGTATCAGCTACTTGTTTAATATAAGCTCTGAAGTTCATGGAGGCAATCCTGGTCTGTTCCCATTCTTTTCTTCTTTAGTCATAATAGCTAAAAATGCCCCATGTATTTGATGCATGCTTATATTGTGCCGAAAGGTTGAATGATCACAACATAGTCAGTGTTTAATTGTGTGATATTCAACTGTTGGTTACAGGAAAATAATATATTCATTTTAAAACAAAAATATAACCAAAGTACAACTCTTATCAGTCTATTCGAGCTGCCATTTCGAATCTGGTTGGAGTATCCCTGGCAGCCCGACCCATTCCCTGGGCAGCATGTAGTACAGTGAAAGGTGTGAGAGTTTCACTGTCAAGTTGGGACTGTGAACAGCCGTGCGCTACCTCCTGGCCATACATGGCACATTCTTGAAGCACTTGAACCCAGTGAAGAGGAGATGGTTGTGAGTGGCGCACATTATCAGTACAGTGCATTCTTGGCAGGTTTGACTGACTGCTCTTACCTTATCTGATATGGTAAAATAGTTAAACTCCTGGAACATTCAGTTGCACTGACTGTCCTGGCCACCTCCGCCCACTGCTCCTGGACACTACCGGCTGAAGGCTTTCTTTAATCAGTCCCAAACAGCTCTTTCCTCTTCTGCCTACACCTCTCCCTCTCTCTGTAAACTCCTCCAACCCTACAACCTTCCGAGACATCTGCACTCCTCTAAATCTGGCCTATTGCACATCCACGATTTTTACTGCTCCACCACTAGCGGCTGTGCCTTCAGCTGCCTAGGTCCAACCCTCTGGAATTCCCTCCCTAAACCTCTCTGCCTCGCTACCTCTCTCTCCTCCATTAAGATGCTCCTTAAAACCTACCTCTTTGCCTGTCCTAATACCTCCTTATGCGGCTCAGTGTCAAATTCTGTCTGATAATCGCTCGTGAAGCGCCTTGGGACGTTTTACTATGTTACATGCACTATATAAATGCAAGTTGTTGTTGTAGTCAGCAACAATCCAATGGGACTGGAGGGAGGGGGTGACTGTCTCTGTGAAGCAGTTAAACTCTTTTTAAAAAAAACAGCTTTCCAGACAGGAGGGGAGCACATTATCCTCTTATTTAAAATATACTTGTCCTTTTCAAAAAAAAATTCCTATATGTGTTAACAAGACTACAGAAACACAGCCCATCTCAAAGCCCTTTTTGAGTTGAATTGAGTAAGATGTTTCAAAAGCTTAAATTATAGAAGGATTTATTGCTTATTTACATTTCCCCTCTTTCATTTCTCCTTCTGCTGGGCTCCAGTCAAGAGAAAGTGCTGCCAAACCCAGCAACAAGATGCCCTGAGGTGACTTGCCTTCAGGCTTTTCTTTAATATATGCCTCCCCCCCTCCCGCCCCGCCACCCTCGCTCTCGGGGAGGCAGTGTGCCCTCCATTCTGTATGCCAGGGCTCTGGAAAGCTCAGTGCGAATATCTGAATCCTCGTATTCCCTGCAACAGCAAACTGAAACCTCAACCCACTGGGCAACAACACTGCTGGGGAAAACGATATTATGGACAGATTATAGAGCTTGGTCCTGCAGGCAATGTAACTGACATGAAATTAGTTGTAACAAATTAATGTAAATGCACTAATGAGGCATTGCTGAAGCCACTGGAAAATCTTATGCAACAACCTTTAAAGATAATTAAAGGGAGACATCATTTCACGAGGGAAACGGAAGCCGATCTGAGAAAGGGCTAGAACACTATGGGCTGTAATTTGCGGCCCCTACGGGGTTTGTACGAGGTGCGCACGTGCCCGTAAGGGCCGTGCAAATTCCAGGTTTTTGCGCGCGAAGCGCTTGCACTAAAACCCGGAATTTGCGATCTGTCAAGAATTCTCTTGAAAGATCCAATGCATCCACAGGAAAACGGCATTCGCGGGCGGAGAGTTGGGCTATTTGCCCAACTTCTGCCCAACCTCTGCCCAGCGAATGCCAGTGAAATTCTTACGCCTGATAAAAGCAGGCGTAAGGCCTGCTTTTACCAGTGTATGAGTTTTAAAAAACAGAAAATAAAACACTTTATCAATAATTTATACATTAAAAAACCTGTACAATAAGGTAAGTTTATTTTTAGCCCCTTTAAAACATGTAAATTTATTTTTCAAAAAATTCAATTTTTGTTTAAATAATTAATTGAATGCCATTTTAATTAATTTTAAATATGTGATGGTTTTTTTATTTTGACGTCTAGGTGTATTTTTTTGGGGTATTCCCATTCATGCTTATGGGGTTTCTGTACATACGGAATCCCCATAAGTATGAATGGGGATCACCCTTTCATTCGTTGGGCCGGCCCACGTGATCCCAGGGGTGCTTGTGAACTGCCTGCGCCCCTGGAATACGTGGGCCTCTACCCACGGGTACCCAGAGAGGCCCAGGACTGCGAGTCTCTGCACCTCCCAGACCACCAGGTACGCGCGGATTTTATTTGCGGATCGGAGGCATTTCCCCGCGGGAAGCCTCCGACCACAAATTCAGGGCCGAAATAAATCAAATTCTCCGACCTGTGGTCACCACTAATGAGGCCCTGTGCTAGCAGCAGAGTCTTGTGGAATTATCCCTAAAGAGTTATTGCCCTCAGGACCTTCACTCCATCCCCACAATAATATATTACTTACTACAAATCATGTTTTGAACATGATCTGTTTCTGTGATCTGTAGGGGGTGGCGGGTGGCGCATGCGCCCAGTCAGTTATGACCCTGACTGCCTGTGAGCGGTTCGAATCGCTCCCACGCCCCTGTGTTCTAGACACCGGACTTAGGTACAGGCGGTGATACAGAAAACTCGAGTAGACAAGTGGTTTGGTGTAAGAAAACCAAGATTTTATTAAAACAGAAAATAAAACAGTCTTATGAGAAGTCACTAGTATAAGATACAGGCAAATACAAAATAACTATATTTATACAGGGAATGGGGAACACACGGCACATCGAGGGAAAGCAAACTACATTAACAATCGCCTTATCCTTATCCCACCCCCTACACCTAACTAGATTAAGCTATGAGGGGCCAGAATTCATGCTCACCAATCCAAAGCAAAGGTCGGCTGTTTTAACAGATGCAGGTTTTGAGGTTTGGTCTTCTGTCCTTTTAGGTACCCTGTCGCCATGTGGTCTCAGGGGCGCGGTGCTGGAGCTGCTGCTGCGACACACCTTTCTTCTCCTCAGCTACCGTCGTCGTCTTGTCGCGATGGGTTCTCCTCTTCTTCTCCCTCGGGCGGTCGTCGGTGGTAACGTTGTGCCTATAGGGCAGTTGGCAGTCTTAACTGCTTAGATTTTCCTACCCAAGCGTCAAACGCCAGTATATTCGTTGCGGCATGGACACCTGCATTTTCGCAGTGTTCAACAAGATCTTTGCCTCCCCAAGCGCCAGTGTATAACTAGGCGCTTGGCCTTTATTGATATGTTTTTTGCTGCCCTGCTCTGCTCTTATTGAGTTGTTACCTTCTTCTTCGTCTCTTTTCGTCTCGTCTTGTTCGGCTACTATACAAGTCCTGGGCTACCTACTCAGGTTCGTCTCGCCCCCTTTTTGCGGCCTAGGTGTCCTGGATGACTATGGACTCGGGTCTCGTTCCCCTCCCCTGCAGTTGGTATGGATGTCCTTGACTGCTGAAAATTTGCTACGGGGAGCGAGGAGAGAACCCGCCACAAGGCCAGGGCACGGGCGGCGGCAGCCCAAGGCCCAAGAGGTCAGAGTCGAGAGAGCAGAGAGCAGAGCAAGAGAGCGGTTGCTACTGGGGGCCTACAGTTATACTCCTTTCGATAGCCCCTTATCTGTGCGCCAAATCAGGTTAGTTCATTGTTTCAATTTTAGCAGGCTGTTTTAAATGATTACAGCAATCTAAGTTAACTGGATTTAGATGGCCATTTATCGCACCTAATGGCCTGAATGTCTGGACTGTATTGTCATTAATGCATTCTAATCGGCCTGTCCAGCCTTGATGGCTCCCATAAGCTGTTTCCGATTATTTATGCAGACAACCTAATGGCCTCAAGTATAGGCCTAACTGGTTTTGATCTGCCTACGATCTGACGTAATGCATATTCAATGTTTGCTGTCTGGCTTCCAAAACACAAAGTCCTTTTTCACAGAAACTGCTTTTTAAGTTTCGATTTCCCCAAAGCTGCTTGTGCTGCTACAGAGTCCAAGCTTTTTAAAATCTTGCAGGCTTTTGGTCACGAGGTGCGGACGCCATCTTTTGGGTACCCTTTTTTTAAAATGTCCATGCAGGGTCCCTTTTATTAATAACCTTGGGGGAATGTGGGAATTTTGCAAATCTTACAGATCATTACTTTGGAGGTGGGCTATAATGCAGGCGTTGTTTAGAAGCTGCTATACCAGCCACTCAATGCTGCCAATCTGTCAATCACAGAGTGAGCAGAAAGCACCACAGAATAGAGGGCAGTACATTTTGTAAATTATATGCATGTATCAGGATTTAGTCTCTCCTAAGAGAGTAGAACAGTTCAGAATTCCAGTTCCCACCACTTGCACGGTCCACACTAACTATATCGCACAAATAGCGCTCACTGTTTGCCAGTATGATAGGGGTTAATTACAAAGACACCAGCTACTTTGGACAGTTCAGTAAGTTCTTCGCCTGTACTTGCCAATTTACACACCACTTCACAACAGCACTCTATCTGGTCATTTTTTATGCACTGGAGATTTCTGTGACAAACCGTTCCGAGTTAAACTGGAGTTTTATGGTTGCAGAAATGAAGATACTGGGGCTTAAAATATCTTAAAAAAATCACCAGAACCTTGCACATTACAAAAGCTGGACTGCACTGGTAGACGGGGACACATATGCTAAAGTTACTTCAGCTGGCCATAATAGCGTGCATGAAGATCACTGAAGATGCATTAGTATTTTAAACTTGCTTGGTTTAAACTGTCTGCTATTGGTCTCAGTCATGATCAATGGTGATCAGCTTTTATATAATGAGTCGGAGATTGGTTTTACTGTCCACCGTCCACCGTTCAAAGCGACTGCATCGAGTTGACACCAGCACGTCCACAGTAAGTGGTGGGGACTGTAGCTAGCTTTCTAAATGTAATTTGTGGTATGTAGTACCATGTTATGACTAAATTATTAAAATGTACTACATTCCTCGGCTGCCCTGTCTGCCTGTTCTAGTAAATCAGTTGGACATTAAGGGAGGAAGCTCTCCCAGAGGCTTCGCCAACATTCCTCCCTCAACCAACACCATCAAAAAAACCACCGAATAAACTGTTCGTTTATTGTGGGGAAATCTCGAACTCGGGGGCATAGTTTTAGAATAAAGGGTTGCCCTTTTAGAACTGAGATGAGGAGGAATTTCTTCTCTCAGAGGGTCGTAAATCTGTGGAATTCTCTGCCCCAGAGAGCTGTGGAGGCTGGGTCATTAAATACATTTAAGGTTTTTACAAGATAAGGGAGTGAAGGGTTATGGGGAGCGGGCGGGGAAGTGGCTTTGAGCCCAAGATCAGCCATGATCTTATTGAATGGCGGAACAGGCTCGAGGGACCAAGTGGCCTATTCCTGCTCCTATTTCTTATCTCATTGCTTTTTTTGCTGTCCTGTAAAATAGCTGCCACATTTGCCTCTTTAACAGTGACTGTATGTCAAAATAATTAATCTTATGCAAAGTGCTTTGGGATTTTTTTGGGACACATGAGGAAGTGCTTCATAAATGCAAGTCTTTCTTTCTAAATTGAAAACCAGCCAATTGTACTTGTTGAGTGCTGGAACTTATAGCTCTCACTTAAATTGAATGTACAAAGTAGCTTCTAAGTGATGCTAATGACACAGCACACAGAGATATCATAAACTGTGCTGCAGAGCGATTGACAGAGGACTATACCAGTGATTCCCTCAGTGCCAGGCTTCTGGCATCTCTCTCTCTCTCTCACACATATGGTCATGGGATAGGGAAGATGTGCAGTGCACAAAGCGAGGCAGATAAATCACTCCACAATCTTGCAGTGTCTATTGGCAGGCCTGAAGTGATATTGGCACAGCAGCAGGTTACTGATGTGGGATGGGGAAGGGGAGGGGTGGGCTAAAAGACAGGAAGAAATAATTTGAAAAGATTTGAAAAGTGCGAGTCAGCAGAGAGTGCTGTGAGTTTGGGTAAGTGTGTGAGCTAGGGTAAGTGGGGTGTTAGGTGCTCTTTTCAAACTTTAACTCTGTGGGTTGTAGTTAATAAGGCCTTTCTGGTGCAGAGTGACTGTTGGTAAACCATTTAACTGGTGTAATTAGAGGGATTGATTTAAATTAAATCCAATTAATTAAAGGTGATACTAGCATCTATAATCGGGCAGAGGGTGTTCATAACTAACAATAAAAAATTTAATTAATTACATAGAATGGAGCAGGTGATGTGTTACTGTTGCGAGATGTGGGAGCCGGTGAACCCCATTGAGGCTCATGGTGATTACGTCTGTGAAAAGTGTCTGCTGCTACAGGAATTCCAGCTCCGTGTTGATGAGCTGGAGTCTGAGCTTCAGACACTGCGACACATCAGGGAGGGGGAGAAGTACCTGGACTCTGTGTATCAGGAGGTGGTCACACCTATGAAGTTAATTAATTCAGATGTAGCCCATGGTCAGGGACAGGACGGTGTGACTATGAGTGAGGCAGGTACGGGGATCCAGGAGGTAGAGCTGGAGGAGCCGCAGCCCTTGCTCTTGTCTAGCAGGTTCGAGGTTCTTACTCCCTGTGGGGACGGGAGCAGGGACTGCAGGGAGGATGAGCAACCTGGCCACAGCACCGTGGAACGGGAGGCCATTCAAGAGGGGGGAGTAACTAGAAATGTTGTATTGGTAGGGGATAGTATTATTAGGGGGATAGATAGAGTTCTCTGCAGCCGAGAGCGAGAGTCCCGAAGGCTGTGTTGCCTACCCGGTGCCAGGGTTAAGGACATCTCCTCTGGGCTGGAAAGAAACTTGCAGTGGGAGGGGGTGGATCTAGTTGTCATGGTCCATGTTGGTACAAACGACGTAGATAGGACTAGGAAGCCAGTTCTGTTAAAGGAGTATGAGCAGCTAGGGGTCAAATGAAAAAACAGAACCTCAAGGGTAATAATCTCTGGATTATTACCTGAGCCACGAGCGAATTTGGCTTGGACAAATAAAATTAGAGAGTTAAGTGCGTGGCTCAAAGACTGGTGTGGGAGAAATGGGTTTTGCTTCCTGGGACACTGGCACCAGTACTGGGGCAGGAGGGAGCTGTTCCGTTGGGATGGGCTTCACTTGACCAGTGCTGGGACTAGAGTCCTGGTGGATCATATAACTAGGGCTGTAGAGAGGGCTTTAAACTAACTAGTGGGGGGGAGGTTCCTCGAGAGCAAATAATAAAAATGACAACAGAGAAGGTAATAGACTTAGGTAGCAGTGGGGAAATTAAAAACCAGAGCGTGTCAGGAAGGGGCAGAAGGTATGGAGTAAAAGGTAAAGTAACAAAAAGGGCAAAAGCAGGAACTAAGTGTCACAAAACATATTTGAAAGTTCTCTATCTGAATGCACGTAGCATTCGTAACAAAATAGACGAGTTAATGGCACAAATAACTACATATGGGTATGATCCTGTGGCCATTACAGAAACATGGCTGCAGGGTGACAATGCCTGGGAATTAAACATACCAGGTTATTTAACGATCAGGAAGGACAGGCAGGAAGGAAGGGGAGGTGGGGTAGCTATGTTAATAAAGGAAGGAATCACTGTAATACAGAGAAATGATATTGGGTCAAAAGATCAGGATAATGAAACAGTTTGGGTGGAGGTAAGGAATAATAAGGGGAAAAA
This sequence comes from Somniosus microcephalus, assembly GCF_052327205.1. NCBI lineage: Eukaryota > Metazoa > Chordata > Chondrichthyes > Squaliformes > Somniosidae > Somniosus > Somniosus microcephalus. The sequence continues at coordinate 284,413,955 of NC_140987.1, read as the reverse complement.
AACACTAGTGGGCGTAGTCTATAGGCCTCCGAACAGTTGCAACTATGTTGGACGGAGTATCAATCAGGAAATAGTTGCGGCTTGTAATAAGGGAACATCTATAATTATGGGGGATTTTAACTATCATATTAATTGGACAAATCAAATTGGGCAGGGCTGCCTTGAGGATGAGTTCATTGAGTGTATTAGGGATGGGTTTCTTGAGCAGTATGTAACTGAACCGACCAGGGGGCAAGCAACCTTAGATCTGGTCCTGTGTAACGAGAGAGGATTAATTAAAAATGTCCTAGTAAAGGATCCCCTTGGAATGAGTGACCATAACATGGTTGAATTCCATATTCAATTAGAGGGTGAGAAGGTTGGATCTCAAGCAAGCGTGCTAAGCTTGAATAAAGGAGACTATGAAGGTATGAGAGCGGAATTGAGTAGAGTGGATTAGGAAAATAGATTAAAGGGTAAGACGATACATGATCAGTGGTGTACATTTAAGGAGTTATTTTACAACTTCCAAAAAATATATATTGCACTGAGAGGAAAAGGGTGTAAAAGAAAAGACAGCCATCCGTGGCTAAGTAAAGAAATTAAGGATAGTATTCGACTAAAAAAAAGGGCATATAAGGTAGCCAAATCTAGTGGGAGGATAGAGGATTGGGAAAACTTTAAAAGACAGCAAAAAATAACAAAAAGATTGATTAAGAAAGGGAAGATAAATTATGAAAGTAAATTAGCAAAAAATATAAAAACAGATAGTAAGCGTTTTTATATTTATATAAAAAGAAAAAGGGTGGCTAAAGTAAATGTTGGTCCCTTAGAGGATGAGACCGGGAAATTAATGGTGGGAAATAAGGAGATGGCAAAAACACTGAATGAATATTTTGTATCAGTCTTTACAGTAGAAGACACTAAGAATATCCCAACACTGGACAAACAGGGGGCTATCGGGGGGGAGGAGCTAAACACGATCAAAATCACTAAGGAAGTGGTACTCGGTAAAATAATGGGACTCAAGGCGGATAAATCACCTGGACCTGATGGCTTACATCCTAGGGTCTTGAGGGAAGTGACAGTAGGGATTGTGGATGCATTGGTAATAATTTTCCAAAACTCCCTGGACTCAGCAAAGGTCCCGGCAGACTGGAAAACTGCTAATGTAACACCCTTATTTAAAAAGGGCAGTAGACAGAAGGCTGGAAACTATAGACCGGTCGGTTAGCCTAACATCTGTGGTAGGTAAAATTTTGGAGTCCATTATTAAGGAGACAGTAACAGGACATTTGGATAATCATCATTTAATAGGACAAAGTCAGCATGTTTTATGAAGGGGAAGTCATGTTTGACAAACTTGCTGGAGTTCTTTGAGGAAGTAACATATAGGGTGGATAAAGGGGAACCAGTGGACGTAGTGTATTTAGACTTCCAAAAGGCATTTGACAAGGTGCCACACTAAAGATTATTGCTTAAGATAAAAAATCACGGGATTGGGGGTAATATTCTGGCATGGATAGAGGATTGGCTATCTAACAGAAGGCAGAGAGTTGGGATAAATGGTTCATTCTCAGAATGGCAATCATTAACTAGTGGTGTTTCGCAGGGGTCGGTGCTGGGTCCCCAACTCTTTACAATCTATATTAACGATTTGGAGGAGGGGACCGAGTGTAACATATCAAAGTTTGCAGATGATACTAAGATGGGAGGGAAAGTAGTGAGTGAGGAGGACATAAAAAACCTGCAAGGGGACATAGACAGGCTAAGTAAGTGGGCAGAGATTTGGCAGATGGAATACAATACTGGAAAGTGTGAGGTTATGCACTTCGGCAGGAAAAATTGTAGAGCAAGCTATTATCTTAATGGCAAGAAACTGGAAAGTACTGAAGTACAAAGGGATCTGGGGGTCCTGGTGCACGAAACTCAAAAGGTTAGTATGCAGGTGCAGCAAGTGATTAAGAAGGCCAATGGAATGTTGGCTTTCATTGCTACGGGGATAGAATATAAAAATAGGGAGGTATTGCTTCAGTTGTACAAGGTATTGGTGAGACCGCACCTGGAATACTGCATACAGTTTTGGTGTCCATACTTAAGAAAAGACATACTTGCTCTCGAGTCAGTACAAAGAAGGTTCACTCGGTTAATCCCGGGGATGAGGTGATGGACATATGAGGAGAGGTTGAGTAGATTGGGACTCTACTCATTGGAGTTCAGAAGAATGAGAGGCGATCTTATTGAAACATATAAGATTGTGAAGGGGTTGGATCGGGTGGATGCGGGGAGGATGTTCCCGATGATGGGTGAAACTAGAACTAGGGGGCATAGTCTTAGAATAAGGGGCTGCTCTTTCAAAACTGAGATGAGGAGGAACTACTTCACTCAGAGGGCGGTAGGTCCATGGAATATGCTGCCCCAAAAAGCTGTAGAAGCTACATCATTACATAAATTTAAAACAGAAATAGACAGTTTCCTAGAAGTAAAGGGAATTAAGGGTTACGGGGAGCAGGCAGGAATTTGGACATGAGTCTGGGTTCGGATCGGACATGGCCCTGTGGGTAGCGGAGCGGGCCCAGGGGCCGTGTAGCCTGATCCTGCTCCTATTTCGTGTGTCTAATTCTGTTAGATTCAGGAGGTGGTTCTGTGATAGTAGATTGGCGGTTAGGATCAGATCAGCCATGATCTTATTGAATGGCGGAGCAGGCTCGAGGGGCCGATTGGCCTACTCCTGCTCCTATTTCTTATGTTCTTATGTTCTTATGTTTAAATGTTCTCTAAAATTGACCAGTGCTTTTCCCAGCTCTGTTGATGACATTACTTGACAATGTTCAATTTGAGCCTCATTATTACGCACATAAAATTACACATTCTGACAGCGTTCCCACACAATGAGCGCTCTTGAATAATGTGCTAATCACTATTATGTATCTCAAGGTCAACAAAGCACATTTGAAACCCACTCTCTAATTTTCTTGGGAAAATGTTGACACTAAAATGGATCTAGTTAGAGTAGATATAGGTTGTATTTCATTGGGCCGTATTTTCCGATCGGAGCCTTCCTGCGTGCGGAGGCCTCCGATCTGGAAAAAATCTACGCCCTTACCTGAGGGCTCCAGAGGTGCGTATAGTTCCGATCCTGGGCCTCTCCAACTCCAAGTGTGCAGGGCCTACGTATCCCAGAGGCCCATGCGGTTCGCATGCATCCCTGGGATCTCGTGGGCCATGGGTAGCCAATCAAAGAAGGGAATCTCCTTTCATACATTTGACAGATAAGACCTGTCAAATATATGAATGGAGCTCACCCCAAAAACACGTTAAAACATTAAAAAAAAAAATTTAAATCACATTTTTAGAATGAGTTGAAATTACAATAAATTAAATATTTTAAACAAAAGTTTAATCTTTTGAAAAAAATAATTGAAGTTTTTTACGGGGCTAAAAATAAACGTACCTTTTTTGAAGTATTTTTAAATGATAAATGAGTGAATTTTTTAAAAAACTTTTTTCAACTCTTATCCTGGTAAAAAGCAAGCCTTATGCTTGCTTTTACCAGGCGTAAGATTTTTAAGGGATTTCAGCAGGTAGAGGTTCTCCAGAGAGCGGAACTCTCCACCCGCAGAGGCCCTTCTCCAGGGCAGGCCTGCGATCTGTCAAGAGGATTCTTGACAGATCGTAAATGCCGGTTTTCAGCGCATGCGCTTTGCATGCCTGAAACCGGCATTTCCGATATCCCTAAGGGTGTGTACACACTTCGTACACACCCGTAGAGATCGGAATATCCGGCCCATTATTTTATGGAGTTTTGAAAGAAATTTGTGATTAAATGAATGGTACTTCAAGCCACTGATTTCGAGTGACCAAATATGTCAAAATTCCATTCTTATTACCAGGGATTCTGTAACTTTGACCAGCATTTTGGGGATTAAATTTCACGATTCCACTCATATTTCCATTAGTGACAATGGGTTTGATGATAATTGCAGCTCAACAATGAGCATCCGCAGATGTCACACGTTCTATTTATATCGAGGCTTTTTAAAAAAAAATGAACAATGTAAAGCACAACCGGATTTGTGAGAATACACATCTCTTGAAAGAGGAAGAGCCATTGCTGTTTTGACAATTGAAAACAGTGCTGCTGGCAGTGTTACACTTCCACCTTTGGGAATGATACCACTGTTAAGGATGCTGCATGCATGATGTAAAATCCTTTAATCCCTTCACACCTCATTCACAAAATCCCCCTTGGGAAAAGTGTGTAGACAGTAGCTAAGAACGGAACTGGTCTTGGCTGTGATACCCACATGGTCAAATAACCTGCCATTAACTCAATGTCTGGGATCGCACATGAACAATAGTCACTTGGACATAGCATCAGCGACTGCAAGTGCCCATGCAGCCATTCCCCAGCAGCGGTTGCCAAATTCAGGAGAGAAGGCGAGAACATTAAAAAAAATAACCTGGTAAGTTTGGCCCATAAATTGTGCTAGTCGTTATTTAGTTTGCATTGTTCAAGAGTCAAATAGCGATATCAAGATGAACTACGATCTTCAATTTGAAAACTAACCCTCCCTGCCGATGTCAATACATTACACATTGCATGTAAGCAAATGTTGTAACCATTCCTAAGAACACGGTAATTGGTAGGAGAAATAGAAACATCACCTACACCATAGAAAATAAGAAACTGAATGGGGTAGAAGAGCAAAGGAATCCAGGGATACAGGTGAACAAATCATTAAAAGCAACATCTCAGGTCAGCAAAGCAATTCAAAAATGCTAACAAAGAACTGGGATTTATTTCCAGGGGTATAGAATTCAAAAGTAGTGAAGTTATGTTAAACTTCTATCGGACCCTGGTCAGGCTGCACTTAGAGTACTGTGCACAGCTCTGGTCTCTATATTATAAAAAGGACATAGAAGCACTGGAGAAAGTGCAAAAAAGATTTACAAGGATGGTACCAGAACTGAGAGTTTACAGCTATTGGGAAAGATTGAACAGGTTGGGGCTTCTTTCTTTGGAAGGAGAAGAATTAGAGGTGACCTGATAGCAGTCTTTAAGATTATGAATAGTTTGGACGGGGTAGATGTGGAGAGAATGCTTCCACTTGTGGGAGAATCCAAAACTAGGGGCCATAAATACAAGATAGTTACTAATAAATCCAACAGGGACTTAAGGAGAAATGTCTTTACTTAGAGAATGGTTGGAATGTGGAACTCGCTACCACATGAAGTGTTTGAGGCAAATAGCTTAGGTGCTTTCAAAAGGAAACTAGATGAAAGGGAATAGAAAGATATACTGAAAGGCTGGGGTGAGGTAGGTGGAATGGGAGGAGACTCGTGTGGAGTATAAACACCAGCACAGACTAGTTGGTCCGAATGGCCTGTTTCTGTGCTGCATATTCTATGTAATTGGCAGAGGTTGTACAATGACATAAGGCAAGGGAATGAAGGCATTCAATATTTCAGTTAATATGTTGAGCAAACTCTGACAGCATACTGCACATCAATACCCACTGTGAACTGCTTGGAGAAACATCAGGACATTGATAATAATTGGCATCTGGCTGTAGACTATTACTAGAGACGCTCTTTTGAGAATGATGGCTGATCTCAGACACAAGAATTGAGCACAGAGGTGGCTATCTGTGGTCCACCCAAGGTATCAAAAATAACTAATGCCAGTGAAAAAGTTTTTATTACTTATATATCTCCAAAGTTATAACTTCAAGAAAGGGACCCTGCGATCATATCAGTGATACCTCCTCATCAGAGGTATCTATTGTAACCCACTTTCCACTTATTTGCTCATAACCTTTACTATTTTTCCTCTTCATGCGCTTATCTAATTATCTTCTAAATACAGTGATTGCCTCAGCAACAGTAGCAACTTGTGGTAATGCACTCCATATTCTTATAACTCTTATAAATCTCCTCACGTCTCCCTTTACTCTTTCAACACTGGTTCGGAGTTGATGCCCTCTTGTTGTCAATTCACTGAAAGCTGAAAGCATCTTTCACTAGTTACCATCACACACTCTTTCAAAACTTTGATTCACCTTCATTCACCTGTATAAATAGAGGCAAAATACTTAACAATTTTTGCTATTCCTTTACTCTCTGTTATGACATTACATGACATCTGCCACCCATCCTTGACTTTTCTTCTTTTTGAAGTGCTTATAAAACAGCAACTTGCATTTCTATAGTGCCTTTGTATCACAGAAGTGGACTCAGACTTGACACCAAGCCAAAGAAGGAGCTATTAGGAAGGGTGACCAAAAGCCTGCTCCGCCATTCAATAAGATCATGGCTGATCTAATCTTGGCCTCAACTCCACTTTTCTGCCTGATCCCCATAACCCTTGACTCCCCTATAGCTCAAATAGCTGTCTATCTCCACCTTAAATAAATTCAATGACTCCACCTCCACAGCTCTCTGGGGTAGAGAATTCCAAAGATTCACAACATTCTGAGAGAAGAAATTCCTTCTCATCTCCGTCTTAAATGGGTGACCCCTTATCCTGAAACTATGCCCCTAAGTTCTAGATTGTCCCACGAGGGGAATCTACCTCTCAGCATCTACCCTGTCAAGCCCCCTCAGAATCTTATATATTTCAATAAGATCACCTCTCATTCTTCTAAACTCCAATGGGTACAGGCCCAACCTGCTCAACCTTTCCTCGTAAGAAACCCTTCCATCTCAGGAATCAACCTAGTGAACCTTCTCTGAACTGCCTCCAATGCACGTATATCTCTCCTTAAATAAGGAGACCAAAACTGTACGCAGTGCTCCAGGTGTGGTCTCACAAATGCCCTGTACAGTTGTAGCAAGACTTCCCTACTTTTATACTCCATCCCCCTTGCAATAAAGGCCAACATTTCATTTGCTTTCCTAATTACTTGCTGTACCTGCATGCTAACTCTCTGTGCTACCAAATGACATCAGGAAACTTCCTTTTTCCTCAACCGAGGATTCCCCTCTACCGTGGTTGACACGGCCCTCAACCGTGTCCATTCTATCTCCCGCACTTCTGCCCTCACCCCTGCCCCTCTCTCCCGGAACCACGATAGGGTTCCCCTTGTCCTCACCTTTCACCCCACCAGCCTTCACATTCAACGGATCATCCTCCGCCATTTCCGCTACCTCCAAAGTGATCCCACAACCAAACGCATCTTCCCCTCCCCTCACCTTTCAGCATTCCGTAGGGACCGCTCCCTCCGAGACACCCTGGTCCACTCCTCTATCACCCCCAACAGCCCTTCCCCTTCACCTGCCCCTATACCTCCCCCCTTCCCACTGTCCAGGGCCCCAAACACCCCTTCCAGGTGAAACAGCGATTTACTTGTAAGGGTGACCCCGAGCTTCCGGTCGCCTGTCATTTTAATTCACTGCTCCATTCCCACTTGGACTTCACCGTCCTTGGCCTCTTGCATTGTTCCATGGAAGCTCAACGTAAACTCGAGGAACAGTACCTCATCTTCCGATTAGGCACGTTGCAGCCTTCCGGACTCAATATCGAGCTCAACAATTTCAGATCATAACCTCGGCCCCTATTACATTTTTACTTACATTTTTTTTCCACCCCTTTGTTTTGGGTCTTCCCTTCCCCCCCTTTCCTTTTTTTTCTCTCTCCCACATGGCAACTGTCTCTCATCCTGCCAGTACACTTCACACCTAATCTGAGCCGTCTTTTGTCTCCACTTGTCCTATTACCATCTCGTCTGGTTTTGAATACCTCTTAATGTCTCTTTACTTCTTTTGTTCTATCGCAGCCCTGCCTTCGATCTATTTCATTTCCTTTCCAGTTTTGAAAAAGGGTTTCAACCCGAAACGTCAACTCTAATTTCTCTCCACGGATGTTGCCTGGCCTGCTGAGTTTTTCCAGCATTTTCTGTTGTTATTTCAGGAAGCAAGACCTGCTTTGCTATCTCCACTAATTGTTGCCCACTCCAATAGGAAGTGCACAGGAGCAGCTCAGTGATAGCTCTCCTTATTGCTTTCCCCCTGTCTGTTCTAAACTTACCTTCATGGGATACAGATAAGGAATTTACATTGGCATTTCATTTTAATTGACAGTGCAACAAGACAATCCCTCTTTGCAGAGCAGGGGAGAGAGAGCACAGCTTCACATTGACCTGAAACTTATCGAACCATTTCTTAGTCTGTTGAGAGCGCTCACCTGGTGGGAGGTATTGGCTATATCCACTGGAATTTACAAGAACATTGGTGTGAAAAGTTGCATCAAATCTTTCGTCGGCACTGCCAAAAAAAGAAACAAATTAATTTAAAAACAACACAAGATTCTACATATATTATATATTAAATAGCCCAAAACTAGGGGTCATAAATGTAAGATAATCACTAATAAATCAAATAGGGAATTCAGGAGAAACTTCTTTACCCAGAGAGTGGTGAGAATGTGAAACTCGTTACCACATGAATAGCACAGATGCATTTAAGGGTGTAACAAATTAATTTTATTTTTATATAATTTTTATATATATATCTATCGCATTAACATATTTTACCCTCCTTAGTCAGTCAGTGAGAAGCTCTCCCTTAACGGAAGCTGGTACTTTCTCCTGATTCCCGAGTAATCCTGGTTAGCCAATCACTAAACTTTATGTCATTCCTTTCTCAAATCTTTTTTATTTACCTTATACTTTAACACTTATCCTACACAATTTTCGATAGTCAATTAAATGTGGCGACTTGGTTATTACAGAACGTAACAAAACAACAACAACTTGTATTTATGCAGCCTCTTTAACGTAGCAAAACATCCCAAGGCGCTGCACAGGACCGTGATCAATCAAAATACTGAGCCACAGAAGGAGATATCAGGACAGATGAAGGTAGGTTTTAAGGGGGATCTTAAAGGATGAGAGCGAGGTGGAGAGGTTGTGAAGGAATAGCCATATTCAGAAAAATACGCCATCCTATGAACAGAATTTTGACTTTATTAAAACATAACATACTGGATCTGGAAGTCTGGAAGCCTTAACAATCAAAAGCTGTAAACAGCATACAGGCTTTTGAGGTAAGATAAGTTGTTGACACTGAGAAAACTCTCCATTGGTTGGAATCATACCTAGCACAAAGGAAGTTGGCTGTGGTTGTTGGAGGTCATTCATCTCAATCACATGACATCACTGCAGGAGTTCCTCAGGGCAGTGTCCTAGGCCCAACCATCTTCAGCTGTTTCATCAATGACCTTCCTTCCATCATAAGGTCAGAAGTGGGGATGTTTGCTGATGATTGCACACTGTTCAGCACCATTCGAGACTCGTCAGATACTGATGCAGTCCGTGTCCATATGCAGCAAGACCTGGACAACATTCAGACTTGGGGTGACAAGTGGCAAGTAACATTCGCACCACACAAGTGCCAGGCAATGACCATCTCCAACAAGCGAGACTCTAACCATCTCCCCTTGACATTCAATGGCATTACCATTGCTGAATCCCCCACTATCAACATCCTGGGGGTTACCATTGATCAGAAACTGAACTGGACCAGCCATATAAATACTGTGGCTACAAGAGCAGGCCAGAGGCTGGGAATTCTGCGGCGAGTGTCTCACCTCCTGACTCCCCAAAGCCTTTCCACCATCTACAAGGCGCAAGTCAGGAGTGTGATGGAATACTCTCCACTTGCCTGGATGAGTGCAGCTCCAACAACACTCAAGAAGCTCGACACCATTCAGGATAAAGCAGCCCGCTTGATTGGCACTCCATCCACCACCTTCAACATTCACTCCCTCCACCATCGGCGCACTGTGGCTGCAGTGTGTACCATCTACAAGATGCACTGCAGCAACTCGCCAAAGCTCCTTCAACAGCACCTTCCAAACCCGCGACCTCTACCACTTAGAAGGACAAGGGCAGCAGACGCATGGGAACATCACCACCTACAAGTTTCCCTCCAAGCCACACACCATCCTGACTTGGACCTGTATCGCCGTTCCTTCACTGTCGCTGGGCCAAAATCCTGGAACTCCCTTCCTAACAGCATTGTGGGTGTACCTACACCATATGGACTGCAGCGGTTCAAGAAGGCGGCTCACCACCATCTTCTCAAGGGCAATTAGGGATGGGCACTAAATGCAGGCCTAGCCAGCAACGCCCACATCCCATCAATGAATTAAAAAAAAAAATTGCCTTATTGAAGTAGAAAGTTAAAGGTTCCTGGAAGTCTGCAGTTTGGAAGGAACACAATGGTATATACCCTGTTTAATTGTTTTTAACCAACACTTCGGAAAGAATCACATAAAATTAAAGAAACAGATGCCTTCGTAAAAGTAACATCAAATGAAACACGGAGACATGATTATGTGTTGCAACCAACCGAGGTAACTAAAAAGACAATGGTACAACCAGCTGATGTGTTCTAAATGCAAAAGATACAAACAGAAGATCTTCATAAGAATGACATCAAATAGATGCACTGCTCCACATTGTTTTTATGATAAGTTTTGAACACCTAAAGGTAGAGACACAAGTCTGCTTGCTACAAGCTGATCTAACAGTAAGAATAGAAAAGGTCAACAGAAAAATGACTAGAGATAATTAGCTTACATCAGCAGAAAGCTTCAAAGGATATACCACTGCAGAAAGGGTATAAAAATTTGACTTCCAAATGGGAAGACAGATTCGCTTGAAGGGGCAAAGCGATTCTTAGGCTTCAGAGGTAAGCTCTGCAAGTCTTCAACTCTTTGAGTCTCAGGGATCAAAAAGGTACTTGTATTTGATTTTGGTAGATATCCTGGAATAAGACTAAGAAATGTAAAAATGTAACGAAGTTAAGATTTGAGAATAAGGATCTCTGATAATAAGAATTGTAAGTTTTCTGTATTTGAAACTGTTAAAGTTGCGATTGAATCACCAACTGTAAACTGTAAACTAATAAATATATATTTTTTTAGAATTATCTCACATAGTACTTCTGTATCAAACTCGCGAACTCAATCTCTGTACACTCTTTGGTGAGGACTTGCAGAATTCTGGAGGAGTTTTCTGGACCCTCATAATATCCGGAACATTACAGTCTAACTAAACTTATTAAAAGTGCTATCATCTTCAGTGGTAACATCTTCAGGTCATTCCTTTAGGGAGAGATAGTCTGGATCTTTAGACCCAATTAAGCGTCTTTAGGATTCGGCTACCTCTAACTTTAGTTGAAGGTGAATGTCTGGGGAATATGCCTGATCTGGCGTAGCCCTAAAGAGGCTAGTGTAAAGTCCGCGCCTCAATAATACACGGACTTCGGGAGAACAGTTTAACAGGTACTTTACTGAACAAGAGGCAGCTTGAAACTGAAATGACAGAAGCCTGCTAGGGCCTTTTATACAGGGGTGGTCACTGCCGGTACTGCAGTCTAAGACCAGTTATTCCCTTAAAGGTACATACACAACAATTCCTCCCCTTTTAGATAAACAGTACATAACATTCATTTAACAACTAAATAATAACTAATTACAATTACAATTTTCTCAGTAATATATACATCAACTGAAATAGTCATTTATAAGTTCAGCCTTTGAGGAGGCTTCCTGATCCGGACTGGATAGCGCCTTTCTCGAGTATCCTGTTCTGGCGGTGGAGTCAATTCTGGCTCATTGTCATTGGTTGGTTCGTCAGCTTCCAATACCCCTGCTTCTGAGGTAGATGCAATCTGTACTTCGAGCTCATTACCAGGTGCACATGCTTGTGGTACAGGTTTAGCTTGTTCCTGTGACTCTAGAATCTGGTCAGCATGGCATCTCACGATGCTCTCTCCAACGTCCACTGTGTACACTAGTGGTCCCTGCTGTGTGCATATCGTGCCTGGCTGCCATTTTTCTGTTCGGTAGTCGTGGGCCAAGACTGGTTGCCCTATCTTGAAGCTCCTGGAAGGCTTCTCATTTATGTGCTGGAACTGCTTATCCTCAACATCTCGTCTTATGTTTGGTTTGAGCAAATCCAAGCGACATCTTAGTCTCCGGTTGAAAAACAGTACGGCTGGAGTTTGGTTGGTTACTGCATGTGTCGCATTCCGGTAGGCAAACAGGAAGTTATCCACCTTGTGTTGCAGTGGTATGTCGTCATTATACATTGCCTTTATGGCCTTTTTAAAGGCCTGAACAAACCTCTCAGCCAATCCATTTGTGGCTGGATGATATGGGGCAGATGTGTAATGTTTCACCCCATTATTCTGCAGGAACCTCCGGAAATCCTCAGACACAAACTGTGGGCCATTGTTGGAACAGATCTGTTCTGGCAACCCATTCCTGGCGAAGATGGTCCTTAGGACTGCAACAGTTTTCTCTGTGGTGGTGGGAGGACATTTTAATGACCTCTGGCCATTTCGAATGGGCGTCCACAGCGATTAGAAACATTGAGTCCATAAATGGACCAGCGAAATCAATGTGTACCCGTTGCCATGGAGATGAGGGCCACTCCCATGGATGTAGCGGGGCCTGTGGTGGAGCGTTTTGGACCTTCTGGCATCCTGTGCATCTCTTGGTCATATCCTCGATTTCTTTATCGATTCCCAGCCACCACACAAACGCCCTGGCTAGGCTCTTAATTTTTACCCCTCCCAGATGACCCTCGTGAAGCTCACTGAGTACTCTATCTCTTAACTTGGGTGGAATTACCACTCGGGATCCACACATCAAGGTTCCCCGGCACACTGACAGCTGTTCCCTCCTTGGCGAGAATGCTGGCAACAGTGAGTCGCCATATGCTGGCCATCCCTTCACCGTCAAATCATAGACCCGAGAGAGTGTCGGGTCATTTCGGGTTTCCTTCTCAATACTTGCGTTTGTAACAGGCAAACATTCGACTATGGTCGCATGGAAAATCTCCACCGGGTCCACTGCAGCTGCTTCTTCCGCCGTAGGCAACGGTAGGCGTGACACCCCATCAGCGTTTCCATGTTGTTTCGTACCTTTGTACTCTATGTCATACTGATGTGCCCCTAGAAAAAGTGACCATCTTTGCAGCCATTGCGCCGTCATCACCGGAACGCCCTTCTTTGGGTTAAAAATTGAGACCAGGGGTTGATGATCAGTCAGTAGGGTGAATTTCTGCCCGTGCAGATAGTGATTGAACTTCTTCACCCCCCACACCAGGCTGAGGGCCTCCCTGTCAATCTGGGCGTAGTTACGCTCGGCTGAGGTTAGCGAGCGCAATGCAAAGGCTATTGGCCTCTCTGAACCGTCACAGAATTTGTGTGACAGCACCGCTCCAATGCCGTAAGGTGACGCATCACATGCCAACCAAATCGGTAGTGTTGGGTTGTAGTGGGCCAATACTTATTTTGAAGTGATTTGGCATTTACATTCCTGAAAGGCACGCTTACACTCATCACTCCATTTCCATGTTACACCAGTTTGAAGGAGGGCGTTCAGTGGGTGCAGAATTGTCGATAAATTCGGCAAGAACTTATGGTAGTAGTTCACCAACCCGAGGAACGACCTCAGTTGCGACACATTTTCTGGTGCTGGTGCCTTGACTACAGTCTCAATCTTGTCCGGCGACTTATGCAACCCTTCTTCATCAATCATGTGGCCACAATACGAGATTTGTCTCCTGAAGAACTCGCATTTGGGACGGTTGGCTCGTAGCCCATATTCCTGTAATCTCATGAGCACCTGTTCCAGGTTGGCAAGGTGTTCATTGTCATTTTCTCCCGTAACCAGGATGTCGTCCAAATAACACTGGGTTCCCGGGATCCCTTGCAGGACTTGTTCCATTGCTCTCTGCCACATAGCCGGGGCCGATGCTACCCCAAATATCAATCGATTGTACTGGTAAAGGCCTTTGTGAGTGTTTATCGTGAGGTATTTCCTAGATGCTTCTGCCAGCTCCATTTGTAGATACGCTTGAGCCAGGTCAATCTTTGTATAACGTTTCCCTCCAGATAGCGAGGCGAAAATATCTTCTATCCGCGGAAGCGGATACTGTACTGTGTGCAGGACTGGGTTCACAGTCACCTTTAAGTCCCCACAGATGCGAACCTTCCTTGGCTCCCCAGGCGTGCTGCTCAATGCTTTCTTCATTACAGGAACGATGGGTGTGGCCCACTCGCTCCAGTCCACCTTAGACTGCACCCCCGAACGCTCCAGACTCTCCAGTTCAGCTTCCACAGCTGGGCGTATCGCGTATGGCACCGGTCTGGCCTTGAAAAATTTTGGGGTTGCGTTATCCTCAATCTTTATGGTTGCCTTTACTCCTTTTAGAGTCCCAAGTCCTTGTTGGAACACCTCTTCTGCGTCAGATAGAATTTGTGACAGACGTCCAGGTGCGACGTCATCATCTTTTTTGTCAGTCACAGTTAGTGCCAGAATGGAATGCCAATCCAATTGCATTCTTCGGATCCATTCACGTCCCAATAATGGTGGTCCTCCATCTCGTAGTATATACATGTATAGTTTCTGTGTTTCCTTTCCGTTATATTCAACTGGCACCCTTATTTTTCCTCTGGGGTAGACCTTTTGCCCCGTGTGTGTCTTCAATACAATGGACGTGTCCTTTAAGGGTATGTGTGAGAATAGCCGCTCATAGTCTCGTCGATTCATGACAGTTAGGGCTGATCCTGTGTCCAATTCCATCTTCACTGGGGACCCTGCTATCATGAGGGTGACCCAAATGGTTCGGTGATCTTTTTTTGCGATCACGTTGTGTAACTTTAAACAACTTAGTCGCCTGCTCCCGGAGTCCTTATCACTCTCCTGATCTTCTGAACTACTATCTGTCAGTTTCTTTACTTTCCTGTACTGTTCCTTCGTAGTTCTTGTCATGTTGGTCTTTTTCCCGACCTGCAGACTCTTGCTATATGTCCCATTTTCCTGCATTGCCTGCATATTTTGTCTTTAAATCAGCAGTGCTTCTGCTCATGGGTTGTTCTGCCGCAGTGATAGCACTTTTCGGCTCCATACGCCATTTCGTTAGCGCTGTATTCTTGTGGTTTCTGTTGTATTTCCGCAGCTTCCTGTGCTGCTGCTTCGTAGCCTGTTCTAGCGTCAGGTCCTTTTTTGAAAGTAGTCGTTTCTGGGTTCCTTCACTCTGGAGCCCGCAGACAAACTTATCCCGTAAGGTGTCTGCCAGTCCTGCTCCGAACTGGCAGTGCTTCGATAACTTGCGTAGTTCCGTAAGATAGTCAGCATTGCTCTCATCTTTGTGCTGGTTTCTTTTATGGAACTTGAATCTTTCTGCCATCAGCAGTGGTGCAGGGCTTAGATGTTCCTGTAAGATATGAACAATCTCCTCAAAACTTTTCTCCATTGGTTTAGCTGGGGTAATTAAATTCCGCAATAGGCCGTACGTACTCGCACCCATCAGCTTTAATAATACCGACGCCCTCTTTCCATCAGCCACCTCATTTGCCTTGCAGTACACTTCAATTCTTTCCACATACGTGGTCCAGTCTTCTACCTCGTTGTCGAAAGCAGTGATACTGCCACTTTTCAGCATCTTGGGCGATTTAAAATGGTGCCTCCCGCGCTTTTGCTTCTTCTCCAATGGAATAAAATGGCGCCTCCCACGCTTTTGCTTCTTCCCCAACGGGATAAAATGGCGCCTCCCGCACTTTTGCTTCTTCCCCTTACTGCCACGCTGCTCCTAGCGTTCTACGGGGTAATGGCGGCGACCCGCAGCTTCGGCGCATCTCGCTTTCCTTCCCCCCCATTTAGTTTCTCTCCGCTGTCCTGTTCTCGAGCACCGACCGCGCCCTGTGCGCTCCACCCTCTCTCTCTTGTTTTCTTTTCCCGGTGATGCTGCGCGGCCCGATTTGTAGAGCCGCTCGATCGAGCTTGAGCCCGTCGCAGTCCGGAAGTGTCAGCGTGCTGCCTGCTACCAGCACGATTCGCTGGAACCACAGTCTCTCCCGCAATTCTCCAAGCACCGATGGATTCTTTGGGCGGTTGCCCTCGGTCGACGCCTATTGCTCAGACTACGACCTTCCAGGACCTTCCTTTCAGGCGAGATCCCCGTGAGATGATGTCACACTGCAGGTGACTTCGAACTTACTCGTCGCCATTGTAAAGTCCGCGCCTCAATAATACACGGACTTCGGGAGAACAGTTTAACAGGTACTTTACTGAACAAGAGGCAGCTTGAAACTGAAACGACAGAAGCCTGCTAGGGCCTTTTATACAGGGGTGGTCACTGCCGGTACTGCAGTCTAAGACCAGTTATTCCCTTAAAGGTACATACACAACTGCTAGGACTAGTAATTATCCACGGGCCTATTTCGAAGAAGAGCAGGGAAGTTCTCCCTGGTGTCCTGGTCAATATTTATCCCTCAGACTTACATCATAAAAACAAACAGATTATCTGGTTAGTATCACATTGATGTTTGTGGGAGCTTGCTGTGTGCAAATTGACTGCTGCGTTTCTTACATTACAACAGTGACTACAATTAGAATCAATGGGCTGGATTTTGTCAATGGGGAGCTTTTGGAGGCGGGACTCCCACATGTCGGGTTTCAGTCCCGCCTCCATCAACTGCTGGCCAACCCACGCTATTTTCCCTTGATTGGCCTTGTTAAGCCCGGTCAGCGGATGTGCGAGACCACATACCCACCGATTGAAGCCTGCAGGAAGAAACAAAGGTCTTTTAAAAACTTTTTTAATCACTTTCCACTTACCTCAGATATTCACCTCTCCACACTTGTACCTATCACTCACCTTCACAGCACACTTTTGCACCCCGCAGACCCCCGCAGACCCACTACTCACCTCGGTGACCCTGGCGGATTTTGGAGCCTTCGGGAAGCCCGGAGTTGTGTGGGCAAAATGGGGATAATCCACTTGTCTGCCTGTTAACTACCTGTTAACTGGCAGTTAAGTGGCTGGAATCCCTTCCTGCCTCCAAGGAGACAGGACCCGGCGCGGGACGGCTACCCGCCTCCTGGCAAGATGGCACAGAAGCGGGTTGGGGCGGGGATGGGCACCCGCCCTCAGATTCTGCCATTTTCCCGGCAGTCCCGCCTCCAAACCCGCCTCCCCAGGGCTGGCAAAATCCAGCCCATAGAATCAGCATGGAAGAGCGCCATTCAGTCCATCGTGCCTGTGCTGGCTCTTTGAAGGAGCTATCCAATTCGTCCCACTCCCCTGCTCTATCTTCATAGCCCTGCAAATGTTTCCTTTTCAAGTATTTATCCAATTCCCTTTTGAAAGTTACTATTGAATCTGCTTCCTTCAGGCAGTGCATTCCAGAGCACAAAAACTCGCTGCATAAATAAAAATGTCCTCATCTCTCCCTCTGGTTCTTTTGCCAGTTAACTTAAATCTGTGTCCTCTGGTTACTGACCCTCCTTCCAGTGGAAACAGTTTCTCCCCATTTACTCTATCAAAACCTCTTATAATTTTGAACACCTCTATTAAAGGTCCCCTTAAGCTTCTCTGCTCTAAGGAGAACTGTAATATATGTGGGAAGAACAAATGAAGGACACAGACAGGATGGGCAGGATTTTCATTGGGCCGTGGAGGCTGGATTGGAGGCGTGTGGGGGGTTAAAATCCCAAAATCTGGGGGCACGAACCCATCCCACCACCAACCCGCCTCCATGTCAGTTTCAAAGGAGGCGGGTACCCGACCCGCACTGGGACCCACCTCCCTGAGGCGGGAAGGGGATTAATGCCAATTAACTGCCTGTTAACAGGTAGTTAACAGGCAGTTTTTAACCTAATCCCTATTTTCATTGTTGAAATGTGGGATTCCCGACGGCTCCAAACCACGCCAAGTTAGCGAGGTGGGCCGTCGGGATGAAGGGCTTGGAGGGGTCGAGATGTCCAGTTTTCAGGTGAGTGATGGGTGCATGAGTGCAGAGGTAAGTGTGTTTGGTGTGTTTAAAGTGTTTAAAGAAGTTTTACTTACATTTATATACCTTTACAGCCTTCCTTCCCTCGGGTCTCGGGAGTCCCTCATCTCACCAGCACAGAAAGCAGAATGGCCGTGATCTATCAAAAGTTCCAGCATTCAGCTTTCTGTTCCGGGGAGATCTCTAAACCATCCTGACAGGAAGGAATTAACTTGGAGTACAGATTGTCAGTGTTTGACAGCTTCAAACAGCTGTGAAACGCTGATATTTCATCTGTCAAAAGGTCTTGACGGATGAAATATCAATCTGTGACATCACCTGTTGCCGGGTGGCCCTTAATTGGCCTGCTGAGCCCGCTGGGCGGGATCAACAAGGTCAATCAAGTCAAAATCGCGTGGGTTGGCTAGAACTCGATGGAGGCGGGACTACAACCCCGAAAGTTGTAGTCCCGCCCCCTACCCGACTCCTAAATGAAAATCCAGCCCGATGAGTTGCTCAGCCATGTGTTTGCGAGAGCCAGAGCGAACTGAGCATGCTCATACTAAACCATGTGACAAACCATGTGCTAATACATTACACTGCTTTCCACTTTAAAAAAAAATGTACATATTCCCCTCTCAAATACAACAAAACTATGGTTCCCACCTTTCCCAGCATTACATGTACCACATAACAAAAACTACTGCCTTTTTTTCTTTTAAATGAACTACAAATCCAATTTAATAGCAGGTTTGCGGAGCCTTCCTGATCTCCTCACAGAAGGTTTTGGTGTTAAACCAATTTTCAGGCTGCGTTTTCGTCCACTTCCACTGGACATCCTTCTTGAGGAGCTCGTGCAATGGAGCTAACAAGGTCGCTAACTCAGGTAAGAAATGTGCATAGTACTGGACCATTCCAAGGAAAGATCTTAACTCACACATGTCATGGGACTTTTGGAACATTGATGACAGCATGAACCTTTTCCTTAACTGGTTGCAAGCCATTTGCATCAACTTTCAGACCAAGGTACACAACCTCGGGCTGTACAAAAGCACATTTTCTCCTTTTTAATTTGACACTGTGGGAAGTCAACCTTTGAAGCACTAAATCTAACACTTCTAGATTTTCTTCCTCACTGCTTGTTGCGATCAGCACATCATCTTGATTGCATAAGCAATTTGGAATTCCTTGCAAAATCTTATCCATCGTAGCCTGGAAGATTTTGGGGGAGGACTTTACACCATATGGCAGCTTGGTGTAGGAGTACAGTCCCTTGTGTGTGTTGATGGTGAGATATTGTTGACTCTCTTTGTCAACATTCAGCTGAGCGTAAGTGTGCGACAGGTCAAGTTTAGAGAAAACCTTTGACCCAGAGAGTGCTGCATTCAAATCTTGTGATGTAGGTAATGGGTACTGCTCATCGTCAACTACTTGGTTACCGCACAAGCGTACGGTTTTGTCTGCTTTGGGCACTACCACAATCGGAGTAGATCATTCACTTCTGTCAGTTTTTACTAGCATTCCGTTCTCTCTGAGCTTCGCTAGCTTTTCCTCCACCTGACTTTTCAACACATAGGGGACAGGCCTTGCCTTACAATAGACAGGATTCACATTGGACTTGATGCGGATATATACATCATACCCAGTGATGCCCTCATAACTGTCTGAGAATATGCTTTCATACTTGTTCAGCATTGTGTCGAGTCGCTTCTTTGAAGCATCGACACTGAAGATGTTTTTCCAGTCTAGTTTTAACTTTCTGAACCAGTCTTTGCCCATGAGGGTTGGCCTGTTGTTTTAATTCGCTACAATAATAGGCTTTACTGACTGGCCATTGTGCTGACCTGTACATTCCATTTGTCGACATGTCTCTAGGATTTCTCTGGAGTAGGTTTTTAACTCTACGGGACTCTTTCTAAGTGGTATTTGCTTAAACTTACTCTTATATGTGTCCTTACTCATGATAGATCAGTCCGCCGCCATGTCGATACACATATCAATGTATTGCTCATTGATCAAAAGTTTTGTACGGAAGTCTTTCTCACGACTGCTAATGTTGCCCTAGTGGAATAGATACTGCAGATACCTAGTTCTACAACATTAGTTGTGTTTACATCAATATTGTGAATTCCTCCCTTTTGTTGTCACTGCTTTGCATTGCTACTAGAATGGTTCTTACTTCCTGTGTTAGATCTAGCTCTGTAAGCTGTTGAAATATGGCCTTGTTTCTGGCAGTGAAAACACTTCACATTTCTGTATTGGCAGGACTGTGGTGAGTGATTTTCATTGCAGTGATAACAATTCACTGAACTGCTTTCACCGACATGCTTTTGACCCAGTCTCACAGCTTTAGGTTTGGCAGTGGCTTTGTGACTGTAGACCTCAGCTGCACTAGTCACTTGAGTTGGACAGAGCTCCATAGATAGGGCAATTTTGCATGCTAGGTCATACGTTAGGTTCAGAGTGTTCAGTAACTTGGACTGTGTGCGCTCATCCACCAGTCCACACACAAACTTATCTCACAACGCATGATCTAAAAATGTGCCAAAGTTACAATGCAAAGACAGGTTTTTAAGAGCTACAATGTACTCACTTATGGTTTCACTTTGTTTTAGATTCTGGTACCAAACTTATAGCTCTCTGCTATTTCTAACGGCTTTGGGTTGAAATGGTCCTTGAGTTTCTTGACAATGTCTTCAAATGACACATCCTTTGCTTTCCCTGGCTTGAGTAGGTTTGGCAACATTCCATAGACATCTGGCCCGATCTCCGTTAGAAAAATTGCTTTCTTCCATTCATGAATTACTTTATTTTGAGGTTGAACATTCTCATCTGCACCTTCTGTCTCAATAATGTTATTGGCCCTAAAAAGCATCTCCATCCACTCAATGTAAGAACTGAATGGTTCGCGAGCTCGATCATACATGCCGAGGCTTCTGATGAATCCTGTAGGTGCGGCCATGATTGTCCCAATCCCGTTGAACAGTGACTCAGCATGCTACCTGTGTACCTGTGACAATCAATGCCGCTGTTGCTGTATATAGATACACGCGAAGGCGAAGCACAGACAATTCTGCATACGCATTAACAGTAAAACATCGCAAAAATTCAATTTAGGTGTCACAAATTCACCCAAAACTTGTCCACTCGAAAGTTGAAAACTGTGTCCTTCCATGATCCCTAAAAATAGCTTTGGGATCCCATTCTTGTCACCAAAATATAATATATGTGGGTAGAACAAATGAAGGACAGAGACACGATGAGTTGCTAGTCCATGTGCTTGCTTTATTAGGCCAGAGCGAACTGAGCATGCGCATACCAAACTATGTGACAAACCATGTGACAATACATTACAAGAACAATCCCAGCTTCTGGAGTCTCTCCATATAACTGAAGTCCCTCATCCCTGGTACCATTCTAGTAAATCTCCTGTTATAAACCTCATCATCATAAAGAAACTACTCATGAAATAACGCTGGACGGCCAGCTGGTGGCGCCGTCCAAGGAGTATAAATACTCGGGCGTGGGCCCAGCTTGCCCAGGGACATTTTGTAAGACAGGAACTAGTGAAATACAACTAGACCTCCATGTTCTGAAACAAATTGATTAAAGCCTTGCTTTATACTCAAACCAAGTGCGTAGTGAGTTTTATTACGTCAATTTAATCAACTGTGTATCGGCTCCACACTCAGTGCTTTCGGGAACAGCCAGCTACGACTTCAACTGCAGACGGGAACTCCGGCGTAGAAATCAATCCATCATGGACAAACTACTCAGACCCGCCCGTCTGGACCTGGACCCAAATACACCTATAACTGCTAAGGTATGGAAACACTGGTATTGTACCTTCAGCAGCTTCCTCAGGGTGTGTGGTGAGAATGTTCCTGATAAATTAGAGATACTTGCCAATTATGTATCACCTCATATGTTTGACGATATCGAAGACTGTGTAGACTATGACTCCGCTATCCTAATATTACAGCGACTATATGTTAAGGCCCCAAACAAAATTTTTGCTCGGCATCTATAAGCCACAACTCAACAACAACCCGGGGAATCACTTGACGAATTCCATCAAAAGCTTCGCAGGCTCAGTAAGGATTGTAACCTTAAAACTGTCACAGCTGAGCAGTACCAGAAGGAGCTAATTCGCGATTCCTTTATTAATGGAATTACGTCTCCCTTCATATGCCAGCGTCTGCTGGAGAATAAAACCCTCGAGTTACAGGCTGCCTATGACCAGGCGTGTTCCCTGGACTTAGCAAAGAGGAATGCAGATGCCTATCTTTTACCTCGTGCACGGGCTGCTGCTATCACTTTTAATAACTCCTTCGATAGGTCTCGGGCGGAAGCCCTCACTGATGATGACTCTAACCTAGCAGATGACAACCCTACCCTAGAAGCCTTCACTGATGACAACCCCGCCCTAGCGGCATCTTGGCAATCTGGAAGGATGTGTTCTTCTGTGGAGGTGCGTTCCATTATAGGAAATTTTGTCCTGCTCGTAACGCAACCTGCAATCATTGCAGCAAGAAAGGTCACTTTTCTAAGGTATGCCAGACAAGAGCCTCTGTTAGTAAGAAAGGCCACTTTTCTAAGGTATACCGGTCGAGAGCTCCTGTTAGTTTTGCAGCTACTATCTATAAAACTGCTCGTCCCCCAAGAGCCACTACTAAGGTTACAGCTGCTATCAATGAAACTGCTCCTCCCCAAGAACCACTACTAAGGTTACAGCTGTCAAGGGTAAAACTGCCCCTCCTCCCATCACAGCTGTTTTTTTCCCAAAGTCTGTCCCATGCAGCCACGAAGGTTTCGGTAAATGGACACATTTTGAGCGCACTAATCGACTCATGCAGCTCTGACAGCTTCATTAGTGAGCGGGCTGTCAGTAAATTAAAACTGCGTATTTACCCCTCGGACAGGGAAATTGCAATGGCTCTGACGACACTGACCACCAATTCTTCCGGCTTTTGTCTTGTCGACCTTATTCTCAATGGCCACACTTATTTCTCCACCTGGCTCGGGGTGCTCAAAAACCTATGCAGTGATGTGCTCCTGGGACAGGATTTCCAGAAACAACACAAAAGACTCACTTTCAAGTTTGGAAGGTCAAAGCCGGAGCTTACTATTTCCAAAGTACCGTTTTGTGCGCTTTCGGTGGCTTCGCTCGACGAGCCCTCCTTGTTTGCCAATCTTTCCTCCTGATGTAAGCCCATAGTCACTAAATCACGACGTTTCAGCCAAGATGATCGATCCTTAATAGAGGCAGAAATCTTTTGCCTTCCAGCTGACGGTATCATTGAGCCATGTTCATCTTCCTGGTGGGCTCAAGTCGTTGTTATTAAAAATCCTCTGAAGCAACACAAGAAAAGTCTTTGCATCGATTACTCGCAAACTATTAACCGGTATACCAACCTGGATGCTGACCCACTACCATGCCTCGATGACATGGTCAATAACCTTGCCAACTACAAGGTATTTTGAACTTTTGATTTAAAGAGCGCATATCATCAAGTACTGTTAAAGGACTCTGACAAAAAGTATACAGCCTTTGAAGCCAATGGTTGGCTTTACCAGTTTTGTCGCCTTCCATTTGGGGTCACCAATGGGGTGGCCGTCTTTCAACGGGCAATGGATAGTTTAGTCAAACAGGAGAACTTAACGGACACTTTTCCATATCTGGATAATATCACCATTGCTGGTCATGACCAGAAGGAGCATGATGCCAATCTCTAGAAATTTTTTGATGTTCTCCGTCATCGCAACTTAACCTTAAATGAGTCCAAATCTGTGAAATCAGTACCATCAGTCAACATCCTTGGCTACTGGGTGGGCAACGGTGTCATCAAACCGGATCCGGAGCTCCCTCCCCCTACAAATCTCGGCTCTCTTCATCGGGCACTCGGCATGTTCGCCTATTATGCGAAGTGGATACCCCACTTCTCCGACAAGATCCAGCCCCTGCTTCATGCAAAGTCTTTTCCATTGGAGGCAACGGCCTTTTCAGCTTTCAACCTCCTCAAGCGACAACTGGAAAAAGCCACGCTTCGTTCCATTGATGAAAATCTTCCTTTCGTGGTCAAGTGCGATGCATCGGATGTGGCGATCTCTGTTACCTTGAATCAAGGTGGTCGACCCATTGCATTTCTGTCCAGAACTTTGCAGGGTAGCGAGCTCCATTATCCTCCTGTCGAGAAGGAGGCTACGGCCATCATCGAAGCGGTACGTAAATGGAGTCATTTTCTTGCTCGTCGCCATTTCACACTTATAACCGATCAGCGCTCCGTGGCCTTTATGCTGGATAACCGGAAACGCACTAAGATCAAGAATAACAAAATACAACTCTGGATGATGGAATTGGCTGTCTTTGGATACACCATACATTATCGACCCGGCAAAGAGAATGTGGCCCCCGATACCCTCACGCGGGCATTCTGTTCTTCTATGTCAACTTCGACTCTTGCGGATCTTCATACTAACTTATGCCATCCTGGCGTTACCCGTATGTTGCACTTTGTGCGATCTAAATATCTCCCATTTTCTACGGAAGATGTGAAAAGAACATGCTCCTCCTGTAGAATTTGTGCGGAATTAAAACCGCAATTCTTCCGTCCATCGGATGGCTCGCTCATACACGCTATGCAGCCTATGCAGCGACTCAGCATTGACTTTAAAGGGCCATTGCCTTCCTCAACGTGGAACACCTACTTACTTACTATGGTGGATGAATATTCACGCTTTCCCTTTGCTTTTCCCTGTCCCAATATGCTTACTTCCACAGTGATCAAATACCTTGATCAAGGCTTTTCCCTTCGCGGTACAGCCAATTTCATCCACTCTGATCGGGGTCCCTCCTTCATGTCAAGCAAACTCAAAAGTTATCTCTCCCAACGGGGAATTGCCACAAGTAAAATGACACTGTACCATCCCATCGGTAACGGACAGGTTGAGAGATACAACGCTATCATTTGGAATGCTGTTCATCTTGCACTGAGGTCATGCAATCTACCAGACCAGCAGTGGGAAACTATGCTCCCTGACGTGTTGCATTCCATCAGGTCTCTTCTTTCTACGTCCACCAATGTCACACCTCACGAGCGATTCTTCAGCTTCCAGCGTCGCTCCACTCATGGGACGTCCCTACTGTCATGGTTGGCAGCTCCCGGCCCCGTGCTGCTCCGAAGATTCGTCCGATCTTCTAAAAATGATCCCCTCGTTGACGAGGTAGAACTCATGGACGTCAATCCCACGTATGTGCACGTGCGGTACCCTGATGGCCGGGAGTCCACCATTTCGCTCCGGGACCTGGCTCCCTGTCCAGCCGGTTCCGCGGACCCAACTGATAGAGGGACCCACGGTGATGATGCCGACACTCTGCGCTCCCTCGAAGATGACGCCCTACCTGGGACATCGAGAGATCTGCCGGCTGCCCCACCGGATCCACTCAGGGAGCCAAGCGCTCCCCATGGGATGGCCACCCGTGGCCAGGACGCCGGTCAATCCCTGGCTATCAAACAGGATGAAGCCAGCTCTGCGCTTGTGGGGACCTGCACCCGGAGTCACGATCTCCCCAGCCTCCTTCGGGTTGATCAGGGCAACACGGGCCCTGCCGATCCACCGGTACGGATCAAGCGGCCCAGGGACCAAGACACGGTCCGGGGAGACATGCCTTCTAGCCATAAACAAAGATCTAAAAGACTGCGGCTATTCATGGCCTGCCTAATCCGTTAAAAAGAAGTCGTCAGACTTCCAAATCTTTTAGGCAGGAAGAATGTTATAAATCTCATCATCACAAAGAAACTACTCATGAAATAATGCTGAATGGCCAGCTGGTGGCGCCGTTCAAGGAGTACAAATACTCGGGCGTGGGCCCAGCTTGCTCAGGGACATTTTGTAAGACAGGAACTAGTGAAGTACAACTAGACTTCCATGTTCTGAAACAAGTTGATTAAAGCCTTGCTTTATACTCAAACCAAGTGCGTAGTGAGTTTTATTACGTCATCTCCTATTCACCCTCTGCAAGGCTTTGACCTCCTTCTTAAAGTGTGGTGCCCAGAATTGGACACAATCCTCCATTGAGGTCTAACCAGTGATTTATAAAGGTTTAGCAAAAATTTCAAAAAGTACTTCATTTGCTGTAAAAGACTTTGGGACATCCTGAGATTGTGAAAGGTGCTATATAAATGCAAATTCTTTCTTTTTTCAGTAACCAAACTTCCTCTGGGGCCTCCTTATCATGAAGCAGGCACACATCTGCTGCACATGGAGCTGTATTGACACAGGACCAGAGAGAAAAGCAGGCTTGGTGCCACCTGGGCCTTAAAGGCACCAGCACCATTAAAGAGGCAGATATAGTTAGAGCCCCATGGGAGAGCCAGAAGGATTTAGTTCTTTGCAGGTAATGAACACCTTCTGTAGAAGAATGGTAATTTTTTTTTAGGCTGCCTATAGTGATATCACAAGTCCCAGCCAGAATGGAGATGATTGGCTAATTCCCCCGTCAATCACTGCTGTAAGTAACTGGGATTGATTTGTAATTTGCAACCATCCTCCACTCACTGCATCTTGATGGAGGAATACTACTGCCGTACTCAGGGATTTTCTGTAGTTTGGGTCATGAGTTTGGAGACTTTGTAAAGTAAAAGTCCTGCCCTGCCTCCGACTCATTGGCTGATATAATGGTGTCAATTTTCACTCTGTTTTTAATATTGATCTATGCGTGCCGGAAGGCGTGATTGGCACATTGGTGGCCTCTATATTTATTTAAAAGTCATGAGCCTTGTGAATGCATTTGTGCTGCTGTGCTACACCTGGGATGGCAGCAGAATCCCAAACAACAGTCTGGGCACCCCTTTAGTCTGTCTTGGAGAGAGCTGGTAAGAGGGTGGCACAGGGGTGCCAAGCAGTAGGCCAGGAAAGAGGGAAAACAAGTGTGGGCACAAAGAACGATTTGGTAGGAACGATAGAATCACAGAGCACAGAAGGAGGTCATTTGGCCCATTATGCCTGTGCCGGCTCTTTGAAAGAGCTCTCCAATTGGCTCCACTTCCTGGGTTGCTTTGACTGTGAGGCTTCTCCTTTTACTCCAGGTGGTATGGTTTAGGTGTATGGGCAGGGAGAGGGAGGACTCCTATTCTGTATTGTTGGCTCAGGAGAGGCCCAAGTGAAAGACTTTGGCAGCTATTAATGGCTTTGTGGTTACTTCCCCTTGTTTCCAAATACGCCGCATCCCAAAGAATGGATGTGGGGGTGGGGAGTGTGACACAGTACACAACATGGCCTGTACACAGTAAAGAAGGGGTGGGGGGAGAGTGACACAGTACTCAACATGGCCTGTACACAGTAAAGAAGGGGGGAGAGTGACACAGTAGTCAACATGGCCTGTACACAGTAAAGAAGGGGGGGGGGGAGAGTGACACAGTACTCAACATGGCCTGTACACAGTAAAGGGGGGGAGAGTGACACAGTACTCAACATGGCCTGTACACAGCAAAGAAGGGATGGGGGGAGAGTGACACAGTACTCAACATGGCCTGTACACAGTGAAGAAGGGGGGGGGGGAGAGTGACACAGTACTCAACATGGCCTGTACACAGTAAAGGGGGGGAGAGTGACACAGTACTCAACATGGCCTGTACACAGTAAAGAAGGGGGGGGGAGAGTGACACAGTACTCAACATGGCCTGTACTCAGTAAAGGGGGGGAGAGTGACACAGTACTCAACATGGCCTGTACACAGTAAAGAAGGGGGGGGAGTGTGACACAGTACTCAGCATGGCCTGTACACAGTAAAGAAGGGGGGGGAGAGTGACACAGTACTCAACATGGCCTGTACACAGTAAAGAAGGGGTGGGGGGAGAGTGACACAGTGCTCAACATGGCCTGTACACAGTAAAGAAGGGGGGAGAGTGACACAGTAGTCAACATGGCCTGTACACAGTAAAGAAGGGGGGGAGAGTGACACAGTACTCAACATGGCCTGTACACAGTAAAGGGGGGGAGAGTGACACAGTAGTCAACATGGCCTGTACACAGCAAAGAAGGGATGGGGGGAGAGTGACACAGTACTCAACATGGCCTGTACACAGTAAAGGGGGGGAGAGTGACACAGTACTCAACATGGCCTGTACACAGTAAAGGGGGGGAGAGTGACACAGTAGTCAACATGGCCTGTACACAGCAAAGAAGGGATGGGGGGAGAGTGACACAGTACTCAACATGGCCTGTACACAGTAAAGGGGGGGAGAGTGACACAGTACTCAACATGGCCTGTACACAGTAAAGAAGGGGGGGAAGTGTGACACAGTACTCAACATGGCCTGTACACAGTAAAGAAGGGGGGGGGGGAGAGTGACACAGTACTCAACATGGCCTGTACACAGTAAAGAAGAGGGGAGGGAGAGTGACACAGTACTCAACATGGCCTGTACACAGTAAAGAAGATGGGGGGGGAGTGTGACACAGTACTCAACATGGCCTGTACACAGCAAAGAAGATGGGGGGGGAGAGTGACACAGTACTCAACATGGCCTGTACACAGTAAAGAAGATGGGAGGGGAGTGTGACACAGTACTCAACATGGCCTGTACACAGTAAAGAAGATGGGGGGGGAGTGTGACACAGTACTCAACATGGCCTGTACACAGTAAAGAAGGGAGGGGGAGTGTGACACAGTACTCAACATGGCCTGTACACAGTAAAGAAGAGGGGAGGGAGAGTGACACAGTACTCAACATGGCCTGTACACAGTAAAGAAGGGAGGGGGAGTGTGACACAGTACTCAACATGGCCTGTACACAGTAAAGAAGAGGGGAGGGAGAGTGACACAGTACTCAACATGGTCTGTACACAGTAAAGAGGGGGGGGGTGTGACACAGTACTCAACATGGCCTGTACACAGTAAAGAAGGGAGGGGGAGTGTGACACAGTACTCAACATGGCCTGTACACATTAAAGAAGAGGGGAGGGAGAGTGACACAGTACTTAACATGGCCTGTACACAGTAAAGAAGAGGGGAGGGAGAGTGACACAGTACTCAACATGGTCTGTACACAGAAAAGAAGGGGGGGGGAGAGTGGCACAGTACTCAACATGGCCTGTATACAGTAAATAAGGGGGGGGGGAGTGTGGCACAGTACTCAACATGGCCTGTACACAGTAAAGGCGGGGGGGAGAGTGACACAGTACTCAGCATGGCCTGTACACAGTAAAGAAGGGGGGAGAGTGTCACAGTACTTAACATGGCCTGTACACAGTAAATAAGATGGGGGGGGGAGAGTGACACAGTACTCAACATGGCCTGTACACAGTAAATAAGGGGGGGGGAGTGTGACACAGTACTCAACATGGCCTGTACACAGTAAAGAAGGGAGGGGGAGTGTGACACAGTACTCAACATGGCCTGTACACAGTAAAGAAGAGGGGAGGGAGAGTGACACAGTACTCAACATGGCCTGTACACAGTAAAGAAGAGGGGAGGGAGAGTGACACAGTACTCAACATGGCCTGTACACAGTAAAGAAGGGAGGGGGAGTGTGACACAGTACTCAACATGGCCTGTACACAGTAAAGAAGAGGGGAGGGAGAGTGACACAGTACTCAACATGGTCTGTACACAGTAAAGAAGAGGGGGGGGGTGTGACACAGTACTCAACATGGCCTGTACACAGTAAAGAAGGGAGGGGGAGTGTGACACAGTACTCAACATGGCCTGTACACATTAAAGAAGAGGGGAGGGAGAGCGACACAGTACTCAACATGGTCTGTACACAGTAAAGAAGGGGGGGGGAGAGTGGCACAGTACTCAACATGGCCTTTATACAGTAAATAAGGGGGGGGGGAGTGGCACAGTACTCAACATGGCCTGTACACAGTAAAGGCGGGGGGGAGTGTGACACAGTACTCAGCATGGCCTGTACACAGTAAATAAGGGGGGGGGAGAGTGGCACAGTACTCAACATGGCCTGTATACAGTAAATAAGGGGGGGGGGGAGTGTGGCACAGTACTCAACATGGCCTGTACACAGTAAAGGCGGGGGGGAGAGTGACACAGTACTCAGCATGGCCTGTACACAGTAAAGAAGGGGGGAGAGTGTCACAGTACTTAACATGGCCTGTACACAGTAAAGAAGAGGGGGGGGGAGAGTGACACAGTACTCAACATGGCCTGT
This sequence comes from Somniosus microcephalus, assembly GCF_052327205.1. Lineage (NCBI taxonomy): Eukaryota > Metazoa > Chordata > Chondrichthyes > Squaliformes > Somniosidae > Somniosus > Somniosus microcephalus. The sequence goes on along the minus strand of NC_140987.1, from coordinate 284,384,013 downwards.
ACACAGTAAAGAAGAGGGGGGGGAGAGTGACACAGTACTCAACATGGCCTGTACACAGTAAAGAGGGGGGGGTGTGACACAGTACTCAACATGGCCTGTACACAGTAAAGAAGAGGGGGGGGGGAGAGTGACACAGTACTCAACATGGCCTTTACACAGTAAAGAGGGGGGGGGTGTGACACAGTACTCAACATGGCCTGTACACAGTAAAGAAGGGGGGGGAGTGTGACACACTACTCAACATGGTCTGTACACATTAAAGAAGAGGGGAGGGAGAGTGACACAGTACTCAACATGGTCTGTACACAGTAAAGAAGAGGGGAGGGAGAGTGACACAGTACTCAACATGGTCTGTACACAGTAAAGAAGAGGGGAGGGAGAGTGACACAGTACTCAACATGGTCTGTACACAGTAAAGAATGGAGGGGGAGTGTGACACAGCACTCAACATGGTCTGTACACAGTAAAGAAGATGGGGGGGGGAGTGTGACACAGTACTCAACATGGTCTGTACACAGTAAAGAAGATGGGGGGGAGTGTGACACAGTACTCAACATGGCCTGTACACAGTAAATAAGATGGGGGGGGAGAGTGACACAGTACTCAACATGGCCTGTACACAGTAAAGAAGATGGGGGGGGAGTGTGACACAGTACTCAACATGGCCTGTACACAGTAAAGAAGGGGGGAGAGTGTCACAGTACTTAACATGGTCTGTACACAGTAAATAAGGGGGAGGGGGAGAGTGACACAGTACTCAACATGGCCTGCACACAGTAAAGAAGAGGGGGGGGGGAGAGTGACACAGTACTCAACATGGTCTGTACACAGTAAAGAAGAGGGGGGCGGTGTGACACAGTACTCAACATGGCCTGTACACAGTAAAGAAGGGGGGAGAGTGACACAGTACTCAACATGGCCTGTACACAGTAAAGGGGGGGGGAGAGTGACACTGTACTCAACATGGCCTGTACACAGTAAATAAGGGGGAGAGGGAGTGTGACACAGTACTCAACATGGCCTGTACACAGTAAAGAAGGGGGGGGTGTGACACAGTACTCAACATGGCCTGTACACAGTAAAGATGGGAGGGGGAGTGTGACACAGTACTCAACATGGCCTGTACACTTTAAAGAAGAGGGGAGGGAGAGTGACACAGTACTCAACATGGTCTGTACACAGTAAAGAAGAGGGGGGGGGAGAGTGACACAGTACTCAACATGGCCTGTACACATTAAAGAAGAGGGGGGGGAGAGTGACACACTACTCAACATGGTCTGTACACATTAAAGAAGAGGGGGGGGGAGAGTGACACAGTACTCAACATGGCCTGTACACTTTAAAGAAGAGGGGAGGGAGAGTGACACAGTACTCAACATGGTCTGTACACTTTAAAGAAGAGGGGAGGGAGAGTGACACAGTACTCAACATGGTCTGTACACAGTAAAGAAGAGGGGGGGGGAGAGTGACACAGTACTCAACATGGCCTGTACACATTAAAGAAGAGGGGGGGGGAGAGTGACACACTACTCAACATGGTCTGTACACATTAAAGAAGAGGGGGGGGGAGAGTGACACAGTACTCAACATGGCCTGTACACATTAAAGAAGAGGGGAGGGAGAGTGACACAGTACTCAACATGGTCTGTACACAGTAAAGAAGGGGGGGAGTGTGACACAGTACTCAACATGGCCTGTACACATTAAAGAAGAGGGGGGGAGGTGTGACACAGTACTCAACATGGCCTGTACACAGTAAAGAAGGGGGGGAGTGTGACACAGTACTCAACATGGCCTGTACACATTAAAGAAGAGGGGGGGAGGTGTGACACAGTACTCAACATGGCCTGTACACAGTAAAGAAGGGGGGGAGTGTGACATAGTACTCAACATGGCCTGTACACATTAAAGAAGAGGGGAGGGAGAGTGACACAGTACTCAACATGGCCTGTACACAGTAAAGAAGGGAGGGGGAGTGTGACACAGTACTCAACATGGCCTGTACACAGTAAAGAAGGGAGGGGGAGTGTGACACAGTACTCAACATGGTCTGTACACAGTAAAGAAGGGAGGGGGAGTGTGACACAGTACTCAACATGGTCTGTACACATTAAAGAAGAGGGGAGGGAGAGTGACACAGTACTCAACATGGCCTGTACACAGTAAAGAAGGGAGGGGGGAGTGTGACACAGTACTCAACATGGCCTGTACACAGTAAAGAAGGGAGGGGGAGAGTGACACAGTACTCAACATGGTCTGTACACATTAAAGAAGAGGGGAGGGAGAGTGACACAGTACTCAACATGGCCTGTACACAGTAAAGAAGGGGGGGGGGAGAGTGACACACTACTCAACATGGTCTGTACACAGTAAAGAAGAGGGGAGGGAGTGTGACACAGTACTCAACATGGCCTGTATCAAGTAGAGGGGGGGGTGGAGTGTGACACAGTGTTCAAAATGGCCTGTATACAGTAAATAAAGGGGGGGGGAATGTGGCACAGTACTCAACATGGCCTGTGCAGAGTAAAGGCGGGGGGGAGAGTGACACAGTACTCAACATGGCCTGTATACAGTAAAGAAGCGGGGGGGGAGTGTGACACAGTACTCAGCATGGCCTGTACACAGTAAAGAAGGGGGGAGAGTGACACTGTACTCAACATGGCCTGTACACAGTAAATAAGGGGGAGGGGGAGTGTGACACAGTACTCAACATGGCCTGTACACAGTAAAGGGGGGGGGGAGAGTGACACAGTACTCAACATGGCCTGTATACAGTAAAGAAGCGGGGGGGGAGTGTGACACAGTACTCAACATGGCCTGTACACAGTAAAGAAGGGGGGGGGTGTGACACTGTACTCAACATGGCCTGTACACAGTAAAGAAGAGCGGGGGGTGTGTGACACAGTACTCAACATGGCCTGTACACAGTAAAGAAGTGGGGGGTGTGACACAGTACTCAACATGGCCTGTACACAGTAAAGAAGGGGGGGGTGTGACACTGTACTCAACATGGCCTGTACACAGTAAAGAAGAGCGGGGGGAGTGTGACACAGTACTCAACATGGCCTGTACACAGTAAAGAAGATGGGGGGGGAGTGTGACACAGTACTCAACATGGCCTGTACACAGTAAAGAAGAGCGGGGGGAGTGTGACACAGTACTCAACATGGCCTGTACACAGTAAAGAAGGGGGGGGGTGTGACACAGTACTCAACATGGCCTGTACACAGTAAAGAAGGGGGGGTGTGACACAGTACTCAACATGGCCTGTACACAGTAAAGAAGGGAGGGGGAGTGTGACACAGTACTCAACATGGCCTGTACACAGTAAAGAAGGTGGGGGGAGAGTGACACACTACTCAACATGGCCTGTACACAGTAAAGAAGAGGGGAGGGAGTGTGACACAGTACTCAACATGGCCTGTACACAGTAAAGAAGGTGGGGGGAGAGTGACACACTACTCAACATGGCCTGTACACAGTAAAGAAGAGGGGGGGTGTGACACTGTACTCAACATGGCCTGTACACAGTAAAGAAGAGGGGGGGTGTGACACTGTACTCAACATGGCCTGTACACAGTAAAGAAGAGCGGGGGGAGTGTGACACAGTACTCAACATGGCCTGTACACAGTAAAGAAGATGGGGGGGGGAGTGTGACACAGTACTCAACATGGCCTGTACACAGTAAAGAAGGGGGAGGGGGAGTGACACAGTACTCAACATGGCCTGTACACAGTAAAGAAGATGGGGGGGAGAGTGACACAGTACTCAACATGGCCTGTACACAGTAAAGAAGGGGGGGGGTGTGACACAGTACTCAACATGGCCTGTACACAGTAAAGAAGGGGGGGTGTGACACAGTACTCAACATGGCCTGTACACAGTAAAGATGGGAGGGGGAGTGTGACACAGTACTCAGCATGGCCTGTACACAGTAAAGAAGAGGGGGGGGAGTGTGACACAGTACTCAACATGGCCTGTACACAGTAAAGAAGATGGGGGGGGAGTGTGACACAGTACTCAACATGGCCTGTACACAGTAAAGAAGGGGGAGGGGGAGTGACACAGTACTCAACATGGCCTGTACACAGTAAAGAAGAGCGGGGGGAGTGTGACACAGTACTCAACATGGCCTGTACACAGTAAAGAAGATGGGGGGGGGAGTGTGACACAGTACTCAACATGGCCTGTACACAGTAAAGAAGGGGGAGGGGGAGTGACACAGTACTCAACATGGTCTGTACACAGTAAAGAAGATGGGGGGGGAGTGTGACACAGTACTCAACATGGCCTGTACACAGTAAAGAAGATGGGGGGGGGAGTGTGACACAGTACTCAACATGGCCTGTACACAGTAAAGAAGGGGGAGGGGGAGTGACACAGTACTCAACATGGCCTGTACACAGTAAAGAAGATGGGGGGGGGAGTGTGACACAGTACTCAACATGGCCTGTACACAGTAAAGAAGGGGGAGGGGGAGTGACACAGTACTCAACATGGCCTGTACACAGTAAAGAAGATGGGGGGGAGAGTGACACAGTACTCAACATGGCCTGTACACAGTAAAGAAGGGGGGGGGGTGTGACACAGTACTCAACATGGCCTGTACACAGTAAAGAAGGGGGGGTGTGACACAGTACTCAACATGGCCTGTACACAGTAAAGATGGGAGGGGGAGTGTGACACAGTACTCAGCATGGCCTGTACACAGTAAAGAAGAGGGGGGGGAGTGTGACACAGTACTCAACATGGCCTGTACACAGTAGAGGGGGGGGTGGAGTGTGACACAGTACTCAACATGGTCTGTACACAGTAAAGAAGAGGGTGGGGGGGAGTGTGACACAGTACTCAACATGGTCTGTACACAGTAAAGAAGAGGGTGGGGGGGAGTGTGACACAGTACTCAACATGGCCTGTACACAGTAAAGAAGGGGGTGGGTGGAGTGTGACACAATACTCAACATGGCCTGTATACAGTAAAGAAGGGGAGGGGGAGTGACACAGTACTCAACATGGCCTGTACACAGTAAAGAAGGAAGGGGGTGGGGCGGAGTTTGGCACAGTACTCAGCATGGCCTGTATACAGTAAAGAAGAGGGGGGGGGGGAGTTTGGCACAGTACTCAACATGGCCTGTTTACAGTAAAGAAGAGGGGGGGGGGGGAGTTTGGCACAGTACTCAACATGGCCTGTACACAGTAAAGAAGGGGGAGGGGGAGTGACACAGTACTCAACATGGCCTGTACACAGTAAAGAAGGGGGAGGGGGAGTGACACAGTACTCAACATGGCCTGTACACAGTAAAGAAGGGGGAGGGGGAGTGACACAGTACTCAACATGGCCTGTACACAGTAAAGAAGGGGGAGGGGGAGTGACACAGTACTCAACATGGCCTGTACACAGTAAAGGGGGGGGAGGGGGAGTGTGACACAGTACTCAACATGGCCTGTACACAGTAAAGGGGGGGGAGGGGGAGTGTGACACAGTGCTCAACATGGCCTGTACACAGTAAAGAAGAGGGTGGGGGGGAGTGTGACACAGTACTCAACATGGCCTGTACACAGTAAAGAAGGGGGAGGGGGAGTGTGACACAGTACTCAACATGGCCTGTACACAGTAAAGAAGGGGGAGGGGGAGTGTGACACAGTACTCAACATGGTCTGTACACAGTAAAGAAGGGGGAGGGGGAGTGTGACACAGTACTCAACATGGTCTGTACACAGTAAAGAAGGGGGAGGGGGAGTGTGACACAGTACTCAACATGGCCTGTACACAGTAAAGAAGGGGGAGGGGGAGTGACACAGTACTCAACATGGCCTGTACACAGTAAAGAAGGGGGAGGGGGAGTGTGACACAGTACTCAACATGGCCTGTACACAGTAAAGAAGGGGGAGGGGGAGTGACACAGTACTCAACATGGTCTGTACACAGTAAAGAAGAGGGAGGGGGAGTGACACAGTACTCAACATGGCCTGTACACAGTAAAGAAGCTCCCGCCTAATTCTGGCGGGATCCTTGGAAACACCTATATCCTGTCCTTCCACCACCCCACCGCCCCGCCACCCAGATGTTGGGCTGGATATTGGCCAGAACGGAGCAGTAAGTCTTTCACTTCAATTATCACCCTGTTTCTTGGCTCCAGTTCAGCTCTGATTTGAGCTAAAGAAAACCTGTAAGTGTGTTGAAAAGCTTCTCACACTTGGGAACATAGGAACAGTTAGCCCCTCAAGCCTGTTCCACCATTCAATGAGATCATGGCTAATCTGCGGCTTAACTCCATATACTTGCCTTTGCCCCATATCCCTTAATACCTTTGATTAACAAAAATCTATCAATCTTAAATTTCAAAATAACGATTGACCTAGCATTATTTTCCATTTGCGGAAGAGAGTTCCAACCTTCTACCGCCCTTTGTATGTAGAAGTGTTTCCCAATTTCACTCCTGAAAGGCCTGGCTCTAATTTTTAGACTATGTCCCCTTGTCCTAGAATCCCCACCAGTGAAAATAATTTCCTCTCATTTCCAAGACAGCACTCCCCCATGTCCCGTAAAAGTTAAGTACATGCAATGCTTCTAAACATGCACAGCACAGACCGACTCCTACTAAGCATGAAATGAATAAGGGAAATGTTGCTTTGACAGGAGAAATCATTACCATTTTTACGATGCTTTTAGTAACAAATGGCTTCTTCATTCTCCTGCTAAAAATGTTGGTCCTGTGACAAGATAACGATCATGCCACTATAAATGGGTTACTGAATAGCCAATGATGCCATCCATTTGGTGGCATCTATAGCCCGGAGATACAGAAATGTGGGAGAAAATCACTGTCAGTGTTTTATCGCCATTATCTTCCATTGCTCTGAGACCAGTAGTTATAACACTGACTCTTTGGGGGCGATTTTGCCAGCCCTGGGGAGGTAGGTATGGAGGCGGGTCTGCCGGGAAAATGGCAGAATTTGGGGGCGAGTGCCCAACCCACGTCCAACCCACCTCCATGCCATCTTCCCAGGAGGCGGGTAGCCATCCCACGCTGGGTCCCGTCTCCTTGGAGGTGGGAAGGGATTAAAGCCTATTAACTGCCTGTTAACAGGCAGAAAATAGGATTAACCCCTTTTTGCCCTCACAAGTGCGGGCTTCCCGAAGGCTCCAAAACCCGTCAGGTCAGCAAGGCGAGTAGAGGGTCTGTGGGGGTCGGGGGGGGTGGGGTGCAAAAGTGTGGTGTGAAGGTAAATGATGGGTGCAAGAGTGTAGAGTTGAGTATCTGAGGTAAGTCCTCAGTGTTATTAAAAGTGTACTTACCTTTGTTTCTTCCTGCAGGCTTCAATCGGTTTGTATGCGGAGAGTCTCGGATCTCCGCGTTGGGAATGACAGGTGGCCGTTGCATTCTCAGATGCAACAACCATCTCATTTCTGTTAAAGAAAGAAGTTTGATGGGGTCTTATAATCAAGACCTCATCAAACTGCAGAGAATGTCACTGTTTGATAGCTTTACAGGGCTGTCAAACGATGACAATTCATCTGTCAAAATGTTTGACAGATGAAACGTCATACATTGACAGGCTCTGCAACCGACTTTCCTTTAATTGGTCTGCTGAGCCCGCTGGGCGGGCTTAACAAGGTCAATCAAGGAAAAATAGCGTGGGTTGGCCAGAAGTTGATGGAGGCAGGACTGAAACCCGACAAGTGGGAGTCCCGCCTCCAAAAGCTCCCCATTGGCAAAATCACCCCCTTTATAACTGTACAGAATGGATTTTTATTCATTCAGTTCTAACCAAATTATATAATTAGCCACCTGATGAACTTACATAATGAAATAAATGATCAGCGAGCTTTCTGATAGCTGAACGGTAAAATGCACTGTGTGCTGTAGTACTAAGCCATGCCAGACAGAATTTGATCCTTGATCTATGCTAATCTGAGCCAGGGCAGCAGTTATAGCGCTATAATTAGCCTCATTGCCTCTGGTCTTGAGAGGGCAATAAATGAGACAGGGTTTCAGCTCCTGACTGGTAGCCAGCGATGCAGGGTGGAAGGTACATGTGCGTGGATGTTGAGTGCGGAGAAGATCGGGTTCGGTGGTGTATACACAACGACTGAGCCTCCACAGCCCTCTGGGGTAGAGAATTCCAAAGATTCACCACCCTCTGAGTGGCAGTGGTCGGGAATAGTGCGGGAACGGGTCAGTTTTCTGAGGTGATTATAAATGCACGGCCAACCCATTCCTGCCAGGCTGGATGTAAGCGTAATTTTTGTTAGAGTTTTTTGAGGTTGTAACTAGCAGGATAAGGGGGAACCAGTGGATGGGGTGTATTTGGATTTTCAGAAGGCATTCAATAAGGTGCCACACAAGAGGTTATTAAACAAAATGAGGGCTCATGGGATTGGGGGTAATATACTAGCATGGATTGAGGATTGGTAAACGGACAGAAAACAGCGAGTAGGAATAAACGGGTCATTTTCGGGTTGGCAGGCTGAACTAGTGGGGTACCGCAAGGATCAGTGCTTGGGCCTCAGCTATTCACAATCTATATACAGGAAACTTTGTTATATCCGGCACCGACGGGACCGAGCTGTTGCCGGACATACAAAGTTAATGTTGAAGCATACGGAGGTTTTCAACTCCGTATCTGACAACAAACACTGTTGCTTAGCAAAAGCTTCTAAACAGTCGGCTGCAGCTGCAAGCGTCTCTAGCTGAAGCTGTTGCTATAGCTACAGACCTTGCAGTGCCTGACTGGGGAAAAAAAGCAACGAGAACTAAAAAACTTACAGAAAACGGCTCCTGATTTTTGCCGTTAGATCGAGTATTCCGGACATATAACCTCTGGATAAACCAAAGTTTCCTGTAAATTATTTGGATGAGGGGACCAAATGTAATATATCCAAGTTTGCTGATGATACAAAGCTAGGTGGGAATGTAAGTTGTGAGGAGGATGCAAAAAGGCTTCAAGGGGATATAGACAGGCTAAGTGAGTGGGAAAGAACATGGCAAATGGAATATAATGTGAAGAAATGTGAAGTTATCCACTTTGGTAGGAAAAATAGAAAAGCAGAGTATTTTTTAAATGGTGAGAGGTTGGGAAATGTTGGTGTTCAGAGGTACCTGGGTGTCCTTGTTTATGAATCACTGAAAGTTAACATGCAGGTACAGCAAACAATTAGGAAAGCAAATGGTATGTTGGCCTTTATCAGTCCAAAGATGTGCGGGTTAGGTTGATTGGCTATGATAAATTGACCCTTAGTGTTAGGGGGATTAAATACGTGGGGTTACGGGGATAGGGTGGGATATGTGTTGGTGCAGGGGTTACGGGGATCGAGTGGGATATGTGTCGGTGCAGGCTCGATGGGCCGAAATGGCCTCTATCTGCACTGTGGGGTTTCTGTGATTCTGTGATAAGAGGATTTGTGTATAAGAGTAAAGATGTCTTACTGCAATTATACAGGGCCCTGGTGAGACCACACCTGGAGTATTGTGTACAGTTTTGGTCTCCTTACCTAAGGAAGGATATACTTGCCATAGAGGGAGTGCAACGAAGGTTCACCAGACTGAATCCTGGGATGGGGGGATTGCCTTATGAGGACAGATTGAGTAGACTAGGCCTATATTCTCTGGAGTTTAGAAGAATGAGAGGTGATCTCATTGAAACATACAAAATTCTTACACGGCTTGACAGGGTGGATGTTGGGAGGATGTTTCCCTTGGCTGGAGAGTCTAGAACCAGGGGTCACAGTCTCAGAATAAGGGGTCAGCCATTTAGGACTGAGATGAGGAGAAATTTCTTCACTCAGAGCGTGGTGAATCATTGGAATTCTTTACCCAAGAGGGCTGTGGAGGCTCAATCGTTGAGTATATTCAAGACAGACATTGTTAGAATTTTGGCTATTAAGGGTATCAAGGGATATGGGGATAGTGCAGGAAAGTGGAGTTGAGGTAGAAGATCAGCCAGGATCTTATTGAATGGCAGAGCAGGCTCGAAGGGCCAAATAACCTACTCCTGCTCCTATTTCTTATGTTCTATGTGCCTCATGAATAAATGCAAATCAGGGTCCTAGGCTGTTCGGACCCTGAGACGTTTTTAACTGGAAAAATTGGAAGCGCCAACTCGCCCCCAACTCTCTGAGTAAAACTTAACGGGATTGGTTGCAGAGGACCACTGGAGGCACTATTTAAAGGCGCACTCAGGAGCTATTGTCCTTTTTGGTTTCCTCAGGGATTTTTGTGCTTGGAGAATGCTTGTGTCCGATTTTGCTTTGCCTTACCCATCTGAACCAGCACTCCAGCACTCACAGCTTGCCAGGTGTGCTTCATGGTTTTGGATGGAGGAAGAGGGCCGGGAAGAGGAGCAGCAGCAGCACCTTCAACAACCAGGAGGAGCAGTTGGTGGGCCTGTTAGAAGACAGTGGGTGAGGAGGGGGGGGTGGGTGGGGGTGTTCTGCTTGTAGGAAGGTCTGTAGGCCAAGAGTCAGTTTCCTGGCTATCTCGGAGGAGCAGAGCACGAGAAGGCCACGCTTTTCCAGGCAGTCTATCACTGACCTCAGCAGCCTCCTGCAACAAGACCTGCTGCTTGCTGGGCCAGGTTGCCATGCTTTGCCAGCAGCTCTCGAAGTCAGCACCGCCCTCAACTTTTTTGCCTCAGGCGCCTTCAAGGACAGGTCAGGGCACATCTCCTGCGTTGCACAGCTGTATCAGGCAGGTCCCCCAAAGCCGCAGGGTCAACCAATATATCACAATATATATGGACGGCAACACTCATAATAAGAGAGCTCTGGGATTAGCAGCACTGTCTGGCTTCCCTCATGTCCACGGCGGGAGGGCGGGGGCGGGGGCGGAGGCAGAGGTGGAGGAGGGGAAGAGTCCCTATGGACAGCACTCATGTAAGCATCAAAAGGCGAGACAGCAGTTTTCATCAACAGGAAGGACTCTCACTTCATTAATGTCCAGCTGGTGTCTGATCATCGCCAAAGGATCACACAAGTCTGCACCAGTTTCACTATCAGCTGTTACGATGACTTTATCCTGCGAGAGTTAACCATCCCCCACTATTCCACCCTTCCAGGGATGTCAGAGGGTGGCCGTTTGGGGACAAGAGCTACTTTCTCCACACATGGCTGATGACAACCCACAGCGGCCGCACCAAGCCTGAGCAGCTAAGGTACAATCACAGCCATGGGACCACATGGAACATCATAGAGCACAATATAGAGCCCAGAGCAAACACATCTGCAACAGGTAGATTGGTGAGGACAAGGTCAAGTCGGTTTTTCCCTTGTGTTGGTTCTCTCACCTCCTGTTGCAGGACCAGACTGGCAGCTCTGTCCTTCAGGACTCGGCTAACTCAGTCAGTAGTGGTGCTACTGTGCCACTCTTGGTGATAGACATTGAAGTCCCCCTCCCAGAGTAAATGCTGTGCCCCTGCTACCCTCAGTTCTTCCTCCAAGTGAAGGAGCATTGATTCATCTGCTGAAGGAAGGCAGTAGGTGGTAATCAGTTGATGATTTCTTTACCCATGTTTGACCTGAAACCATGAGATTTCATGGGGTCTGAACTCAATGTTGAGGACCCCCAGTGCCACTCCCCCACAACTGTATATCAATGTGCCCCCACCTTGGCGGACACCAGTGGGACTGGACATAGCCAAGGTTGGTGATGGAGGAGTTTGGGACTTTGGCTGATAGGTATGATTCTGTGAGTATGACTATGTCAGGCTATTGCTTGTCTAGTCTGTGGGACAGCGCTCCCAATAATGGCACCAGTTTCCTGATGGTAGTGAGCAGGCCTTTGTAGGGTTGCCTGAGGTGGGCTGGGTGTGTCCCTTTTGCTAGTGCTGGCCATGTGCCCGGGGTGTTCCAGGCCAGGGGTGCCCCAGGAGGTGTTAATGGACTGGGCCAGGGTGGGCCTGGACAGGAGCAGTGCAATTTGGGTACACTGATGCCATCCAATGCTGGGCCAGTGGCAGGGAGAGGAACCAGAAAATCTGCCCCATGAGGTCCAAGGTCGCTCAGTAGATTATTTTGCATATTCCACTGATCTATGTCTGAACAGTTAGATAAATGTTAAATACATACATATTTGCTGTGATTTTCTTAATTTATAAACAAGATTTGGAAGCATGAAGTCGAAGAGCATAACCAATGTATTGAAGACAAACCCCCTTAACTGCACAGGAATAAAGGATTAAACAATCAGCCATTTCCAAGCTTTTATTCCCTGTATAACAGACAAAGGCTGAAGATGTCAAGAAAACAATTTATTTACACTGACTCCGACCTACAATCCTTCAAGACAGTCTGGACTAATCCCAAGGTGGTATTGCAACACCAGATTACAATGTTTATTTCCAATCTGTCACACCAGCACCAAAGTTCATTTTTCAATTCCTCAATTCAAGTTGCCATCGCAGAACAGCTCAGTCACTGGGCTTCAAATTAAGGCAAAGTACTGACACAGGTCATGGTGAAGCACACAGACTGTGTTACGACAGACCCTATCAAAAGCAGAATTTTTTTTTTACTTTCTACTACTCGGATTAGAGGAAGATTGAACTAAAAATAATAAATAGTAGCTGAGTAAGGGGCAGCGACATTAGTCCACGTCTCATTCTTCCCCCTGGCAGTGCTGTGAAGAACTGAAAATTGAACTCTTCACTAAAATCCCTAGGATTTTGCTGTAAATAGAAATATCAAGTGAAAGTCGGTGCAAATCAGAAGAAGCATTTGAAGAATGCTGAAGCATCTCTGGCAGTTGAATTGGGCTGCAGTAAATATTTAAGAACTAAAGTTGGTTAAATCACCATCGTAAGTCTAGAATTCTCTTCAGGTGGGTGTTGAAAACATTTTTTACAAAGTGTTACGACATATTTACAGCACAGAAACAGGCCATTCGGCCCAAATGGTCCATGCTGGTGTCTGTGCTCCACACGAGCCTCCTCCCACCCTTCTTCATCTTACCCCATCGACATATCCTGTCTCCCTCATGTGTTTATCTAGCTTCCCCTTAAATGCATCTATGCTATTCGCCTCACTCCTCCTTGTGATAGCGAGTCCCACATTTTAACCACTCTCTGGATGAAGTAGTTTCTCTTGAATTCCCGATTGGATTTATTAGTGATTATCTTATATTCTTGGCCCATGGTTCTTGACTCCCTGCAAGTGGAAACATCTTCTCTATGTCTACCCTATCAAACCCTTTCATAATTTTAAAGACCTCGATCTGTTCACCCCTCAGTCGTCTCTTTTCTAGAGAAAAGAGACCCAGTCTGTTCAATCTTTCCTGATAGTTATAACCTCTCAGTTCTGGTACCATTTTAGTAAATCTTTTTTGCACCTTCTCCAGTGCTTCTACGTCCTTCCTGAATATTGAGACCAGAATTGTTCTCCAAGTGTGGTCAAATCAAGGTTCTATACAAGTTTAAGATAACTTCTCTGCATTTCAATTCTATCTCTCTAGAAATGAACCCCAGTGCTTTGTCTGCTTTTTTATGGACTTATTAACCTGCGTCGCTACTTTTAGTGATTTGTGAATCTGTAACCCCAGATCCCTCTGTCCCTCTACCCCATTTAAACACTTTTTTTCCAAGGGGTATGTGGCCTCCTTATTCTTCCTACCTAATGTACAACCTCACATTTATCTATATTGAAGTTCATTTAACAATTACATACCCGTTCTGCAAGTTTATTTTTGCATTACATTGGTGCCAAATCCATCGAAACAAGAAGGCAACAAGAAAATCCAGTCCTTGATTTGCAACTGTGGCAACCCTGTTCACATAATGATTTAACTAGTTACTGAGGAACACGACAAGCAACTGGAGTCTAAATCTTGATCTTAAGTGAGATGTGAACTATGAAATGTGACATCTTGGTGATTTTTGTGATGTATGGCAGGATTGGCTTTTATAGACGGGCTCCTTGTAATTAGTTAAGGAACTATTGCACACATTGTAATGTCAACACTCAAGGAATAATCACCTTGTGGGGAAAGCAATATTCAGATCGGAGTCCAAGGCAACAGTAATGATATTGCAGATGAGCACTTTCCTCAGACAGAATATGAAATTGCAAAATCTTTCTACTCCAGTGCTTTCGTAGAACACATTAACAGAGTTGAATTTGTCAACACCCGTTATTTATGCCACACTACTCTCTATATATCTACTCACATTCAGCAGTAAGACCAATGCTTGCATTCCAAATGCCAAGTTATACTTTCTAAATACATACTTACAACTTTACAAAATCAGCTGAAAATAAGTATTTCCATGGAATATTTTAAGATGGATTTATCGAAGTTTACTGGAGTGCAGGTAATTGCAGTGTATTGGGGCACTGCCTAGCGGCGGGCTACAGGTCGAATCACCCACTTTGTCGAGTTCCCTATCTCAGCCATGGAAGGAGGGGAGGAGAAAAAGCAGAGGTAGGGTTGCCATGAGCCACTCCCATATATGTCCTAGCAGCTGACTTAATAAAAGTAATGGCGGGAAGCTGGGAGCAGGTTGTCCACATACCCTCTTCACCACAAAGTGTGTGAGACTTAGAGGCCTGACTGAGAAAAATGGAGCAAAATATTAGAATGCTTATTTAACTGAAACATAGGAACAGGAGTAGGCCGTTCAGCCCTGTTCTGCCATTCAATTATATCACGGCTGATCTGTATCTTAACTCCATTTACCCACCTTGGTTCCATATCCCTTAATACTATTACCTCACTAAAATCTATCAATCGCAGTTTTGAAATTTTTAATTGACCCCCAACCTCAACAGCTTTTTGAGGGAGAGAGTTCCATTAACCTTTCCGTAAAGAAGTGCTTCCTGACATCGCCCCTGAATGGTCTCACTCTAATTTTAAGTTTACGCCCCCTTGTTCTGGATTCCCAACCAGTTTCTCTCGAGCTACCCCATCAATTCCTTTAATCATCTTAAACATCTCAATTAGATCACCCCTTAATCTTCGACACTCGAGGGAATACAACCCTAGTTTATGCAAGCTGTCCTCATAATTTAACCCTTTTAGCCCGGTACCATTCAACTGCATGCCCTCCAAGGCCACCATATCCTTCTTGAGGTGCAGCGCCCAGAACTGAACGCAGTACTCCAGATGCAGTCTAAGCAGAACGTTATACAATGCAGCATAACTTCCACCTCTTTGTATTCCAGCCCCACTGAGATGAAGGCTAACATTCCATTAGCCGCTTTAATTAATGGAAACGTTTTACTTCATAACCTATCCTAGGACATGTCATTGCTGGAGAATTTAATTTTTCATTTTTACTGATTTATGTGGCATCCTGTTGGAAATATTGGTTTGAACATGAATACCAGATAAAATCTACGCGTACTCCTGTAACTGAATGATTTCAAAAGCTCTGAACCCAGTCAAGCACTCTTCATTGATCCTAACTCTTCTGAGGTCACAATGCCCCCACACTTCATGCCAAATCAAATTTAATTTATATTGGTAAAACACTGATTAACATAATAGCAAAATACTGCAGATGCTGGAAATCTGAAATAACAACAGAAAATGCTGGAAATACTCAGCAGGCCAGGCAGCATCCGTGGAGAGAGAAACAGAGTTAACGTTTCAGGTCTGGGACCCTTCATCAGAACTGGAAAAAGCTGGAGGTGTAACAGATATTAAGCAGGTGCAGGGATGGGGGGGGCGGTGTTTAGGAGGGGAGGAAGGAATTGAAAGAACACCCTGTACTTTTGTAAGAGGCAGGAAAGATAAAATGTTGCAAATGGGAATGGCAAAAATCATACTGCATGATAAATGGGGGCAGGGATAATTATCTGAAATTGTTGAACTCAATGTTGAGTCCGGCAGACTGCAAAGTGCCCAATCGAAAGATGAGGTGCTGTTCCTCGAGTTTACGTTGAGCTTCATTAGAACAATGTAATAGGCCGAGGACAGAGAGATCAGAGTGGGAGTGAAGCGGTGAATTAAAGTGACAGGCGACCAGAAGCTCAGGGTCACCCTTACGGACTGAACGGAGGTGTTCAGCAAAGCGGTTGCCCAATCTGCGTTTGGTCTCCCCAGTGTAGAGGAGACCGCATCGTGAGCAGCGAATACAGTACAGGTACACTATCCCTTATCCAAAAGCCTTGGGACCAGCTGAGTTTTGGTTTCCGGAATTTTTCAGATTTCAGAATGTATTGGGAAATTTGTCGGGGGTCGGGGTCGGCCGGGGGGTCGGGGGGTGGGTCAGCGGGGGGTCAGGGGTGGGGGTCGGCGGGGGGTCGGGGTTGGCGGGGGGGTCGGCGGGGGGTCGGTGGTCGGGGGGAGAAAAGAATATCGGACGGGCCGCGGTTCGGGGGGGGTCGGGTCAGGTGGGAGGGGGGAGAAAAGAATATCGGACGGGTCGGGGGTCTGGTCGGGTCGGGTGGGGGGAGGAGAAAAGAACATCGGACGGATCGGGGGTCGGGTCGGGTCGGGTGGGGGGTGGAGAAAAGAATATCGGACGGGCCGCTGCAGCTATCGGACGGGCTGCTGTATTGTTGGGTTCACTCTCCCGGTATCTCCTTCACACTGCCCGGCTCGGCCTGCAACCTCCTACCCAGGAGGGAACTCCGTGACCCTCTGCCCTGCTCAGCGTAAGTTGTGCGCCACTCTGGTCATGTCGTGTGCACGACTTACGCTGAACGAAAAAACTTTCGGTTTTTAGAGGTTTTCGGTTTTCGGAAGTTCGGATAATGGATAGTCTCCCTGTATATTAAATTGCAAGAAGTGCAAGTAAATCGCTGTTTCACCTGGAAGGGGTGTTTGGGGCCCTGGACAGTGGGAAGGGAGGAGGTAAAAGGGAATGTGTTGCACCTCCTGCACTTGCACAGGAAGGTGCCAGGTGAAGGAGAAGGGCTGTTGGGTGTGATTGAGGAGTGGACCAGGGTGTCACGGAGGGAGCGGTCCCTTCAGAATGCTGAAAGGTGAGGTGAGGGGAAGATGTGTTTGGTGGTGGGATCACGTTGGAGGTGGCGGAAATGGCGGAGGATGATCCGTTGAATGTGGAGGCTGGTGGGGTGAAAGGTGAGGACAAGGGGAACCCTATTAAAGGTGTTGCTATGGGATTCCACATGGGACCTAGCTATGCCTGCCTGTTCATGGGATATGTGGAACATTCTTTGTTCCAGTCCTACTTAGGTCCCCTCCCTCACCTCTTTTTCCGGTACATCGATGACTGTATTGGTGCCGTTTCCTGCTCTCGCCCTGAACTAGATAAGTTCATTCACTTTACTTCCAATTTCCACCCTTTCCTCAACTTCACATGGTCCATCTCCGACTCTTCCCTTCCCTTCCTTGACTTCTCCGTCTCCATTTCTGGCGATCGGCTTTCAACAAACATCCACTACAAGCCCACCGACTCCCACAGCTACCTGGACTACACTTCCTCCCACCCCGCTTCCTGTAAGGACTCTATTCCATTCTCCCAGTTTCTCCGTCTCCGCCGTGTCTGTTCTGACGATGCCACCTTCCATACTAGTGCTTCCGACATGTCTTCCTTTTTCCTCAACTGAGGATTCCTCTCTACCATGGTTGACACGGCCCTTGACCGTGTCCGTTCTATTTCCCGCACTTCTGCTCTCACCCCTTCCCCTCCCTCCCAGAACCACGATAGGGTTCCCCTTCTCCTCACCTTTCACCCCACCAGCCTCCACATTCAACGGATCATCCGCCGCCATTCCCGCCACCTCCAATGTGATCCCACCACCAAACACATTTTCCCCTCACCTCCCCTTTCAGCATTCCGAAGGGACCGCTCCCTCCGCGACACCCTGGTCCACTCCTCAATCACACCCAACAGCCCTTCTCCTTCACCTGGCACCTTCCCGTGCAAGCGCAGGAGATACAACACATGCCCTTTTACCTCCTCCCTTCCCACTGTCCAGGGCCCCAAACACCCCTTTCACGTGAAACAGCGATTTACTTGTACTTCTTGCAATTTAATATACTGTATTCGCTGCTCATGATGTGGTCTCCTCTATATTGGGGAGACCAAATGCAGATTGGGCGACCGCTTTGCGGAACACCTCCGTTCAGTCCATAAGGGTGACCCTGAGCTTCTGGTCGCCTGTCACTTTAATTCACCGCTTCACTCCCACTCTGATCTCTCTGTCCTCGGCCTATTACATTGTTCTAATGAAGCTCAACGTAAACTCGAGGAACAGCACCTCATCTTTCGATTGGGCACTTTGCAGCCTGCCGGACTCAACATTGAGTTCAACAATTTCAGATAATTATCCCTGCCCCCATTTTTCATGCTGTATGATTTTTGCCATTCCCATTTGCAACATTTTATCTTTCCTGCCTCTTACAAAAGTACAGGGTTTTCTTTGAATTCCTTCCTGCCCTCCTAACCCCCTGTCTCTGCACCTGCTTAATATCTATTACATCTCCAGCTTTTTCCAGTTCCCAGACCTGAAACGTTAACAGTGTTTCTCTCTCCACGGATGCTGCCTGGCCTGCTGAGTATTTCCAACATTTTCTGTTGTTACACTTGTAGTGATCAATAGCATGTCATTCTATAGTGGACACTAGGTGCAGCTGTATATAGCTGTATGTACAAGGCTACACTACCCAGCTGTATGATATTAAGACTACATTACCCATGAGGCACTAGGCTACCCACAAGGCAGTAGTCAAGATGGAAGCCTCTACAAGATGCTGCACAAGTCCACATGTGCTCAATAAAAGTAACTAGCAAAAGCTAGCTGTGTTCATAATAAGAATGTCTATTTATTAATGAACATAACATGGTATCAGGGTGGTGAAGATCTGCTGAAAATTGTGAAAAGCAACATGGAGAATTTGAAGCCACCAGAGCGTTTGAATCTCACAGAAAAAATCGACTGCAATTGGCAAACTTTTAAACAGCAATTCGAACTCTACATTGCAGCCATTGGATTCGGTACGAAGCCAGACGCAAGGAAGATAGCGTTGCTGCTTATGATTGCAGCCCACAGGCGATAAAGGTATTTAATACATTTGTATTTAATCCAGCGGAGAACAGAGAAAAATTAGAAGATGTGCTAAAAAAAATTTGATGCACATTGCTCTCCCAAAAAGAATGAGACGTATGAAAGATACATCTT
Organism: Somniosus microcephalus; assembly: GCF_052327205.1. Taxonomy (NCBI): domain Eukaryota; kingdom Metazoa; phylum Chordata; class Chondrichthyes; order Squaliformes; family Somniosidae; genus Somniosus; species Somniosus microcephalus. Next base: position 284,364,928 of record NC_140987.1, on the reverse strand, counting down.
CTGTTCTCGGACACAGCAACAAAATGAGACTTTTGATAGCTTTATAACTGATCTGAAACTGAAAGCACAGACATGTAATTTCTCTGAGCTCAAAGCATCCATGATTCGTGACCAGATTGTGTTTGGTATTCATGATAAAAAAGTCAGGGAACGTCTGTTGAGAGAAACCGAACTAAATTTGGAAAATGCGGTGAAAATATGCCAAGCCAGCGAGCTAGCTCGAAATCACATGAATACTTTCAGTGAAATCAATAATGATGCGAATGTAATGAGTGATAATGCTGCTGTCGGTGCTGTGTCCTACAAGGGGAAGAAACATGGGCAGGACAGAAATGCAAAGCAATTGGAGGATGACATTTTTAATTGTAAACGCTGTGGTTACAAACACCAGTTAAGACAATGCCCAGTGTTTGGAAAAATGTGCACAAAGTGTAATGGAAAGAATCACTTTGCCAAACAATGCTTTTCAAAAGTAAAAACGACGAAAGGGCAACGAGTTAATGTGATTGAGGACATTTTTTGTAAGAATGGTGTCATGTGACGATATCAAAAAAGATACAGAAAATGTGCAGCCCTCAGAAATAGACAATGCTGAACATAAAGTTAATGCAGTAAAAGAGGACAAATGGATGATCCCACTGCAGATAAATGGAGCATTAGTTACATTGAAACTGGACACTGGGGCAAAAGCAAACTTAATCAGTATGAGTGACATTAACAATATGAAAGAAAAGCCCAAAATACAGAAAAAGTCAGTACTACTGAAGGACTATAATGGACAGAAAATAGATAGCTTAGGTGCATGCAGACTAAAAGTGACAGTCAAAGACAAAGGCCTAGAAATTCAGTTGGGCGCGCCAGCCGTTAGCGCCTTAGGGGGAGTAGATCTCGAGCGCTAGGCGCATAGCGCCCGGGCGCAGCGCGATCTGCGCCTCGCCCCAACTTCAGTACACATTTAGCGCTGGCGCAAAGTCTTAGCGCGCGCCCTGCTGCGCGCGCAGATCATGACGTCATTTCATCGTGCAACGCCCTTTGTGCGCCCCGAACCGGAACTTCACTCACGCCGGCCCATTGTGCGCCGGGCGGCCCTAACGACTGTGAAGTGGAACAGTACACAGCCGAGGCGGGCCGCGGGGAGCGCTAATTAAAGGGCACTTACCCTGCACTATAAAGGCCAGCCATTTTGCAGCATTCACTCTTGTGCAACGGTTTTTTGGAGAGAGACCAAGGAGGAGAGCTTACTGGTTTGGACCAACACTAGGACAGGTATTTTTGGCTCAGGCCAGAGCTTAGCAATTATCTTTGCCTTCATTGAGAGCTCAGTGTTTGCCAGCATATAATGGGGGCTGCATTGGGTGCCAACGCTGACTTTCAGCCTTATGCCAGAAGGGCTTACAGACGCCGTGAGAGAGTGGCAGCCCTGGCTAGACGCAGAGGGGGCAACAGGCGTCGCCAACTGAGGCCTTACCCACCCAGGGTATACCGCCAGCAGTCCTCCTATCTGACCATGTCTGCCGCGATGTGTGTTAGGAGGCTGCGATTCAGAAGGGAGGTGGTTGCAGACATCTGCCAGCTGCTTCACAGAGATCTGCAGCCACAGCTGATGCGCAGGACGTCTCTGTCGGTGGCAGTGAAGGTGACGGTGGCTCTCAACTTCTATGCCACCGGCTCCTTCCAATCCGCTGCTGGGGACATCGCTAACATCTCCCAGTTCGCCGTGCATTGCTGCATCCGCCAGGTGACCGATGCCCTTTTCAGAAGGAGACATCAATTCATCTCCTTCCCCATGACCCTGGACAAGCAGCAGCAGCATGCAGTGGGATTTGCAAGAATAGCGGGCTTCCCCATGGTGCAGGGCGCCATTGACTGCACGCATGTGGCTTTGCGGGCACCTCTGGAGCATGCCGAGGATTACCGCAACCGGAAGGGCTACCATTCCCTCAACGTACAGCTGGTGTGTGACCACAGGCAGCGCATCCTAGCTGTCAATGCCCGCTTTCCAGGCAGCAGCCACGATGCCTTTATCCTGCGACAGACAACTGTGGCTGACATGTTCCAGGCACAGCCTCCCCCAAGAGGATGGCTTATCGGAGACAAAGGCTATCCTTTGTGTACCTGGCTCATGACCCCGCTCCGCGCGCCCACGACCCCTGCTGAAGAGGCATACAACGAGAGCCATCAAGCGACTAGGAACATCATAGAACAAACAATCGGCGTCCTCAAGCAACGGTTCCGCTGTCTCGATCGCTCCGGGGGAGCCCTCCAGTATTCGCAGGAGCGAGTCTCCCAATTCGTCGTCGTTTGCTGCATGCTGCACAACCTGGCTATTCGCAGGACTCAGGCACTGCCACCTCATGTTGGACCACCACCTCAGGAGGAGGAGCAGGAGGAGCATGAGGAGGAGGAGGACGAGGAGTACCAGCCCAGGAGGGAGGCAGAAGGTCCAAGGGCCGCCCGTCGGCGGCTTATTGAACGTCACTTCTAGGCCCCCTGTCAGGGAATGGCTTGTGCCAATGAAAGAACATGATTGCAGCCGCTCCGCAAGCCCTCAGTCGGTTAAGGCAACAAACACTTCAAAGATCAAACATGGACAATGTTAATAAATAAAATGCTTTATTGTACAAACTCAGGGCCCTTCCCACATGAAAACCAAAAACAGACGAAACCCCCAAAAAACACTCAAACACATTACTCGCTCCCACAACCTGGAGAGGATTAACAAAACAGTGCAACTAAAATGGCCGTCATCCTCGGCCTTCGTAAAAAACAAACATCACATCCTCGGCCTTCAAAAAACAAACATCCAATTCTCGGCCTTCAAAAAACAAACACAACTGGCCACACATTCGACTTTTTGGCCCGCTAGGGCGATGCCTTGGCCATCTTTGTGTGGCCCCTGCCCGCCCTGCTGCTCCTCCTCACAGTAAGGCCATTGGCTGCTGCAAGGCTGGGGGCAGGCTCCAGAGGGGCACATGTCGTGACGGCAGATGCCCTTGGGGGTCGGCCTAGTCGAGGTCTGGCCGTCGAGCGGGCGGCTGTTGAATGCTGCAGCTGTGGCTGGCCAGCATCAGTCGCTGCAGCAGCTCCTGGCAGCTCCACTGGGGGAGTGGCAGTGGCGGCTGGAGGAATGGGGGCAAGCTGGCGGATGGCAGGCGCTCGCTGGTCGCCTGAGACACTGGCACTCGCCCGGGCCAGCACTGCAGCATGCGCACCAATCTGCCGAGGGACAGACCGCTGTGCTGCTGCAGCACGCCGGGTGCCCTGGCGATGCCTGGCTGACACAGCGAGTGTGGCAGCAGTGAGTGCCCATGTTGACCTGTTCAGTGACCTCATCAGAGCACCCAGTGACTGCACGGCACCACTGATCAGCTGCCCACTCGCTGCCTGAGCTGCCCCGAATGCCGCCTGACTCGCTGCCTGATCTGCCCCGAATGCTGCCCGACTCGCTGCCTGCTCTGCCCCGAATTCCACCAAACTGATGGCCTGTGAGGCCCCGACGTTGGTCATACTCCGAGAGAGGGACTCGATGGCCTCAGGCAACCGTGCCACTACCCCCATGAGCTCCGTGTGCCGGCGCTCCGAGTCCGTGGACAAGTCCTCGAGGCGTTCCATCTCCTCGGCGAAGACCATCTCCGGACTGGAGGCCGGATCCCCCCTCTGGGGAGAAGGCCGCCGAGCTGGCTGAGCCTTCCTGCGTTGCTGGACGCCGCTGGGCCCAGCAATTGGACTCCCCTCCGACCCTTCCCCCCCTCTGGGGAGATGGCCGCTGAGCTTCCACCCCCCTCCCGCGTTTCTGCAGGCCGCAGGTCCCATGAGCTCCCCTCCCCTCCGACACTTCCGCCACGCTCCCCTCCAGGGAAGACGTGTCCCCTACATTCGCATGGGTTGCCGCGGCTGAGGGTTCCCCTGATGGGCCGCCTTCCTCTTGCTCCTCCTCCTCCTCCTCTTCTGAGGGGTTGTCACTGGCAAGTTCAGGGACCTCCTCCTCACCATCTGAAAGCAGGAAGGCACAAGAGTAGCTTTAGAGTGAGGAGAGGGCGTCAGCGAGGGATGCATGAGTGGTGGCATTCAGCGCATTGGTCGGACAGTGGCAAAGGATGTAGATCTGATGCGCAAGTGGGACAAGAGAGGTCCAAAAGGTCATGTCCTTACCATTGGTGCCCAGAACAGGGTCGGCATCTCCACATGCAACAGGGCCAATCACCCGGCCACCCATGATGCGCTCCACGCGATGTTGCAGCTCGGTGAGCGGCTGGATCTGGGGTCAGCCTCCCCCGGTCGCAGTCTGGCTCTTCTTATTATTGGACAGCTTGGCCTGCAAGAGAAAGGACGGCCTCTAAGTACAGTGTGTAGCCCTGATCTTGTGTGCACTGCCTCCCATGGTGGAATAGCCTGGCCAGTGTGTCGCCCTGATCTTGTGTGCACTGCCTCCCATGGTGGAATAGCCTGGCCAGTGTGTCGCCCTGATCTTGTGTGCACTGCCTCCCATGGTGGAATAGCCTGGCCAGTGTGTAGCCCTGATCTTGTGTGCATTGCCTCCCATGGTGGAATAGCCTGGCCAGTGTGTAGCCCTGATCTTGTGTGCACTGCCTCCCATGGTGGAATAGCTTGGCCAGTGTGTTAAGTGCAGAATGTGCAATTGATGTTCATGCCTGTCCCATAGCTGCTGGATGAAGGCTGGCCATTAGAGCTTTAAGGTCCCTTTGCCCATAATGTGAGGTGCACATGCAAGGATGAGGAGGTCACTGGAAAGGGTACTCACCCTGACAATCCGAGTGAGGTCATTAAACTTTTTGTGGCATTGGACACCGCTCCTGGGGACCTCGCTGTTGGCTGACACCTTGCTGGCGACATGCCTCCAGGTTCTCCGGTAGACGCGGACCGGCGCCTTCCTGCCATTGTCCGGGTACAAAATATGGCGCCTCTTCTCCACACCACCAACCAGCACACTCAGATCAAGCTCTGAGAAGCGCCGCGCTCGTTCACAGGCCTTCTGCATGGCTTCAGGTGCTATTTGGGTCCAGCAGCAGTGTTCAGGCCTAGCTGGAGGGCTCCACTATCCAGGGCGTGGCAGCAGACCAAGTCGACCCTTCCCCCTTAAGAGCTGGCCGGCGCCAGGGTGTCTGCTGTCAATCACGAGATGGCCGCACCTGCGCTGCGCCCGGCCTCGGCGCTCTCGCTCAGCACCTCCGGCTTAGCGCCTAAAGAGAGGCGTGCAGCGCCAGTTTTAGCGCTCGAGCAAACTCTTGGGGCGAAGCTAATGAATATCGGAGAAGTGGCCTCGATTTTGCGCCGGGCGCAAACTTTAGCGGCCGCCCGACTTTACCGCCCCAAAAGTGGCAACAATGAATTTCTAGGCCAAAGTGCATCATCTCATGTTTTCTGTTGTGGCTGAAAGACTTGATTCGATACTAGGTGACAAAGCTTGTGAAGACTTAGAACTGGTCAAGAGAGTCTACTGTATAAGCTGTGCCATAAGCAGACCAGATGACTCAAGTGATGAAGCAGAGAGCCCATCAAGGATGAAAAGGCCAAAGGGTATCCATGTCTTCAAAAAGCCTAGCTTCTCCAAGAAGAAAGAAAAAGACTTCAAGGTCAAAGAGAAGCCAAAGGAAGAAAAGCACAAAGAGGAAAAACACAAGGAGAAAAAGTCCAAAGATATAACCGCAGCAGATGTTGTTAAGCAGTGGAAAGAGGAAAAGAAAAAGAAGAAGCCTGCACCAGAGCAGGAAGCAGTTCTGGTGGATACTAATTCTTCCCTCAGGCCAATCTTTGGTGTTCCATTAGTCGAGGCTGCTGAGAGGACTATGCTGTATGATGGGATCCAGCTGCCAGCAGTTTTTCGAGAGTGCATTGACTACATTGAGAGTTATGGCATGAAGAGTGAAGGAAACACTGAAACCCTCTCCAAGCAAAGATCGCAAGGAGACCTCGATCTATACAAGAGCAGATTGATGACAATGCCGCAACTGCATCTTGTCATTCACCGCCAGAACAATCTCATGAAGACACATCAGACTTACCCGTGTTGAGAAGATCCACATGTGAAGTAAAGGAGCCTGATAGGCTTAATCTTTGAGTACAATGTAAAACTTTGAAAATGTGTTGACTGTTTTGAAAATGTTTATGTTTATAGAGCACTAACAAAAGTGTTACTGATATTATCTTTATTGTTTTCTTGAAAGTTGATTGATATTGATTTTGTTAAACATCAAAGAAAGGGGGATGTAGTGATCAATAGCATGTCATTCTATAGTGGACACTAGGTGGAGCTGTATATAGCTGTATGTACAAGACTACACTACCCAGCTGTATGATATTAAGACTACATTACCCATGAGGCACTAGGCTACCCACAAGGCAGCAGTCAAGATGGAAGCCTCTACAAGATGCTGTACAAGTCCACATGTGCTCAATAAAAGTAACTAGCAAAAGCTAGTTGTGTTCATAATAAGAATGTCTATTTATTAATGAACATAACAACACTGATTAACATGTTTGTGTAAAATTCCTTTGTGTGCTATTTTAACACAGCCTTTGACCTGTTTAAAATATTAGTGCACAGAACTGCATCAGCTCATTATCAGAGGAAATTAAACCATGTTGAGATGTCTCTTTACTTGCTGCTTCATTGTTAACAAAAAATTAATATGTTAAACAGTAATGCTTCCATATATTTTGATTATTAAGTAATCAGGAAGCATTTTCAACAGAAAGATAGATGAGCAATTAACTATTTTCTTTACAGAACTCTGTGATATATTTATAATACTGCACAGGGCAGTGAAGGCCAAATTCTGTATCCAGGTTCGGCAAATAAGAGGGTGGGGTTAATTGGATGCATGTGGGGAGCAAGGGGAGGAAGAGGCAGAAGGGGGGAGGGGTTGGTGGGAGGACAGGAGGGATAACGGGAGACGGGGAAAGGAAGAGATGAGGGGAGGAGTGGGAGAGATGGTTAGAAGCACCAAAGGGGAATTGGAGGAGAGTGGAGGAGGAGGGAAGGGAGACGCAAGGAGGTGAGGGAGAGGAAGGAACGGGAGAGGGAGGAGGAAGGGGAATAGGTGGATGGGGAGAACAAAGGGAGGGAAATGACCTCAGCGGGCCAGGGAAGCCTGCTAAACTCTCTGAGTGGAAAAGCGGGACTGAATGTCAGTAAGGTACCCTTCCATCAGTCAGCGCTGTAATATCAGCTCAGCAGGGAGGGAAGAAGTTACTTCCTTTCAATCCAGCTACAAATATTATCGGTGCAGTGAGTAAGTTACAGGGAGTTATGATTCCTAGGCGGGGTGGGGACGTGAAGCATATATGAAGTATTGATGGGGGTGTGGGGGTAGGTGTGGGGGGTGTGGGGGTAGGTGTGGGGGGTGTGGGGGTAGGTGTGGGGGGTGTGGGGGGTGTGGGGGGGGGTAGGTGTGGGGGGTGTGGGGGGGGGTAGGTGTGGGGGGTGTGGGGGGGGTAGGTGTGGGGGGTGTGGGGGGGGTAGGTGTGGGGGGTGTGGGGGGGTAGGTGTGGGGGGTGTGTGGGGGTAGGTGTGGGGGGTGTGTGGGGGTAGGTGTGGGGGGTGTGGGGGGGTAGGTGTGGGGGGTGTGGGGGGGTAGGTGTGGGGGGTGTGGGGGGGGTAGGTGTGGGGGGTGTGGGGGGTGAGGTGTGTGGGGGGTGAGGTGTGGGGGGCGTGGGGGGTGTGGGGGGTGAGGTGTGGGGGGTGTGGGGGTAGGTGTGGGGGGGGTGTGGGGGTAGGTGTGGGGGGGTGTGGGGGGGGTAGGTGTGGGGGGGGTGTGGGGGGTGAGGTGTGTGGGGGGGGTGTGGGGGGTGAGGTGTGGGGGGGGTGTGGGGGGTGAGGTGTGTGGGGGGTGAGGTGTGGGGGGGGTGTGGGGGGTGAGGAGTGGGGGGTGTGGGGGGTAGGTGTGGGGGTGTGGGGGGGTAGGTGTGGGGGCTAGGTGTGGGGGGGTAGGTGTGGGGGGTGTGGGGGGGTAGGTGTGGGGGGTGTGGGGGGGTAGGTGTGGGGGGTGTGGGGGGGTAGGTGTGGGGGGTGTGGGGGGGTAGGTGTGGGGGGTGTGGGGGGTGTGGGGGGGTAGGTGTGGGGGGTGTGGGGGGTGTGTGGGGGGGGGTGTGTGGGGGGTGTGTGGGGGGTGTGTGGGGGGGTGTGGGGGGTGTGTGGGGGGTGAGGGGGGTGAGGGGGGTGTGGGGGGTGAGGGGGGGTGAGGTGTGGGGTGGGGGGTGAGGTGGGGGGGGGGGGTGTGGGGGGTGAGGTGTGTGGGGGGTGAGGTGTGGGGGGTGTGGGGTGGGAGGTGTGGGAGGTGTGGGAGGTGTGGGGGGTGAGGTGTGGGAGGTGTGGGGGGTGAGGTGTGGGGGGTGTGGGGGGTGAGGTGTGGGGGGTGAGGTGTGGGGGGTGAGGTGTGGGGGGTGTGGGGGGGGAGGTGTGGGGGGTGAGGTGTGGGGGGTGTGGGGGGGGGAGGTGTGGGAGGTGTGGGGGGGGAGGTGTGGGAGGTGAGGTGTGGGGGGTGTGGGGGGTGTGGGGGGTGAGGTGTGGGGGGTGTGGGGGGGGAGGTGTGGGAGGTGTGGAGGGGGAGGTGTGGGGGGGGAGGTGTGGGAGGTGAGGTGTGGGGGTGTGGGGGGGGAGGTGTGGGGGGTGTGGGGGGTGAGGTGTGGGGGGTGTGGGGGGTGAGGTGTGGGGGGGGAGGTGTGGGAGGTGTGGAGGGGGAGGTGTGGGGGGGGAGGTGTGGGAGGTGAGGTGTGGGGGTGTGGGGGGGGAGGTGTGGGGGGGGAGGTGTGGGAGGTGTGGGGGGGGAGGTGTGGGAGGTGTGGGGGGGAGGGGGGAGGTGGGGGAGGTGTGGGAGGTGGGGGGTGTGGGGGTAGGTGTGGGGGGGGTGTGGGGGGGAGGTGTGGGAGGTGAGGGGTGTGGGGGGTAGGTGTGGGGGGGTAGGTGTGGGGGGTGTGGGGGTGAGGTGTGGGGGGGAGGTGTGGGAGGTGTGGGGGGGGAGGTGTGGGGGGTGTGGGGGTGGGTCACTATCCAAAAAAGAGCCACCAAATTTTGGAATCACCTACAAATGAGCAACCCCCAATGCTATCACTACGACGCCCTGAAATGCCAAGAGCTGACCATAAAGAAGAATACCCTCAGTCAACTAGTCCTGGGACTCAATAAAGTAACTAATAACAATACTAACAATAACCAGTCCCAGGACCAGGGTAACACAAAGAATTCGACCCAACACAATCGTCGCTGAGCAAAAGGAAAAATATCTGTCATATTGGGCAGAAACAACAAAAACCCAAAGCAAACTCAATTGCTACTTGGCCCTAAACAGACAATACAACATAGCTGATTACCTGACCATGGTAAAGGATAACAAACTGAGAAGAACCTTGACAAGGTACAGACTTAGCGAACATAGCCTAGCGATCGAAAAAGGCAGACACAGGCAGACCAGGCTGCCAAGAGAAGACAGGATATGCTCTCACTGCAGTCAGGGAGTAGTTGAGACAGAGATGCACTTCCTCACAGCCTGTGGAAAATATCAGGGCATCAGAGAGAATTTCTATCAAAATTCTCACAAATATGCCCTGAATTCAGAAATCTGACTGACAACCAAAAACTCCCATTCCTACTGGGGGAGGAGAGAAGCTGTGTAACACTGGCGGCACACTATGTTACAGCTTGCCATGAACAGAGGGACAACCAGTAAACTAAGACAGGAGTATATATGGACAGGGCGAATGTGTATTTATAAACTCAGGGATGTACCTGTTAATACGCTGTATGAATGGAACCGCGTTTATGTGTTCAACCATAAATGTATTTTGATGCTTTGGCAACATAAGATGTACCTTATCATGCCAATAAAGCGATTTGTATTGTATTGTATTGTATTGGGTGTGGGGGTAGGTGTGGGGGATGTGGGGGTAGGTGTGGGGGGTGTGGGGGTAGGTGTGGGGGGTGTGGGGGGTAGGTGTGGGGGGTGTGGGGGTAGGTGTGGGGGGGTGTGGGGGGTAGGTGTGGGGTGGGTGTGGGAGGTGTGGGGGTAGGTGTGGGGGGTGTGGGGGTAGGTGTGGGGGGTGTGGGGGGTAGGTGTGGGGGTAGGTGTGGGGGGTGTGGGGGGTAGGTGTGGGGGTAGGTGTGGGGGGTGTGGGGGGGTAGGTGTGGGGGTAGGTGTGGGGGGTGTGGGGGGTAGGTGTGGGGGTAGGTGTGGGGGGTGTGGGGGGTAGGTGTGGGGGTAGGTGTGGGGGGTGTGGGGGTAGGTGTGGGGGGTGTGGGGGGGGTGTGGGGGTAGGTGTGGGGGGGGTGTGGGGGTAGGTGTGGGGGGGGTGTGGGGGTAGGTGTGGGGGGTGGGGGGGTAGGTGTGGGGGTTGTGGGGGTAGGTGTGGGGGGTGTGGGGGTAGGTGTGGGGGGTGTGGGGGTAGGTGTGGGGGGTGTGGGTGTAGGTGTGGGGGGTGTGTGGGGGTAGGTGTGGGGGGTGTGTGTGGGGGTAGGTGTGGGGGGTGTGGGGGTAGGTGTGGGGGGTGTGGGGGGTAGGTGTGGGGGGTGTGGGGGGGGGTGTGGGGGTAGGTGTGGGGGGTGTGGGGGGGGTGTGGGGGTAGGTGTGGGGGGTGTGGGGGTAGGTGTGGGGGGTGTGGGGGGGTAGGTGTGGGGGGGTGTGGGGGTAGGTGTGGGGGGTGTGGGGGTAGGTGTGGGGGGTGTGGGGGTAGGTGTGGGGGGTGTGGGGGTAGGTGTGGGGGGGTGTGGGGGTAGGTGTGGGGGGTGTGGGGGGGGGTGTGGGGGTAGGTGTGGGGGGTGTGGGGGTAGGTGTGGGGGGTGTGGGGGGGTAGGTGTGGGGGGTGTGGGGGTAGGTGTGGGGGGGTGTGGGGGTAGGTGTGGGGGGTGTGGGGGTAGGTGTGGGGGGTGTGGGGGTAGGTGTGGGGGGTGTGGGGGTAGGTGTGGGTGGGGGGTGTGGGGGTAGGTGTGGGTGGGGGTGTGGGGGGGGGTAGGTGGGGGGGGGTGTGGGGGGGGGTAGGTGGGGGGGGTGTGGGGGTAGGTGTGGGGGGTGTGGGTGGGGGTGTGGGGGTAGGTGGGGGGGGTGTGGGGGGGTGTGGGGGTAGGTGTGGGGGGTGTGGGGGGTAGGTGTGGGGGGTGTGGGGGTAGGTGTGGGGGGTGTGGGGGTAGGTGTGGGGGGTGTGGGGGTAGGAGTGGGTGGGGGTGTGGGGGGTAGGTGGGGGGGTGTGGGGGGGGTAGGTGTGGGGGGTGTGGGGGTAGGTGTGGGGGTGGGGGTGTGGGGGTAGGTGGGGGGGTGTGGGGGGGTGGGGGGTAGGTGTGGGGGTAGGTGTGGGGGGGTGTGGGGGTAGGTGGGGGGGTGTGGGGGTAGGTGGGGGGGGGTGGGGGTAGGTGTGGGGGTAGGTGGGGGGGGTGGGGGTAGGTGTGGGGGTAGGTGTGGGGGGTGTGGGGGTAGGTGGGGGGGTGTGGGGGTAGGTGGGGGGGGTGGGGGTAGGTGTGGGGGTAGGTGGGGGGGGTGGGGGTAGGTGTGGGGGTAGGTGGGGGGGGGTGGGGGTAGGTGTGGGGGTAGGTGGGGGGGTGTGGGGGGGGTGGGGGTAGGTGTGGGGGGTGTGGGGGTAGGTGTGGGTGGGGGTGTGGGGGTAGGTGGGGGGGTGTGGGGGGGGGTGGGGGTAGGTGTGGGGGGGTGTGGGGGTAGGTGTGGGTGGGGGTGTGGGGGTAGGTGGGGGGGGTGTGGGGGGGGTTGGGGGTAGGTGTGGGGGTAGGTGTGGGGGGTGTGGGGGTAGGTGGGGGGGGGTGTGGGGGTAGGTGGGGGGGGGTGTGGGGGTAGGTGGGGGGGGTGTGGGGGGGGTGTGGGGTAGGTGTGGGGGGTGTGGGGGTAGGTGGGGGGGTGTGGGGGGGGGGTGGGGGGTAGGTGTGGGGGTAGGTGTGGGGGGTGTGGGGGTAGGTGGGGGGGTGTGGGGGGTGTGGGGTGTTGTGGGGGTAGGTGTGGGGGGTGTGTGGGTAGGTGTGGGGGGTGTGGGGGTAGGTGGGGGGGTGTGGGGGGTGTGGGGTGTTGTGGGGGTAGGTGTGGGGGTGTGTGGGTAGGTGTGGGGGGTGTGGGGGTAGGTGTGGGGGGGTGTGGGGGTAGGTGTGGGGGGTGTGGGGGTAGGTGTGGGGGTCGGTGTGGGGGGTGTGGGGGTAGGTGTGGGGGGTGTGGGGGTAGGTGTGGGGGTAGGTGTGGGGGGTAGGTGTGGGGGGGTGTGGGGGGTGTGGGGGTAGGTGTGTGGGGTGTGTGGGTAGGTGTGGGGGGTGTGGGGGTAGGTGTGGGGGGTGTGGGGGTAGGTGTGGGGGTCGGTGTGGGGGGTGTGGGGGTAGGTGTGGGGGGTGTGTGGGTAGGTGTGGGGGGTGTGGGGGTAGGTGTGGGGGTCGGTGTGGGGGTAGGTGTGGGGGGTGTGGGGGGTGTGGGGGTAGGTGTGGGGTGTGTGTGGGTAGGTGTGGGGGGTGTGGGGGTAGGTGTGGGGGGTGTGGGGGTAGGTGTGGGGGGTGTGGGGGCAGGTGTGGGGGTCGGTGTGGGGGGTGTGGGGGTAGGTGTGGGGGTAGGTGTGGGGGGTAGGTGTGGGGGGTGTGGGGGTAGGTGTGGGGGGTGTGGGGGTAGGTGTGGGGGGTAGGTGTGGGGGGTGTGGGGGTAGGTGTGGGGGATGTGGGGGTAGGTGTGGGGGGTGTGGGGGTAGGTGTGGGGGGTAGGTGTGGGGGGTGTGGAGGTAGGTGTGGGGGGTGTGGGGGCTGGGGGTGTGGGGGGTCTGTTGGTAGGGGGGGTGGGGGCTGGGGTTAGGGGGGTCTGGGGGTGTGGGGGTGGGGGTAGGGTTGGGGGGGCTGGGGGTGGGGGGTAGGTGTGGGGGGTGGGGGGTGGGGGGGTGGGGGTAGGTGTGGGGGGGCTGGGGGTAGGTGTGGGGTGGCTGGGGGTGGGTGGGGGGGTAGTGGGGGTGGTGGTAGGTGTGGGGGTTGGGGGGGTAGGGGGGGTGGGGGTAGGTGTGGGGGTAGGTGTGGGGGGGTGGGGGTGGGGGGGTAGGGGGTTGGGGGTGGGGGGGTAGGGGGGGTGGGGGTGGTGGTGGGGGGTTAGCGGGTGTGGGGGTAGGTGTGGGGGGGCTGGGGGTAGGTGGAGGGGTAGGTGTGGGGGGGCTGGGGGTAGGGTGGTTGGGGGGGTGGGGGTAGGTCTGGGGGGGCTGGGGGGTGGGGGTAGGTGTGGGGTTGTGGGGGGGTAGGGTGGGTGGGGGGGTGGGGGTAGGTCTGGGGGTGGGGGTAGGTGTGGGGGTGTGGGGGGGTGGGGGCATGGGGGGGCTGGGGGTGGGGGGGTGGTGGGGGTAGGTGTGGGGGTGGGGGTGGGGGTGTGGGGTGTGGGGGTGGGGGGGCTGGGGGTAGTGGGGGTGGGGAGGTGGGGGCGTGGGGGGGCTGGGGGTGGGGGGGGTGGTGGGGGGTAGGTGTGGGGGTGGGGGGGCTGGGGATAGGGGGCGGGGGGGCGGGGGGGCTGGGGGTAGGGGGGTATGTGGGGGTGGGGGTGGGGGGGCTGGGGGTAGGGGCTGGGGGTAGGTGTGGGGGTGTGGGGTTGGGGGTGCTGGGGGTAGGGGGGTGGAGGTAGGTGTGGGGGGTGTGGGGGGTGGGGGGGCTGGGGGTGTGGGGGCTGGGGGTGTGGGGGTGGGGGGGCTGGGGGTAGTGGGGGTTGGGGGGTGGGGGCTGGGGGGGCTGGGGGTAGTGGGGGTGGGGGGGTGGCGGCGTGGGGGGGCTGGGGGTGGGGGGGGTGGTGGGGGTAGGTGTGGGGGTGGGGAGGCTGGGGGTGGGGGGCGTGGGGGTAGGTGTGGGGGTGGGGGGGCTGGGGGTAGGGGGCGGGGGGGCTGGGGGTAGGGGGGGTGTGTGGGGTTGGGGGTGCTAGGGGTAGGGGGGTGGAGGTAGGTGTGGGGGGTGGGGGGTGTGGGGTGGGGGCGAAAGTGGAATAATTCCTCCAAAAGCTATTTCCTGTGGTGGGGGAGTCCAGGACAAGGTGGCATAACCTTAAAATTAGAGCCAGGCCATTCAGGGGTGATGTCAGGAAGCACCTCTTCACAGAAAGGGTAAGTGGAAATCTGGTACTCTCTCCCCCAAAAAGCTGATGAGGCTGGAGGATCAATTGAAAATTTCAAAACTGAGGTTGATAGTTTTTTGTTAGCTAAGGTTATTAAAGGTTACAGAACCAAGGCAGGTAGATGGAGTTAAGATACAGATCAGCCATGATATGATTAAATGGTGGAACAGGCTGGAGGGGCTGAATGGCCTCCTGTTCATCCCCTGGGGAGTGAGACCTACAAACTGTATCGACTGGGCCAGCACAGGACCTGATACAGGGATTACAGATGGCAGAGTTTAGTAGATGTAATTATACAAATAATTATCTGTATATTAAATAACCACTGCCCCATTTTTGTAGAATGCTAACAATTTATTTTACACCACCATGTGCAAGGACTGAAATTGCGAGAAGCTAAATGGATAGGTCGCACAATTGAAGACTTATTATACTGGGACTCATTTCAATTACATTTTTTTAAATACACTTAAATATTACCTTTGGTCTGTCCATTGAACTGCTGTTATGCTGTCCACAACTTTCCTGGGCTGACATTTGGTGGCTTTGTAGTGGAAGTTCTTGCTGACTCTCAGGGCAAAACTATATTACCAGTGATGGGTTTTTGCAGCTAATGTTACCAAGCCAGTGCTTCTCACAGCACCCCCTATCAGCATAACTGGTACTGCAGGTACATGTTGACTCTTTTACCATGGTTTCCACATAGAGGAAACCTGGCTTAAGAGCTTTCCATGCATTTTGAAATGGAAAGTTATGGCTCATCTAACAATTTTAATATATAATCGATGTTTTAGATGTAATACTGCTGTGATTTTATCAGTATCCAAGAAACAATAAATAATAATACAATAGCAAAATACTGCGGATGCTGGAAATCTGAAATAACAACAGAAAATGCTGGAAGCACTCAGCAGGCCAGGCAGCATCCGTGGAGAGAGAAACAGAGTTAACGTTTCAGGTCAATGACCCTTCGTCAGAACTGGAAAAGGTTAGAGAAGTAACAGGTTTTAAGCAGGTGCAGAGGCAGGGAAAGGAGGGGAGGAAGGGATTGAAGGAACAGTCTGCTAAGTTTGGAGGCAGGAGAGATTAAGGGGTCAATTTTGTCGAACCTGTCGGGAAGAAGGCGGGACTTCCCCTTTCGGGTTTCTGACCCGCCTACTTAGATGTCCAGCCAATCCACGTGATTTTCCCTTGATTGACCTTGTTGAGCCCACCCAGCGGGCTCAGCAGGCCAATTAAGGGCCACCCGGCAACAGGTGACGTCACAGACTGAAATTTCATTTGTCAAGATTTCTGACAGATGAAATATCAGTGTTTCACAGCTGTTTGAAGCTGTCAAACACTGACAGTCTGATTTCTAAGATGAGTCCTTCTGCGCAGACTCATTTAGAAATCTCAGCAGCACTAAAAGCTGAAGGCTGTCACTTTTGACAGATCGCAGCTGTTCAGCTTTCAGTTCCGGCTGAGTGATGCGCTCCCGACGGCTACAGGAAGAAAGGCTGTTAAGGTAAGTAAAGGTCAGTAAAAGTTCTTTACACACTTTAGACACACCAAACACACTTACCTTTGCACTCATGCACCCATCACTCACCTGAGCACCGACATCGCGACCCCTCCAACTCATTCAACCCGACGGCCCGCTGCTCTAACCTGGCGTGGTTTGGAGCCGTCGGGAAACCCACACGAAACCCCTTAAAATAGGGATTAGGTCAGAGTGGGAGTGGAGCGGAGAATTAAAGTGACAAGCGACAATAAATAATAATGGCTGGGAGACATTTTTAGGGTACTTTGAGAGATAGGTGCAGGGTACTCTAAGGGATAGACGTGGAGTATGAGTGACAGGTGCAAGGCATGGTGAGAGCCCAGCTATTAAATAGGTGTAGGGCACACTGAAGGACAGGTTTAAGGGACCATGTGGGAGAGAGGTAATTGGAACTCCAAAGGAGAGGTGTGAGGCAGGTGGGGGAGGTAAGTGCATGGCACCCCAAGAGGCTGGTGTGAGCTACTGTAAGAAACAAGCTAGGAGAAAGGTGCAGGGCACTCTGATGGTCAAATACAAAGAGCAGGGCATCCTGAGAACAAGCTAAGACATAAAAGCATGAAGATTGTGGCTGACATATAAAATTTATACTGCCTCTTTCAAACCTACCTTGCTGACCGTACATTTAATCACCTGTCTTCATGTCTCCCTCTGTGGCTCCGTGTCAATATCTGTCTGATTACGCTCCTGTGAGGTGCCTTGAGATGTTTTACTAAGTTAAAGGTGCTATATAAATGTAAATTATTGTTGTTATTTTATTCTTTATTTGCGGCAAAAATGCTGCCATCCTCTGCTGTTTTTCCCCAGTTTTCTCCCCTCCCCTCTTCTCTTTACGGCTTGTTTGGGCACGGTTTCGTGGAAACCTATGGTACCTCACTCAAGTTGCCATTCCTTACATGTAGGATAGTGAGTATTGGCAGGTTAATCAACCTTCAGCGCTCATCAGAGTTGAGTCTGATTCTGTTCTCACCTGGTGTCCACACAACAACAACACCACCTTGTATTTATATAGTGCCTTTGATGTAGTAAAACGTCCCAAGGCACTTCGCAGGAGTTTCATAAAACAGAATTTGACACCGAGCCACATAAGGAGAAATTAGGGGCAGATGACCAAATGCTTGGTCAAAAAGATGCACTTCTCAGCAGAGATCACTGGATAGCAATCAGAGTAGTAACAATGGCTCATTTTTTTTCCTCCTTTGTATTAGTTCTCTGGCCGAGATCGTTTAACTCAGCTTGAGTAGGGTTAAACCTAGGTCATGCCTTGTTTACGTGTTTTTTGTACTGCCTCAAGCAATGTCTTTATCTGCTGAGCCAACAACCCTCCTCTAAAGGCTAATTCCAATCCACAAAAGAAACCCATGAAGCTAAATCAATGGAGCGTGCACTGCAGTATGTCCTTCGTATGCTGTGAGACTGCTGTTCTCTTACAATGTCTCTATTCAATAATGCTTTAGGACACGAGTCTCCAACAACTCAAGTCAGCGTAGCTCATCATTACAGCAAACCCCAGCAAGCATTTTTTTAAAAATGTATTCATTGGATGTGGGCGTCGCTGGTAAGGCCGGCATTTATTGCCCATCCTTAGTTGCCCTTGAGTAGGTGGTGGTGAGCCGCCTTCTTGAACCGCTGCAGTCCGTGTGATGAAGGTACTCCCACAGTGACTTTGTCATAGTGCAACTGAGTGGCTTGCTAGGCCATTTCAAAGGGCAGTTAAAAGTCAACCACATTGCTGTGGGTCTGGAGTCACATATAGGCCAGACCGGGTAAGGACGGCAGATTTCCTTCCCTAAAGGACATTAGTGAACCAGATGGGTTTTTACAACAATCCGGTAGTTTCATGGTCACCATTACTGAAACTAGCTTTTTCATTCCAGATTTATTTAATTAACTGAATTTCATTTCCAAGCTGCTTTGGTGGGATTTTAAATCGAGTCCTATGGATTATTAGTCCAGGCCTCTGGGTTACTAGCCCAGTGACATAACCACTACGCTACCATGTTTTAATCCACAATTGACTCCCAAAAACAATAATGATAGGTTCCTGTTCATGTGCACATGAGCACGTGCATGTAACCTTTGCCTGACTGAGTGCAGCAAGGTCATCACTCTCCAAAAAATGTCAATAGCTCTCCTGCTTCACAAATTCTGACCATTCACTGGGAGAGTCTCTTTCACTAGGCCCACCGCTGCCTGTGGATTAGTAGCAATGAACTGCTTTGCATTTTTACATGTGTGATTAAATTAATTGCCACAAATGACAATTATACATGCACAACCTTTGCAAGAAACAATTTGAAAACATTCAAAGAAATGTGCACTGATTGGTATGGGATCCCAGAGGCAAGGGCATTCAATAGGGATGAGTAGAAAGACCAATGTTTTTGCTGCGCTTTAAGTGTGACAATGTCGTCTGGTAAAGCAACTCTGAGGATGCTTCATCAGCTGTCCAATGGGTAGTTAATTGCTACATGGATGTTCTTCTGAGCTTGGAGCTGAAGTACATCATTAGGGGAGAATAAAGGAAGGTTTACTCTGCAGCTGGCTGTGCTATACACTGGGGTGTTCATTATGTAAAGTATTTCATCCCCTGGCACTTATCCCATTTAGAGCACTGTGTTCAGTTCTGGGCGACACACCTCAGGAAGGATATACTGGCCTTGGACGGGGTGCAGGACTGATTCACCAGAATGATACCTGGGCTTAAAGAGTTAAATTATTGGACAAGTTGCATAGACTAGGCTTGTATTCCCTTGAGTATAGAAGATTAAGGGGTGAGCTAATTGAAGTGTTTAAGATGATTAAAGGATTTAATTGGGTAGATAGAAAGAGACCATTTCTTCTGGTGGGCGAGTCCAGAAAAAGGGGCAAAACTTTAAAATTAGAGCTCGGCCATTCAGGGGTGATGTCAGGAAGCATTTCTTCACAAAAAAGGGTAGTGGAAATCTGGAGCTCTCTCCCCCAAAAAGCTGTTGAAGATAGATCAATGGGAAATGTCAAAACTGAGATTGATAGTTTTTTGTTAGGCAAGGATATTAAGGGCTACGGAACTAAGGTGGGTAAATGGAGTTATGATACAGATCAACCATGATCTAATTAAATGGTAGTCTACTTGTGCTCCTATGTTGCTATTAAACCTTTACTTTGGTGAGCACAGAATTGACACAAAATGAGGCTGAGGACGGAATTCACTTGGCTCTGCACTGAAGCAGAACAGCTGCTTTTGAGGAATAAGTATGGAATGGAGAACCAGTCACACAGCTGATCCAGAAATGACTGCAGTTCAGATGTTGGGAGGGAGTGAGGCGACAGGAGTAAACCATGTATTGTGATCTGCAATTCCAAGCCATTTACTTTGTTTCCAACATCATTCATTCCAATTGTGTTCTCAGAAGCAGTATTCTTGCGCTTTGTAGTCTCACACGAAAGGATGCATCCATGACGACAAGTAGAGTGAACGGCTTCAGTTACACTGCAGCCAGCCAAAGTTGAAGCAGTGTGAGACTACCTCCTGCAAGTGTTGTCGCACCTTTTTTTAAATTAGATTTGGGGAAACTTGGCGCCTGAGGTATACTACACAGTTTGCATTGCTACAAAGCCAAACACAAGTAACACGGCATATTGTGTAGTATTACTGGGCTAAGAGACTGCTGCCGAATCTCTAATTAGGATGTGGGAAGTGGAAAGTCAAGAGTCTTAATGATCTCACCATTAGGGATCCTTTGAAAACAATCAAAATACTTCAATTAACTTCAGTGCTTTACCAATAAAAGGCAAAATATTTTGGATGCTGGAAATCTGAAATGTAAACAGAAAATGCTGGACATACTCAGCAGGCTGGGCAGCATCTGAGGAGAGAGAAACCGAGTTAACGGCTGGGATTTTGCGGTGGTGTTGTTGCGGTGGTGCTGACGGCATAACTGTCAGCATTCACTGTCATTACCCCTCTGAAACTGAAAGCAACTTTATGATTTAGCGCATGCGCAGATAAATGCAAAAATCCTGAAGTTGCGGTCAGTTATTCACTGCTCCACCATAGGCTGAGCTGAGCAACTCTTCAGACCCGGCAATCAGTTGAAATCACATATAAGGATGAAAACTTCCCCTTTTATGATGGAATATCGCTGTTAAAAAATTCCTAAAACTTTAAGCCTTGTTGAAAGAGGTGTAAATAGGTTTTCAACAGTGTATTGACTGCTGAACAACCGCTCTGGCCCTGAAAAACTAATTTTATATTTGTGGAATGTCAAATCTTTCCATTAATATGAATAAGAATAATATGGTTTTAATATTTTTTTTTTAAAGTTTGTTTACATTTCAGCTTCTACCTTAATCCCATGTGTATGTCCCAATATTTATTGCGCTCTCTATAAAATTTATAAAAAGTAAATTAGAATCTGTACATTTTACTTCCTGGTTTGCTGTCTATGAGAATTCTTCAATGACATTGGCTGCTTAGTGTGCTTAATAACATCACTGTCGCTGGACGCTGGAGATTCTCTTGGTTAGGCGCCAGATTCAAACAAAGGTCGGGAGAGCTCAAACTCACCACCACCTTCTCAAGGGCAACTAGGGATGGGCAATAAATGCTGGTTTTGCCAGCAACGCCCAGATCCCATAAGCGAATAAAAAATTTTTTTTTAAATTAGCAGGCTGTCTGCACTATGATTTCGGGCGGACATTAACCGTGGTGACACCGGCAGGTTTCCGGCCTGCTCCAATTTCTAGGCCTCTGTTTGTCCAAAAAGGAGTGCACACTTTCCCTCCTATGGACATATACCCAAGCCCAGAGAGCTTTAGCACCGGTTGGTAGAACCAAGGTTTAAGGACCACAAACTGAATGTAGGGGTACTGCTGGAGTTTATAACCAGCTGAAGCACTGCAGTGTACCAGCATAGAGCACTAATAAACCTCCCCTGCTCGTCCAGCTAGAAATCGCAACTTTCGAATTTAGAAATGAGTTCTACCAAGCAAAGCTACTAGGATGCCCTAAGCACTCTGGGTGCATCGTAGGCCTCAGAATTGTGCACCCAATAATTAGTGAAGCAGGTACCTGATGTTCTCAAGTACATGGGCTGCCTGCCACCATATTGTCAGCATTATTGTTTTGGCCACAGTTGGATAATTGTTCTGGACTTATTACATGCAGATAGCACCCTCTAGTGGTAGTTAGTGTATAGCAGTGTTAGTATATAGCAATATGTTATTTGACCTTCCTGTTTTGACCCGGAAGTAGTATTCTAGGAAGAACTTGCTGAGTTATGGAGAAGCTCACATAAGGGATTCTCAATCCTGTTCCATCTCATCTTATATGCTAGGCAAGATGCAATGTCTGTGAGTATCTTTGTTTAATAACATAAGAACAACCTTGTCAGTGTAGTATTTTGACAATACTTTGTCTATAAGAAGTTATTAGTTGTTAGTTACCGAAGTTTAGCTCCAGTGCTAGTTAGTCATACAATTAGTCTATTCTGTTGTTATAAATATGTTTATATCTTATGTAACATCTAATGTATAGTACTCAGTTCTATGTACAAAACATACTTTGTCTTTCTTTACAGTTTCACAAATTTGTTCAAGTAAAGCTTCAAAACAGCAAACCCGCTTCTCGAGGAATTATTTGAATGAGTGTTTAGCTGGCTGGATAACTAGATAGGAGCACATCTAGCAAGACCAGTACAGTGAAAGGACAGCAATACGGCTAGCTGTGAAGAGAGGAGATCCTCCACATGGAGCAGCAAGGACTCAGAGTAGGCCATCACGACAGAGCCAGCTTAAGTCTTCACCTTGTACACCACACTTACCTCACATCAACATGTCAGAAGATAATACCGAAAACGCTACTCAGCGAGTAGAAGACCTTAAACAGTTAGATGAAACTGTAGAATGTGACAATCTGTCTATAAACTCTCGTTGCAACAGATCATCAGCTGGTTCTAGATCGCCAACTGGGTCATGGTCATCAGCTGGTTCTAGATCGCCAGCTGGTTCACAGTCATCAGCTGGTTCACGGTCATCAGCCGGCTCACGGTCGTCAGGTGGTTCTAGGGTAAGCATGGCCATCGCCAAAGCACGGGCTAAGCTAGAAGCAGCCCAAGCCAGAGCTGCGCATGCCGACAAAGAAATAGAAATAAAAGTTGGACAGGCCCGTCTCAAAGCTGAAATAAAAGCTGACCAGGCCCGTCTCCAAGCTGACCAGGCCCGTCTCCAAGCTGAACTCCAAGCTGACCAGGCCCGTCTCCAAGTTGGACGCCAGGCTGAACAGGCCCGTCTCCAAGCCACATTAGACGCTCTACAGGAAGAAAAAGAGATAGATGCTGCATTAGCTGAGGCACAAGTATTCGAGGCAATTTTAGTGGAAGCTGATCCTGAGACAGCTAACAAACCTTTAATTCCCGTTCCGCGGCAGAGTCGACGACAGCGCATCAGAGATTACGTGAGCGACCAAGCTGACATACAGTTTACGAGAGAGAGGAATGAAGACCCGCACATCTCTACAGACTCAAGCACTTCATATAACATGCCCCATGGCACCAATCAAGGTCAAAATGGACAGCGTGCCTCAAGTCACAGGATCCACCCCTGCAAAACAGAGGACACGGTGCAGAGGAATGGAGCGCTGAAGAGGGAAAGTCAACAGGAAACCCCCTCTCGTTTCCTTGAGACCCCCAACAGAGCCCCTACTCAAGGCAACCCTGGCATAGGTCCCAGCACCTACGACCTTGCCAAATACCTTGCACGCAGCCAGCTGGTGACTACAGGGTTAACCACGTTCGATGAAAGGCCAGAGAATTATCAGGCGTGGAAGTCCTCCTTCCACGGTGCCATATCGGGCTTAGGCCTGTCGGCAGGAGAAGAGCTCGACCTCCTTATCAAATGGCTCGGCCCAGAGTCCGCCGGACAGGCACGCAGGATAAAAGCGGTCAATGTGGGACATCCGCCAGCGGGGTTGAAGATGGCTTGGGCGAGGCTGGAAGAAAGCTACGGCTCGCCTGAAGCCATTGAAAGGGCTCTCTTTGCCAGGTTGGAGAACTTTCCGAAGTTGACAAATAAGGAACCCCAGAAGCTCCGCGACCTTGGAGATCTGCTGTCGGAACTCGAAGCCGCAAAGCAGGACGGCTACCTACCCGGCCTATCGTACTTAGACACTTCCAGAGGGGTAAGTCCCATCATTGAGAAGCTTCCATTCAATCTGCAGGAGAAGTGGATATCGTTCGGGTCAGAGTTCAAGCTAAAGCACAACGTTACCTTCCCTCCATTCTCTGTGTTTGCCAACTTCATCTGTAAAGAAGCCAAAGCCAGGACCGACCCCAGCTTCAACCTCTTCTCCTCCCACACAGCACTTGCTAGAAGAGACAAGTTTGACAGACATGGAAAGACACCAATATCTGTCCACAAAATGCAAGTGTCTTCAACCGAGATCACGAAGGATCAGAAGCAATCTTAGGATATGAGCAAACAATGCCCCATCCACAGCAAGTCCCATCCATTAAGAAGTGCAGAGGCTTCAGAGAGATGTCCCTGGAAGACCACAAACAGTATCTCAAAGAGAACTCTATATGCTTCAAGTGCTGCTGTTCCACGAACCATCTCGCCAAGAACTGCAAGGTAGATGCAAAATGCACAGAATGTGAAAGTGATCGGCACATTTCAGCACTCCACCCAGGCCTAGCTCCTTGGAAGTCAGAGTCGCCTCCTCCTGCCTCAGAGCATGGCGGGGAGAGAGAGGGAGCTGCCGGTTCAGAGATTACATCCAAGTGCACCAAGGTGTGTGGAGAAGGAGTAAGCGCAAGAGCAAGCTCCAAGGTATGCCTCGTTAATGTGTACCCTGTAGGACGTCGCCAGGAATCTGAAAAGATGTATGCCCTACTAGACGAACAAAGCAATCGTTCTCTAGCAAGATCTGAGTTCTTCGACATCTTCAAGGTCAAAGGAAGTCCGTCGCCTTACACGCTGAAGACGTGTGCTGGATTTTCACAGACAGCCGGCAGGAGGGCCTGTGGCTATGTTGTTGAGTCAGCCGACGGGAAGATTAGTCTCCCCCTTCCTACACACATCGAATGTAATCAAGTCCCCAACAACTGTTCTGAGATTCCCACTCCGAATGCAGCTCATCACCACCGTCATCTGAGACGCATTGCAGACGAGATCCCACCTCTTGATCCAGACGTAGACATACTTCTGTTGTTGGGAAGGGACATCCTGAGGGTACATAAGATAAGGAAACAGATCAATGGTCCACATGGCGCCCCTTTTGCCCAAAGGCTAGACCTCGGCTGGGTCGTTGTTGGAGACGTGTGCCTCAGGGGTGCTCACAAGCCATCTCAGGTGAGCACACTCAAGACTTCCATCTTGGAGAATGGTCGTCCAAGCTACCTTACCCCATGCAGTAGTCAGATCCGAGTGACAGAGAAGTTCAGTCATACGGCCCAGCCTCAGAAAACCCCAGCGCTGATCTCCACAAACAGCACACAGATGATGCTCACTGGAGAGAACCCGGGTCAGTCAGTCTTCTGTCGCACCGCCAACGACCACAAACTTGCTCCATCGATCGACGTCAAGAGATTCCTCCAGATTATGGACAATGAGGTCTCTTGTGACAGCTCTAACAGCTGGGTTGCACCCTTACCCTTCCAGAACCCCAGACGACAGCTGCCGAACAACAGGGCGTATGCCTATAATCGTCTTAACTCACTCTGTCGCACACTAGAGAAGAAGCCGAAGATGAAAGCACACTTCCTAGAGTTTGTCAAGAAAATGCTTGTCAACGATCATGCAGAGATAGCTCCTCCACTCCAGGAAGGCCAAGAGTGTTGGTACCTCCCTTCCTTCGGAGTCTATCACCCCAAAAAGCCGGAACAGATCCGCGAGGTGTTTGACTCCAGTGCACCATTTCAGGGAGTCTCTCTCAACGATATACTCCTCACAGGGCCCGACCTCAACAACAGCCTCTTGGGGGTGCTCATGAGATTCAGGAAAGAGCCCGTCGCCATCACTGCCGATATCCAGCACGTTTCACTGCTTTGCGGTGAGAGAAGACCACAGAGACTTCCTCCGCTTCCTGTGGTATCACAACAATGACCCCAACAGAGACATTGTGGACTACAGAATGCGTGTCCATGTCTTCAGGAATAGCCCGTCCCCTGCTGTCACCATATACGGACTAAGGAGGGCTGCCAAGGAAGAAGAAGACAACTTTGGCAGTGATGTGAGAGGGTTCATCGAACGAGAGTTCTATGTCGACGACGCACTGAAGTCATTCCCGACCGAAGCAGAGGCCATCAGTACCCTCAGATGAGCCCAGGAACTACTTGCACTATCCAACCTCAGGCTACACAAGATAGCCTCTAACAGACCAGCAGTGATGGAGGCATTCCCCCCTGAAGATCGTGCTAAGGACGTCAAAGATCTAGACCTCTTCACTGATGACCTCCCCCTACAGCGTAACCTAGGAGTGTCTTGGAACATAGCAACAGACACGTTCAAGTTCCAAGCCTTAGATGACAAGAAACCTTTCACACGTAGAGGAGTGCTCTCTACAGTCAACAGCCTATACGACCCTTTCGGCTTCTTAGCCCCTGTCACCATACAAGGCAGGCTGCTCCTCAGGGAACTCTCCACACGTGCTGAAGAGTGGGATTCACCCCTCCCTGAAGAGATGCAAGCAGAGTGGGACAGATGGAGAGACTCACTTCAAGACTTACAGGAGATCCGAATACCTCGCTCCTATACATCCTTCTCTCCCTCAAATGCCCAATTCAAAGAGCTTTGTGTCTTTGCAGACGCATCCGCTAAGGCCATTGCAGGTGTGGCTTATCTGAAGGTCACCATTCAAGATGGACAAAGCAAAGTCGGCTTCGTCTTTGGTAAGGCCAAGTTGGCACCCCAGCCAGACCTCACCATACCCAGATTGGAACTGTGCACAGCAGTATGAGCAGTTGAGATTGCAGAGTTCATAGTAGAAGAGATTGATCTGAAGTTCGACAGCATCACGTATTATATAGACAGCAAAGTGGTGCTAGGATACATCCATAACCAAAGTAGACGGTTCTACGTATACGTGAACAACAGGGTCCAACGTATTTGACAGTCCACATCCCCCGACCAGTGGAGGTACGTCCCCACAGACCTGAACCCAGCTGACCATGGGTCTAGTTCTGTAACAGCATCCCTTCTCAGCAGCACGACTTGGCTGTCAGGACCTGCTTTTCTTCAGGATCAGTCCCGGCACTCCTCCAAACTCAATGAGTCATTCGACCTCCTCAACCCTGTTTCTGACTCCGAGATACGCCCACAAGTCACAGCGAATGTTACTCAAATCTCTAAGGACCCGATGAGCACCAAATGCTTCGAGCGTTTCTCCAAATGGAACACTCTCATAAAGACAGTAGCACGCCTAACCCACATAGCTCATACCTTCTCCCAGTCTACACAAGGGAGTAGCTGCCATAGGTGGCACATCTGTCGTAAGAGTCCCTCTGAAGAGGAACTCAAGAGAGCCAAAATCCTTGTGATGAAGAGCGTCCAACACGAGTGTTACTCAGAAGAGTTGAAGTGCATAGCAGCAGAATGCAACCTATCCCCTCATAGCAGTCTATGGAAGCTGCATCCTATTGTCGACACCGACGGACTTCTCAGAGTTGGGGGACGCATATCGCAGTGTCAACTAGGAACAAATGCAACCAACTCCATCCTCATTCCAAGTCGTCATCACCTGGCCACTCTGCTTGTGCATCATCATCATGAGGCTGTGAAGCACCAGGGCAGACATTTCACCGAAGGTGCCATCAGAGCAGACGGCCTCTGGTTGGTTGGAGCTAAGAGATGTATCAGCGGCGCACTTTTCAAATGTGTCACCTGCAAGAAACTCCGTGGGAAGACAGAGCACCAACAGATGGCAGATCTGCCAGCTGAGCGGCTACAAGTAGCACCACCTTTCACCTATGTAGGTGTAGACATCTTCGGACCATGGGACGTGGTCTCACGCCGCACCAGAGGAGGACACGCCAATAGCAAAAGGTGGGCGGTGATGTTCTCATGTATGTCCACAAGAGCCGTACACATCGAAGTTCTAGAAACAATGAGCGCCTCCAGCTTCATAAACGCTCTGAGAAGGTTTTTCTCAATCAGAGGCCCGGCATAGCAAATACGCTCAGATTGCGGCACAATCTTTGTTGGCATTTGCAGAGAGCTGAAGATGGATGAATCAAGTTCCAGCTCAGAGAGTGTGGAGAAGTATCTCCAAGAGCAGAAATGTACCTGGGTATTCAACCCACCTCACTCATCCCACATGGGTGGTGCATGGGAGCGCATGATCAGCATTGCCCGCCGCATCCTCGACTGCATGCTTCTCCAAGGTAGATCGTCGTGCCTCACACATGACGTCTTGACCACACTGATGGCTGAGGTCACCGCCGTGATGAATGCAAGGCCCCTTAATGCGCCGGCGCAAACTCCTGTAAGACTCGGTTGCCAGAGTCTTAGGCCTAGAAATTGAGTGGGCTTTGCGCCCATTTTGCGGCGCTAGAGGTCATTGCGCTGGACTTACAGCCGGTTCAGAAATTCCCTGGGGCCCTACCATCGGCGGTAGACCGGTTGCGCTGCGCCAGCACCGATGACGTCATCGGTGTGCGCAGCGTCCCGGTTGCCGTGGTGACGGGCCCCAGCGCCGAAATTGAGTTGCGGCCGCCTCGCCCGTGGCAGCCGCAACTAAGACTCTGGCAACCGAGTCTTACAGGAGTTTGCGCCGGCGCATTAAGGTCGCGCGGCGGCCGGCCGCTTTCCCGCCGGCCGCCTGCCCGCACCTCCCTCCCCGGACTCCTCCACCGCCCCCCCCGCGGAACAGATGCTTCTGGGCTGCGAGCTCGGCACTTCCCCGAGGTGCCGGGCTCATTTTTGTGAAGATTTTACCGGCCAGCGGGTGGGTGCAGGCAGCTCCTCCTTAACTGAAGGAGGAGGCCTGCACTTCCCGAGCCTGCCGCACCGCATCGGGCGCCGCAGCGCCGGAATAGCGCCGCAATGCGGCAGGTAGCGCCCATTTTCAGGCGCAAACACCCTTCAGTAGCACTGGCAGCCGTTTGGGCGCGGCGCTACTGAATTTTTGGCGCGCGCAGGGGGACTTAGCGCCGGCGCTAACTTTCCGGCGCTAAAGCCCTGGCGCGGCGCCAACTGAATTTCTAGGCCTTAGTTGCGGCTGCCACGGGCGAGGCGGCCGCAACTCAATTTCGGCGCTGGGGCCCGTCACCACGGCAACCGGGACGCTGCGCACACCGATGACGTCATCGGTGCCGGCGCAGCGCAACCGGTCTACCGCCGATGGTAGGGCCCCAGGGAATTTCTGAACCGGCTGTAAGTCCAGCGCAATGACCTCTAGCGCCGCAAAATGGGCGCAAAGCCCACTCAATTTCTAGGCCACTAACTGTAGTGACATCGACCATGTGATTAATGTCTAACTTTAGTGATTAGTGTAATAAACATAGGCAGAGGGATCAATTAACCATAGTATAAAGTGGATGTCTGGTACAATTTAGGTAAATAAGCTGCCCATAAGCTGTCTTTGGGAGGGTCCGAGAATAGATGAATCATGAAGTCTTATCTGTGAAATGAGGATATATAAGGATGGCTTTCCAGGGTTAGTTGGAGAGCTGGAGAGAGAGAGAGAAACCCAAAGCTATTTTTTGTAATGTATGGATTGATCATCTATGCTGTATGAATAAAGTCTGTTCTGTAAACTGAACTGTCAAGTGTCCCGTGCTTACTCGAAGCATGTTGCTGTGAGTTGACTAACGGTTGACTCAACACTGCATATTCCTCACAACTCTACAAATTTACACTTTCACAAAAAAAGCTGGGCCCCGTACAAAAGCCAGCATGAAAAAAGCATGACCAGAAGCAAGAGCAATATTTCCTCAGAATATACGTAACAATAACACTAATTGATGCTGTTCTATATTTACTTTAAAATGTTAATTTATTTGCTACTTTAACACAATCAAAGTTTTTAGGGTAGAAAGATGGTGAGCACATCTTTCACACTGACCAATTGGCTACCAGTCCACAGCACACGAGCACACAATTAATGAGCATCAAGCCTGTGCCAAACTCAAGGTGCCTGGAGAATCATGACTCGACACTTCCTACTCCATGTAAGCTCCTGGGAGAGGCAAAAAAAACCAGGGCTAATAAGGTAAGAAAAATCTGGAAAATTCCAAACCGACCCCCTCAGGTGATGGAAACCAATCCAGGAGACCATACTATCAATGTGTACGTTAACTGTTAATCCACATACCTAGAATTATAGAATCATAGAATGGATACAGCACAGAAGGAGACCATTCGGCCCGTTGAGCCCGTGCAGGCTCTCTGCAAGAGCACTTCAGCTAGTCCCACTCCCCGCCCTTTCCCCCTAGCCCTGCAAATTGTTTTCCTTCAGGTACTTATCCAATTCACTTTTGAAAGCCACGATAGAATCTGCCTCCACCACCCTTTCAGGCAGTGAATTCCAGATCTTAAACACTCACTGCATTAAAACGTTTTTCCTCATGTCGCCTTTGGATCTTCTGCCAATCACCTTAAATCTGTATCCTCTGGTTCTCGACCCTTTCGCCAATGGGAACAGTTTCTCTCTATCTACTCTGTCCAGACCCCTCATGATTTTGAACACCTCTATTAAATCTCCTTTCAATCTTCTCTGCTCTAAGGAGAACAACACCAGCTCCTCCAGTCTATCCAAATAATTGAAGTCCCTCATCCCTGGAAATATGCTTGTAAATCTTTTCTGCACCCTCTCTAAGGCCTTCACATCCCTCCTAAAGTGCGGTGCCCAGAATTGGACACAATACTCCAGTTGTGGCCGAACCAGTGTTTTATACAGGTTACCTATTATATGTTAACATTATCTTCCATTTGGCAACTCTTTTGCTGCACTTTTTCTTGGCATTTGTTGAACATTAGTGTCAGTTATATCAGCAACTGAGCCGAGTGTCAGTTCCACTCCAGGACTTGAGCTCATAATCTAGGCTGACACTTCTGGTACAGCACTGACTGACAAAGTGTCCTTTGGATACGACATGAAACTAAGTCTGCCTGCCTGTTCCGGTGATACAAGTAGATATTAAAAAAATGCTTGGCACCATTTAAAGAGGAGCGTGAAGTTCCCCACGTGTCCCGATCAATGTTCCTCCTCAGTCAACGGCACCAAAAAATATAGATTAACTGGTCAATCGTCTCATTGTACTAAGTGCAAAATGTTGGCTGTGCTTGCCTACATAACAATAGTTACTGCACTTTAAAGTAATCCACTTCATGTAAAATGCTTTAGGATATTTCTGAGAGATGTAACAAGGTGTTAAATAAATACAAGAGGTGTAATGTTATCTTTGGGCGATGGTGTAAAACTGGCCATATCGAACTAGCCGCCCATTATACACCACGCCTGATTTTCCTTTCGAGTTTACTTCGTATCTACCGCACAAGTACAGGAACTTCACGCTGCTCAATGCCAGACAGTGAGATGCCTTTTTTCTGAAGCTAGTAGTGGAGCGGCGCAACTCCGACAGCAACCTTTCGATTTCCGCGTTTAATCGCACGTCTGCCCTCGCTTGTGGCATCTGCACTTCAATAACGGCGAGCGCCATTATCATTGCCGTTATTTGGTCAGCAATTTTTGGGCCATTAAAAACAATGAGAAAAGACTGACAAGTCCATCAATGCTCCCTCTATCTGTCAAATGGTGCAACTGCTAGTAAAAAAGAACAGAAATAAGCCTACGGCCAATTTCAGGAAAAATTCTGGGAAAAATCTCCGTAAGGCAATGAAACAAGCTTCAGGAGATCATGGATTCTCTTGAGGCATTACTAGGCAAATGTAACTAACCCACACTACCCCTTTCCTCATGATATGCCCAATTGTCCTACCCAAAAATGGTTACCAGTGGATGTGGAACAGTATGGAATGCAAAGTACCATTCCTACTTTCCACGTTCACAGGGTAACCTGTTTCAAAGGGTGATAACCCTCTGGGGGAAAAAAACCTCCTGGCATCTACCCTGACTATTTGCCCATGTATTTAATAAGTATGTCCTCTAGTTATACTATTACTATCCAATCCTTGCATAATTTTAAAAAACCTAAAACCTCTCTCTCCTGGGCCTATGTTTCTCCAAAGTGAATAAACCTAATTCTCTATCTTTGTAACAAAGAGATCAGCATTTAGGTATTATCCTTGTTACCTTTCTCAGTATCTTCACTACAGCCTCAATATGCATCGCCAGGTATGGCAACCAAAGCTAGACATAATACAATGAGTAGGGATGTATCAAAGGCTTATATAACCAAAATATTACTTTTGCATTTTATTGACTTAACTAAATGTCCCAGAGTCCTATTTTCTTATAGCTATCAGATATTGTTTGTGAGCCTTAATCAATACCAACCCCCAAATCCCATGCCTGTTCTGTTATATTTAATAGAAATCCATGCCATTCCCCAAAAGTTATGGATAAAGGGACCCTGTGTGGACATGTTATTAAAAAGAGAACCCAAATTGGCTTCTGAAACCTTGTGACCAAGGCTTGCAGGATTTTAAAAGCAAGGCCCTGCAGAAGGCAGGCCCATTCAAACCCTGAAATGAAACCTAACATGCATGGATCTGTGAAAGACTTTGCCATTTTCTAAAGCCAGACAGCTAGGTAAACACAGAATATGCATTCTTCACCTTGGAACAGATCAAGTCAGGATGGACTTAATCTTGAGGCCATTAACTTTCTGCATAAATAATCGGTAACAGCTCACAGGTAGCTACCAAGCCAGGATAGACGATTAAATTTCATAAATAACAAACAGCCAGGATATCAAAGCCATTAAACAAGGAGACAACCGCCCCAGAAATTGTTAAAGTAAATAACTGCAATCATTTTAGACGAGCCTGCCAAAAGTTAGACAAAGAACTGACCTGATTTGGCGCGCGGATAAGGGGTGAAGAACCAGGTATAATTGTAGGCCCACCGGTAGCGCGCGCTCTCTTGCTCGGCCTCTTGCTCGCTCCCTTGTCTCGTGCTCTTGCCTCTCCCGACACCGAGGATGCCCATTACAACACCGGGGGCCAAACGCGGGGAGGAGAACGGAACCGAATCGAACAAGCACAGGACACACGGGCCGCAAACGGCCAGACAAGATAAGACGAGACGAATGGCAAAACCGATAGGCAGAGAAGGGCAGCGAAAAGGAAGCATTGGGGATGAGCGGGCACATACCCCGGCCTAGTTATAAGCTGGTGTTTGAAGCTTGGGTAGAAACATCAAACTGACAATATAAACCGCCAACCGAGCCCCAACCGCAACAAAACCGTCGGCGACCAAACCACCACCAGAAGAACAACCATTCCTGCAAGGTGAAGTACCCAACAAAAGACTTTACTCTAACGAAGGAAAAGGAGGGTACTTCGCACAGACAACTCCATCGCTGCACCCTGTGGCCACGTGACGACGGCAGGCCCCAAAAGACAACAAGAGCGAACCCCAAAACCACAACCGGCTTAATCGACAGGTTTCGAACCGTAAAAGAAACCCCATTGGTGAGCATGAATTCCTGGCCCCTCGTAGCTTAATTTAGTTAGGTATTGGGGGTGGGATAAGGATAAGGGGATTTTTAATGTGTTTGTTCCCTCGATGTGCCGTGTGTTCCCCATTCCCAAATAAGTGTAATTTTATATGCCTGTAATTATTCCAGTAATTTCTCAGTATTGTGTTTTTTGTGCCTTTACTAAAAATTGCGGTTTTCTTGCACCAAACCACTTGTCTACTGTATTTTCTGTATCACCGCCTGTACCTAAGTCTGGTGTCTAGAACCCAGGGGTGTGGGAGTGATTTGAACCGCTCAGAGACAGTCAGGGGCAGAGCTGACTGGGCACACGCCACCCCCTACAGAAATGGCGACCGCGGCAGAACTCCAGCAACAGGGGTGCGATACAGTAGACAATGATTCGGATGAGCAAACCATGATGGAGGAGAAGATTTCTGATTATGTGTTTAGTAAGGTGAATATCACAAAGAAGTGGATCACCAATCTGTTGAAGGCTCGGCGTGCGGTAGATGCCGCAGCTAAGTGGACAGAAGGGAAGGAGCACAAGAAATCCCTAGAGAAGGCAGTCTGGCTGATGTCCTTCAAGAAGCAGGTCCAACTTTTGGACAGGCTCGTTGCAGCACCGGCAGCCGAGATAAAGGAGTCAGCCCTGGAGATCCAGGACAAGGCTCTAGCAGGGGAAAAGTTACTGGTAGCATTGCAGGCCCTGAATCAGGAAAGGGTACAATTAATGGGAGAACATAAGGCTAGGTTGGAATATCTACAGTGCCAGGTCACCGAAGCCAAGGGTAATGAGTTGAGAAATAACAACAGAAAATGCTGGAAAAACTCAGCAGGCCAGGCAACATCCGTGGAGAGAAATTAGAGTCGATGTTTCAGGTGATACCTTTTTCAAAACTGGAAAGGAAATGAAATAGATCGAAGGCAGGGCTGTGATCGAACAAAAGAAGTAAAGAGACATTAAGAGGTATTCAAAACCAGACGAGATGGTAATCGGACAGTGGAGACAAAAGACAGCTCAGATTAGGTGTGAAGTGTACTGGCAGGATGAGAGACACCACTTCACACCTAATCTGAGCCGTCTTTTGTCTCCACTGTCCTATTACCATCTCGTCTGGTTTTGAATACCTCTTAATGTCTCTTTACTTCTTTTGTTCTATCGCAGCCCTGCCTTCGATCTATTTCATTTCCTTTCCAGTTTTGAAAAAGGGTTTCAACCCGAAACGTCGACTCTAATTTCTCTCCACGGATGTTGCCTGGCCTGTTGAGTTTTTCCAGCATTTTCTGTTGTTATTTCGGATTTCCAGCATCTGCAGTATTTTGCTATGGTAATGAGTTGAGGTTACGGGGAAAGAATGCCCGCCTAGTGAGACAAGTAAGAGAGCAGGAGGAGAAAGTAAAGGAAGTAAAGGCAGCTTACAAGCTAGCGAGCGAACAAGGGTTTGAAGATGCAGATCATGGCCCCTGCAAGGAACAAATAGAGAATCTGAGCCTGGCCCTAAGGAAGGCAAAGGGCATGGTGTGCCTCATAAGCCTGAAGGTAGGCCAGGCAGATTTTATAGGGAACGAGGGGAGAACGGTTCAGACATCACTGGTAGTGCCAAGGGACGACCCGGTGGAGGAACAGGAGGTCACACGACCACCACCCGTAGCGCCAGGTTTTAGCGAGGTCTGGCAGCAAAGGGGGGGGTGGAGTCAGGTGTAGACGAGGAGTTGGAATAACCCCCGCAAGAGAGGCTGGAACCAGGGCCGATGTGCCCAGCTCGGCATCGGAGGTTTGGGCCACCCGTTAATGGCGAGGACGTGGGACCCCTCCAAAACCAATTCGTATTACCCTACGGCACCCAACAGCTTAGGGCTATGGTGAGCCATATCCCAAAGCTCACCGAAAAAGGAGACCCCTCGGTTCACTTCAGGGAAGTGGAACAGGCAGCCAGCGTCAACGAGTGCGATGACGCTGAGCAGGCCAAAATGCTGCTGTTCTCTTTGGAGAATAAGCTCCTCCAGTCCCTCTCTGATGAGCGTAAGAGGGGGCAGAGCGGGTACGAGGAGCTCAGGGATGAAGTTCTGGAGGCCATGGGGATGAATGAGGGAAGTCTTTTCTCCCGTGTGGAGAAGACAGTGCAGCTCGTTGGGGAAACCCCGCAGGCTTTCGCGGACAGGTTATGGCCGGTATATAGGAGCGCCTGTCCTGGGGCACCTAACCGGGCATTCCTGAACCGGGATCAGCTGACCCACTGGCTCCGTTGCCTGGTGGCAAACAGCTTGCCACAGGTCTGGGCCAAGGCAGAAGTCTGGTTCGACCCCAAGAATCCCCTGACCACCAAACTTACGGTGATCAGACAGTTGACCCTAGCCTATAAGAACGGTAGAGGAACCGATGCACACCCACCTAAGGGGAAGGTGCATGAGGTAAAACCTGGACAGGGTAGGAAGGAGTGGCATCAGGAAGGGAATAACCCTTCTAGCACTAAGCTCAATTGCTATGGGTGTGGGAAAGATGGACACTGGAGGAAGGAGTGCAAAAACCCTTGGAAAAATAACAAGGGAAAGAATTCCACAGCCCCAGCTCAAAAGGCAGAGGCAGGAATCCCTCCCGCCACGGCCGAGTCATTTTTGGACACCATGAGGTTCCTATTGACTGGCCAGGGGAGAGTAGCAGCCGCTATCGGTGCTCTGACCCCGTCAGCCCCATCCAACCCACAGCCCTGACTAGAACCAGCGCAGCCTGCCGACCTGTGTCCCCTTGAAAACGTTGAGGGGAACAGGCCCTGTGTTAAGATGCGGGCGGAGACGGTGCAGGGGAGATATTCGGTGGACAATGGAGCTTTCAGCACGGTGGTCCATTCGGAAGACCCGACCAATTCACCCAGGTCTAACAAGGTCCCATTTAGCCTAATGGGATTCACAGGGTAAGAGCAGGCTAGGGAAATGGCCAAACCTTTGGCCATAGATTTAGGATCCCTCCATACCACGTGGGAGGGTAACCAAAAGACCAATGAGGTGGCCAAGCAGAGGGCTAGGGAAGGAGAGTCTTGGGACCCCTATCGGACAGATTCGGTGGCCGCAATCCGGGACAAGGGAGGCACACAGGGGGTAGCTTTGGCCCTGGAATGGGGACTCCATAGAAGGCCTGTTCGGGGCAGCGGACAAAATTTTAAAACAGGGTTACTGGCGGGCTGCTAGTTATATTAATCAGTGTAAACTGTTTAAGCCCGAGAAGAGAGAACAGCCAGTAGGGGCAAGGTCTGAGGATAGAAATCCTCAGCCTGCAGCGGGAGCAAGTTCACAGACTGCACAGGCAGGCACTGTGGCTTGTTTAAGGGGAGGGGCCATTCTGCCCACCATTTGGGACACTCCCCCACTCTTCTGGGATATAGATGAGGAGGGACCTGAGGGCGAAGACCCCGCCCCTAACCCAGGTTTAGAGGAAGAGGGACCTGAGGGCGAAGACCCCACCCCGGACCCAGATTTGGGACCTGAGGGCGAGGAACCCCAGGCCGCAGCATCAGGCTGCGAAGAGTTACCTGCCCCTGGCCCAGGTTCAGGAGAGGTAAAGGCTGAGGATGGAAATCCCCAGCCAGCGGCAGTGGAGAGCCCACAGACCGCACTGGAGGGGGCAGTGGCTTGGGTTAAAGAACCACCAGCCAGAAAAACCCCACCCACCAAAGTCCCCAGAAGGTCCCCACGGACGTCCCAGCCAAGGAAACCGTGGTCACCGGCTCCCCATTTTAAAGGGACAGCCTCCCGAGTTAGGAGTAAGTCTAAGGATAGAGGGCCCAGCCAGCAGCTACAGGCTGCGAGGAACTGAAAGTACAGGACAGTGCGGCCACACCGAAGGGAGCGGTGTGCCGCAGCCCGAACAGGGATTAGCCTGGCCGCCCGGAGACGGGCGGCGGATGTACATAGTTTTGCGTAATTTTAAGTTTGATATTGTTAAGTTTGGATGTTTAGTTTAAGTTTAAATGAGGTGATGGGTAGTTTTAAATAGTAGTAGTATTGTTAAGAGTGTTTGTATTAAGTCGAGGTCACGAGACTCGACTATGCTTTACCCAAGCCAGAGAATCTCCTCGGGACCTGGCTATATGCTCTTGTGTCTCTTTGCAGGAGAGGATTTCAGGATGAAGGGGGGCGTACTCCTACTCGCACTGATAGGAATGAGCGTTGGAAAGCGAGGTGACGTGGAGGATGTTATGTTCATTAATAAATATACATTCTTATT
Source organism: Somniosus microcephalus (assembly GCF_052327205.1). Taxonomy (NCBI): domain Eukaryota; kingdom Metazoa; phylum Chordata; class Chondrichthyes; order Squaliformes; family Somniosidae; genus Somniosus; species Somniosus microcephalus. The sequence goes on along the minus strand of NC_140987.1, from coordinate 284,328,523 downwards.
ATGAACACAGCTAGCTTTTGCTAGTTACTTTATTGAGCCATGTGGACTAGGTACAGCATCTTGTAGAGGCTTCCATCTTGACTGCTGCCTTGTGGGTAACCTAGCCTCATGGGTAATGTAGTCTTAATATATATATAGCTGGGTAGTGTAGTCTTAATACATACAGCTATATACAGCTCTACTGCTCCACCTAGTGTCCACCACAGAATGACATGTTATTGATCACTACATCCCCCTTTCTTTGGAGGTTTAACAAAATCAATATCACTCAACTTTCAAGAAAACAATAAAGATAATATCAGTAACACTTTTGTTAGTGCTCTATAAACATAAACATTTTCAAAACAGTCAACACATTTTCAAAGCTTTACATTGTACTCAAAGATTAATTCTATCAGGCTTTTTTACTTCACGTATGGATCTTCTCAACACGGGTAAGTCTGATGTGTCTTCATGAGATTGTTCTGGCGGTGAATGACAAGATGCAGTTGCGGCATTGTCATCAATCTGCTCTTGTATAGATCGAGGTCTCCTTGCGATCTTTGCTTGGAGAGGGTTTCAGTGTTTCCTTCACTCTTCATGCCATAACTCTCAATGTAGTCAATGCACTCTCGAAAAACTGCTGGCAGCTGGATCCCATCATACAGCATAGTCCTCTCAGCAACCTCGGCTAATGGAACACCAAAGATTGGCCTGAGGGAAGAAGGAGTATCCACCGGAACTGCTTCCTGCTCTGGTGCAGGCTTCTTCTTTTTCTTTTTCTCTTTCCACTGCTTAACAACATCTGCTGCGGTTATATCTTTGGACTTTTTCTCCTTGTGTTTTTCCTCTTTCTGCTTTTCTTCCTTTGGCTTCTCTTTGACCTTGAAGTCTTTTTCTTTCTTCTTGGAGAAACTAGGGCCTAGAAATTCAGTAGGCTTTGCGCCCAGTTTTCACCCAAAGAGGGCTTTTGCGCCACTTGCTGAGCTTTCGCCGATATTCAGCGCTGCGGTAATGGCGGCATTAGCCAGTAGCGCTGCGCCACCACCGATGACGTCATCGGTGTGCGCAGTGCCCCGCTACCGCCCCGCTACCGGCCCGACCGCCATATTTAGTTGCGGCCGCCTCTTCCGCAGCGGCCGCAAACAGCGATCAGAAAACGGGGCCGTCCTGTAGCCTTAGTGGGGCGCTTTAAGGTGGAGATGCGGCCGGCCGCTTTTTCGGCAGCCACCTGCCTGCACCTCCTTCCCCGGCCTCCTCCACCCCCCCCCCCGCGGCATTGCCGGCTGCTTTCCGCGAACCCGGCACTTCTCCGTGGTGCCGGGCTCATTTGCCGGCACTATCCAGCGGCGATCTCCCCCTTGCAGGCACCTCCCCCTTAAGAGAAGGGGGAGGCCTGCAGTACCGCAGCCTGCCGCTCCGCAGCAGGTGACGCAGCGGCGCCTAGAGCGCTGAAATTCAGTTTCAGCGCCCCAAGTGGGGGCGGGCACACCCTGGAATAGCGCCCGGTTCTGACTTGGGGTGCAAAAACCGAATATCTGACGGGCGCAACTGGCTCCGCGCTCAGCACTAACTTTTGGGCGCACGCCAGCTGGCGGGCCCAAAGTGAATTTCTAGGCCTAGGCTTTTTGAAGACATGGATACCCTTTGGCCATTTCATCCTTGATGGGCTCTCTGCTTCATCACCTGAGTCATCTGGTCCGCTTATGGCACAGTTTATACGGTAAACTCTTTTGACCAGTTCTAAGTCCTCACAAGCTTTGTCACCCAGTAGTGAATCAAGCCTTTCAGCCACAACAGAAAACATGAGATGATGCACTTTGTCTTTGACTGTCACTTTAAGTCTGCATACACCTAAGCTATCTATTTTCTGTCCATTATAGTCCTTCAGTAGTACTGACTTTTTCTGTATTTTGGGCTTTTCTTTCATATTGTTAATGTCACTCATACTGATTAAGTTTCCTTTTGCCCCAGTGTCCAGTTTCAATGTAACTAATGCTCCATTTATCTGCAGTGGGATCATCCATTTGTCCACTTTTACTGCATTGACTTTATGTTCAGCATTGTCTATTTCTGAGGGCTGCACATTTTCTGTATCTTTTTTGATATCGTCACATGACACCATTCCTACAAAAAATGTCTCACTTAAATCAGTGTCCTCAATCACATTAACTTGTTGCCCTTTCGTTGTTTTTACTTTTGAAAAGCATTGTTTGGCAAAGTGATTCTTTCCATTACACTTTGTGCACATTTTTCCAAACGTGGGGCATTGTCTTAACTGGTGTTTGTAACCACAGCGTTTACAATTAAAAATTTCATCCTCCGATTGCTTTTCATTTCTGTTCTGCCCACGTTTCTTCCCCTTGTAGGACACAGCACCGACAGCAGCATTATCACTCATTACATTCGCATCATTATTGATTTCACTGAAAGTCTTCGCGTGATTTCGAGCTAGCTCGCTGGCTTTGCATATTGTCACAGCATTTTCCAATGTTATTTCGGTTTCTCTCAACAGACGTTCCCTGACTTTTTTTATCATGAATACCAAACACAATCTGGTCACGAATCATGGATGCTTTGAGCTCAGAGAAATTACATGTCTGTGCTTTCAGTTTCAGATCAGTTATAAAGTTAACAAAAGTCTCATTTTGTTGCTGTGTCCGAGAACAGAAGATGTATCTTTCATACGTCTCATTCTTTTTGGGAGAGCAATGTGCATCAAATTTTTTTAGCACATCTTCTAATTTTTCTCTGTTCTCCACTGGATTAAATACAAATGTATTAAATACCTCTATCACCTGTGGGCCTGCAACCGTAAGCAGCAACGCTATCTTCCTTGCATCTGGTTTCGTACCGAATCCGATGGCTGCAATGTAGAGTTCGAATTGCTGTTTAAAAGTCTGCCAATTGTAGTCGATTTTTTCAGTGAGATTCAAACGCTCTGGTGGCTTCAAATTCTCCATGTCGCTTTGCACAATTTTCAGCAGATCTTTACCACCCTGGTACCATGTTATGTTCATTAATAAATATACATTCTTATTATGAACACAGCTAGCTTTTGCTAGTTACTTTATTGAGCCATGTGGACTAGGTACAGCATCTTGTAGAGGCTTCCATCTTGACTGCTGCCTTGTGGGTAACCTAGCCTCATGGGTAATGTAGTCTTAATATATATATAGCTGGGTAGTGTAGTCTTAATACATACAGCTATATACAGCTCTACTGCTCCACCTAGTGTCCACCACAGAATGACATGTTATTGATCACTACAGAGGACACCCACATCTATGGATGCTCGGGAGAGAAAGCACTAGTTGTGACTGCTGGGAGCAGCGAACAAGGCACGGAGGAGCCCGCCATCTATTCCCATGAGGGAAGATGGCCCGAGTGGTTGGGATCCAACTCCACCTGGTACTCCAGCCAGACCGGGTTCACCTACGGGGAGGCCTCCCTCCCCTGCCCCAGCGTACAGGTTGTGGCCTCACGGGTCGGGGTCACTGAGGGGAAACGCGTGTGCCTGACTTGCAGAGGACAGATTCCCCTGGGAAGGTGGTGGTGGCTCAGGAAGCTGAGCACAGACATGGGGAACCATACAGCTGACTGGGAACGAATGGGGAATGACACCCACCGGATGGTCACAGGGACCCGAGGGGGGACGAGAGTATGCTGGGATAAGTGGTGGGAGTCGGAACATGGAATTTATGTCTGCATGTGGGGGTCACAGAAGGCCTGCCCCACAGGCATATCCATCATCTTGCCGCATCATGGCAGGATAAGGGGAAGGGGGTGGAATGGGATTCCCACCTACACACTTGCATAGTCCCACGTTATCCAGCCCCAGTTAAAGCCACTGAGCTAGTGGTACATACCCGGAAGCCCCTGCCCACGACTCAGGCAGCAAGGACACACAGAGAGGGGTGCCCTACCACCACCAAGTGACCAGGGAATGGGCTGGTACTAGTGTCGACAGAACAGGTACTATACCAGGGGCTACACTACGCAGTAGCTTCCGTGATCCTGAACCTCACCGAGGTGCACCTACCTGAGTGGTGTCCCAAAGAGACAGAACAGCTATACCAGGCCCTGTTAAAAGAAATGTTCAGGAAATTCTACGAGTTCGATTTTGCCAATGCAGACAAAAACGAACTGTACACTGTAGTGTATGTGCCTTTAAGACAGAACTACTTTTGCAGCTCCTGTATACTGTAGTGCCGGCAGTGACCACGCCTGTATATAAGTTTTGCGCATGCCACTGTACCCCTAGTCTTGAGACTACCCTCCTCCAGTAAATACCTGTTTGTTGTTAAGTTACAGCATCCGTGTGGTTATTGAAAAACAGCATACCCTCAGAATCACGGATCTAACAGTGGCGACGAGTGTCGATTCGAATCTATCTGCAACAAAAAAAAAGTCGAGGCCAGGAACACGGGCGTCGACCACGAGCAACCGCCCAGTCATCAGGCAGAGAGTGAATGTCGCAGGGGAGGCTGTGGAGAGCTGGGCTTGGTTCCCCAGCCACGACGATCAGCAAGAAACTGACGACAGGTCCAGCGCAGACCCTTCCCGGGCAGCGGCGGCTGGAGCCGACCGACGGCGGAGAGAAAGCCGAGCAGCGTCGACGGGGTAAGACAGAGGGTGAAGCGCACAGGGCGCAGCCGGGGGTTGAACACCGAGCGGCATTGAGAAAAAAAAACAAACCGGGGAGAGAGAGGGTAAAGAAACAGCCGGGTTCAAGACCGAGTGGAATCGAATAAAAAAAAATAAAAAGAAGAACGCGCAGAGCACAGCCAGGGCTCACGGGCTGAACAGGGTCCGCAGGGAGAAGAAGGGAGAGTGCGGGAGACGCCATTGAGCCACGGAGAGAAGGAAGAGCGTGGGAGACGCCATTTTTAGAAGCCGCAGCGGAGAAGAAGGGCGAGCGCGGGAAGGAAGGAAAGCGTGGGAGACGCCATTTTGTGCCAGCGGAGAAGAAGGGGAAGCGCGGGAGATGCCATTTTTGACAGTTAACTCACACCCAGGGATGCCGAAGAGTGGCAGTATCTCTACGTTCGACAATGAAGTCGAAGATTGGGCGACATATGTGGAACGTATTGGGGTGTACTGCAGGGCGAATGAAGTGCCAGATGCTAATAAAGCACTGGTTTTGTTAAATTCCATGGGTGCAAAAACTTATGGGTTACTGCAAAATCTAATAACCCCAGAGAAGCCGGTGAACAAGAATTTCGAAAGCATAGTAGAAATCCTACAGGACCACTTAAACCCCACACCGCTGCTGATAGCAGAATGATCTAAGTTCCATAAAAGGAACCAACACAAAGACGAAAGCAATGCTGAGTACCTAACGGAACTGCGCAAGCAATCGAAACACTGCCAGTATGGAGCGGGACTAGCAGATACGTTAAGGGACAAGTTTGTGTGTGGGCTACAAAGTGAAGGAACCCAGAAACGGCTTCCATCAGAAAAGGATCATACGCTGGACAAAGCTTTCAGTATGGCAGTATCACACGAATCAGCCGCAAGGGGCGCTGCAGAGATACAACGGAGACCGCAAGAATATGGCACCAATGAAATGTCCTATGGAACAGGGAAGTGCTATCGTTGCGGCAGAACAACACATGACCAGAAGGATTGTTGGTTCAAGGACCAAGTGTGCAGACAGTGTGGGAAAGCAGGACACATAGCAAGAGTCTGCAGGTCTGGGAAGAAAACCAACAGTAAGAAATCTCCACAGGAGAAGTACAAAAAGGTACACCAGGTGATGGACAGTGGTTCAGATGAACAGAAAAGTGACATAGACTCCGGAAGCAAGGAGTTGGGTTGTCTGAAACTACATAAGGTAACCGAAATGGAGGATCACCAGACTATCTGGGTTACACTCAAGATAGACGGAGTCCAAGTGAAAATGGAATTGGACACAGGATCAGCCCTAACAGTCATAAACCAAAGGGACAACAAGCGGCTATTTTCACACATACCCTTGAAAGCTACAGAGATTGTCTTGAAGACGTATACGGGGCAAAAAGTCTACCCCAAAGGAAAAATAAGGGTGAAAGTGATATATAAAGTCCAGGAAATACCTAAAATGGATATATATGTATTGCCAGATGGAGGACCACCACTGCTAGGACATGAATGGATCCGAAAGATACAATTAGATTGGCATTCCATACAGGCACTGAAGGTTGAGGCCAAAAAGGATGTTGATGTCACACCTGGACAACTGTCAAAAATGTTAACGGACTCGGAACACTAAAAGGCATAACAGCAACGAAAGAAATAGAGGAAAATGCAAGCCCAAAGTTTCTTAAGGCCAGACCAGTGCCTTATGCGATCAGACCAGCTGTTGAAGCAGAGCTGGAAGGGTTGGAACGTTCAGGAGTACTGTCCAAAGTGGACTGGAGTGAGTGGGCTACACCCATCGTTCCTGTAATGAAGAGGTCGTTGAGTAATATGCCAGGGGAACCAAAGAAGGTCCGCATCTGTGGGGATTTTAAGGTGACAGTGAACCCAGTCCTTCACACGGCACAATATCCGCTTCCACGAATTGAGGATATTTTCGCCTCGCTATCTGGAGGTAAACGTTTCACCAAAATTGATCTAGCCCAGGTGTACTTGCAAATGGAGGTAGAAGAAGCTTCGAAACAATACCTTACGATTAACACTCATAAAGGTCTCTATCAATACAACCGGCTGGTGTTCGGAGTAGCCTTGGCTCCGGCTATCTGGCAAAGGGCGATGGATCAGGTCCTGCAAGGGATTCCAGGGACCCAGTGTTATTTGGACGACATCTTGGTCACGGGCGAAAATGACAGTGATCATCTCGCCAACTTGGAGAAGGTGCTCACCAGATTAAAGGAATATGGGCTACGAGCTAATCGCCACAAGTGCGAGTTTTTCCAGAAACAGATCTCGTATTGTGGCCACATCATCGATGAAGAGGGGTTACATAAGTCCCCTGACAAGATTGAGGCAGTAGTCAAGGCTCCAGCACCGGAAAATGTGTCACAACTGAGGTCGTTCCTCGGGCTGGTAAACTACTACCACAAGTTCTTACCAAATTTGTCCACGCTATTACACACACTGAACACCCTACTGCAAACAGGGGTACCATGGAAGTGGGATGACGAACGTAGACGAGCTTTCCAGAAGTGTAAAGAATTGATCACATCAAAAGAGGTGTTGGCCCATTTCAACCCAGCACTACCAATTCGTTTGGCAAGTGATGCATCACCCTATGGTATTGGAGCGGTGCTGTCGCACAAATTCCCAGATGGGTTGGAGAGGCCAGTAGCCTTTGCGTCTCGGTCACTAACCTCAGCCGAGCGCAACTACGCCCAGATTGACAGGGAGGCCCTCTGCCTAGTATGGGGAGTAAAAAAATTCAACCACTATCTGCATGGGCAGAAGTTCACATTGCTGACTGACCACCAACCACTTGTCTCCATCTTTAATCCAAAGAAGGGCGTTCCAGTGATGACTGCACAATGGTTACAAAGATGGTCCCTGTTTCTAGGGGTGCATCAATATGAAATAGAATATAAACACACGAAACAGCATGGGAACGCTGATGGGCTATCGCGCCTGCCACTGCCTACTGTGGAGGAAGCACCAGCAGTGGACCCTATTGAGATATTTTATTCATCAATAATTGAACGATTGCCAGTAACGAACGCGGACATAGAGAAGGAGACCCGCAATGATCCGACGCTATCTCGGGTATATGATTTGACGGTGAGGGGATGGCCAACACATGGCGACTCACTGTTGCCAGCATTCTCATCCAGAAGAGAACAGCTGTCAGTATGCCAGGGGACAGTGATGTGTGGATCCCGAGTGGTGATTCCACCCAAGTTAAGGGGGAGAGTGCTAAATGAGCTACATGAAGGTCATCTGGGGGGAGTGAAAATGAAAAGCCTTGCTACGGCTTATGTGTGGTGGCCGGGAATCCATCAACAAATCGAAGACCTAACTAAGAGCTGCTTAGGATGCCAGAAGGTCCAAAATGCACCACCACATGCCCCTCTACACCCATGGGAGTGGCCCTCCTCTCCCTGGTAATGGGTGCATATTGATTTCGCTGGTCCATTCATGGACTCAATGTTCTTAATAGCAGTGGATGCTCATTCAAAGTGGCCTGAGGTGATAAAAATGTCTTCAACCACTACAGAGAAAACGATTGCAGTCCTACGGACCATATTTGCCAGAAACAGTTTGCCAGAGCAGATTTGCTCTGATAATGGACCACAGTTTGTGTCCGACGAGTTTCAAAAATTTATGAGAAGGAATGGGGTAAGGCATTACACATCCGCCCCGTATCATCCAGCCACAAATGGATTGGCTGAGAGGTTCGTACAAACCTTTAAGAAGGCGATAAAGGCCATGTGCGATGATGAAATTCCACTACAGCATAAGATGGACAATTTCTTATTAGCCTACTGAAATGCGACACATGCAGTTACCAACCAGGCCCCGGCCATGATGTTCTTTAACCGAAGGTTGAGATCTCGTCTGGACTTGCTCAGACCAAATGTGCGAAGAAATGTTGAGGACAAACCATTCCAGCACATCAATGAGAAGCCGACAAGGAGCTTCAATGTAGGGCAACCAGTCTTGGCCCGGGACTATCGAACAGAGAAATGGCAACCCGGAACGATATGCACAAGGCAGGGGCCATTAATGTACACAGTGGATGTCGGGGAGAACATTGTGAGACACCACATCAATCAGATCTTAGCGTCACAGGAACGCGTCAACCCCATGCCTCGAGTACCTGGGGATGAACCCGACATACCGGTAGCATCTACCTCAGAACCAGTAGCAGTAGAACCCGATGAACTACCCGATGAAAAGGGGTCAGAATCGCCTCTGCACCAAGAACAAGAACCTCAGGAAAGGCGCTATCCCGAAAGGGCCAGGAAGCCGCCCCAAAGACTGAATCTATAAATGGACTATTGTTGTTTAATGTACATGTTAAAGTGTTAATTGTTATTTGAATATTAGGGGTACTACTAATCTAAAAGGGGAGGAATTGTAGTGTATGTGCCTTTAAGACAGAACTACTTTTGCAGCTCCTGTATACTGTAGTGCCGGCAGTGACCACACCTGTATATAAGCTTTGCGCATGCCTCTGTACCCCTAGTCTTGAGACTACCCTCCTCCAGTAAATACCTGTTTGTTGTTAAGTTACAGCATCCGTGTGGTTATTGAAAAACAGCATACCCTCAGAATCACGGATCTAACATACACCACACACACCATGAGTATTTTGGTAATGCGGGGAGACAAAGAAGGGGAGCCTGGAATGATGTTTTTACAGCGTTTAACACAGGGTCCTCTGTCAACAACAGTCTGGATGACATAGAATTGCAGACACAGATAAATGGTCTAAAAACACAATTGAGGAAAATTTTGATGGATGAAAATAAGGGAGTAGGCTCAGAGTTACATGAGGACCAAGCCATGACGGTCCATTTAAAAGAAATAATAGCTGAGCTGGAGAAGCACGCAAAGACTGTAAATGCCCTCATAAGAGAGGACATAAATGCTTCAGACCAGGCTGCACAGAACGAGGTGTGCGTGCTGTATGGGGCATGGTTGCTGGGCGAGGGCCGCAGTAATCTGGAGGATTTAAAGCATGGTTTAGTCCCCTCCTGGATCAGCAACAAGCACCTCACAGCCCTCCATCCATTTCAGAATGCATTAAGCCCGTGTCAACTCCGGCTAGCTTCTGAGGCCTACCCAGTCCCAGTAGACTGCGGACAGTCCAATCATACTATCATGGGTATAGTAGTAAGAATGCCGGTCATGGGTAGGACAGCCCGACCCGCACCAGTATACAGGGTAGAGAACATTGGAGTCATTAAAGGGGGTGCACACATTCGTTTCACAGTGGTCCCGCCTTATGTCATAAAGTGGGAGCACGCTATGACAGGTACTGACCTCTCAGGGTGCCGGAGCCGGGGAGCACACATAATACTGTGTCCCCAGCACTTGAACGCCTATTCAAAACCACAGTGCAGGTTTAAAGCCACTGGCGCAAAACCTATAAATTGTACCATGGAGGTAATGGCACAAGACCATGTTCCCCCACAGGTAGCATATATAGGAGGTGGGACATATTGTGTCACCACAGGTGCACCCCACTACCAGTATGGACAGCATAGCTGGTGTCCGGTAAGTGACAGCAGTTTCTGCTTTAAACCCGAGGCAGAAGTTCAAGTGGCCCAGGAATGAATTGTCCCCATTCCTGAACCCTCCACTGTTCACCTCACTGTAAAAGAGAATTTCACCAACCTGCAAAAGTATGTAGCGCATTTCGGCTATGAAATCCCCCCTCTCCCAGAACATCTTACCAAAATACTTAAAGCAGTAATAGTCTCACAGAAACATTTCTACACTCTGGAGCAGAAGACGGCAGAGATAGGGGCCAAGATATTGGACATTGTAGTTCCACCCTGGTGGGACATTTTTGAAAATATAGAGGTCCCTTCATGGATTAGACTGGCCTCCCACATCCTCTTGGTTTGCCAGCTGGGAATAGTATTGTACCTGGTGTGCACTCAGTGCAAGGGAAAAGGCCAAATACTAGAATTCCGAAACCAAAGGACTTGGAAGGAACATTATGTGAAGGTGGAGGGAGATACACCTGTTTGAATTTTTTTTTGTATTTCTGAATAAAGATTTTTTTTTGTGTTCTTTTGTTGTTTTTAATAAAGATTTTTGATTTGTTATTTTTAATAAAGATGTATGTGTACCAAGTGGTGCAGGGGTGTTGGGCCCCCTCCATGCTTGGATGTGTGTAAATGACTGTAATTATTCTATGTATGCTTATGTACACTACATTTTTACAGAATGGGAAATGCATGTGTCGTGGGATCATAGATAGGTAATTACAGGGGAAGATTGACTATGGAGGGTCGGAAATTATGCTCACCTTGTCAGGACGATACTTAAAGCGAGTTTAGTATCAACAGGGGGGAGTATAGGGTTCTCAAAATTCCCACATTCCCCAAAAGTTATGGATAAAGGGACCCTGTATGGACAAGTTATTAAAAAGGGTACCCAAAATGGCTTCTGAAACCTCGTGACCAAGGCTTGCAGGATTTTAAAAACAAGGCCCTGCAGAAGGCAGGCCCATTCAAACCCTGAAACGAAACCTAACATGCATGGATCTGTGAAAGACTTGCCATTTTCTAAAGCCAGACAGCTAGGTAAACACAGAATATGCATTCTTCACCTTGGAACAGATCAAGTCAGGATGGACCTAATCTTGAGGCCATCAACTTTCTGCATAAATAATCGGTAACAGCTCACAGGTAGCTACCAAGCCAGGAAAGACGATTAAATTTCATAAATGACAAACAGCCAGGATATCAAAGCCATTAAACAAGGAGACAACCGCCCCAGGAGTCGTTAAAGTAAATGACTGTAATCATTTTAGACGAGCCCGCCAAAAGTTAGACAAAGAACTGACCTGATTTGGCACGCAGATAAGGGGTGAAGAACCGGGCATAATTGTAGGCTCACCGGTAGCGCTCGCTCTCTTGCTCGGCCTCTTGCTCACTCTCTTGCCTCGTGCTCTTGCCTCTCCCGACACCAAGGACGCCCATTACAACACTGGGGGCCAAACGTGGGGAGGGGAACGGAACCGAATCGAACAAGCACAGGACACACAGGCTGCAAACAGGCAGACGAGACAAGACGAGATGAATGGCAAAACTGATAGGCAGAGAAGGGCAGCGAAAAGGAAGCATTGGGGACGAGCGGGCACATACCCCGGCCTAGTTATAAGCTGGCGTTTGAAGCTTGTGTAGAAAAATCAAACTGACAATATAAACCGCCAACCGAGCCCCAACCGCAACAAAACCGCTGGCGACCAAACCACCACCAGAAGAATAACCATTCCTGCAAGGTGAAGTACCCAACAAAAGACTTTACTCTAACGAAGGAAAAGGAGGGTACTTCGCACAGACAACTCCATCGCCGCACCCTGTGACCACGTGACGACGGCAGGCCCCAAAAGACAACAAGAGCGAACCCCAAAACCACAACCGGCTTAATCGACAGGTTTCGAACCGTAAAAGAAACCCCATTGGTGAGCATGAATTCCTGGCCCCTCGTAGCTTAATCTAGTTCGGTATTGGGGGTGGGATAAGAATAAGGGGATTATTAATGTGTTTGTTCCCTCGATGTGCCGTGTGTTCCCCATTCCCTAATAAGTGTAATTTTATATGCCTGTAATTATTCCAGTAATTTCTCAGTATTGTGTTTTATTGTGCCTTGAATAAAAATTGCAGTTTTCTTGCACCAAACCACTTGTCTACTCTATTTTCTGTATCGCCGCCTGTACCTAAGTCCAGTGTCTAGAACCCAGGGGTGTGGGAGCGATTCGAACCGCTCAGGGACAGTCAGGGGCAGAGCTGACTGGGCACACGCCACCCCCTACATACCCTTCCTGAGCTTTAAGTTGTGTTGCCCCTTCAAAGGGAAGCACTTAATACATTCCAGTGGGGTTGCGTTTAGCCCAGTTCCGCTGGTCTACTTTAAAACAGAACTTATGCAAGTCTTGAGTTACTGGGTCCCATGTGCATAACAGCATTTCTCTACGTTAAATGACATCTGCTATTTTGAGGCCATTTACTTATCGAAATCAACTTGCAACATACTAATATCCCCCTTATTGCCAATCCTTGTGTATATTTTCATATAATTTCAAATGTAATAATAGTACTAGTGCTGCCCTTCTCAAGATCATTAATAAAATTATTAAACATTAAAGGACTCAGCACCGACCCCAATGGAACTGCACCTGTCATCAATCTTTGATCTGAACTATTTTGCAATTGCAACCAACTCGCAATCCATTCTGGTATTTCCCCCAAAATATCATTTTCTTATAGCCACTTATGTGGAGCATTATCAAAATCTTTCTGGAAAACAAGTGGATAATAGTTGCATAACTTTTAACAAACGCTGTTTTAGTCACTTCCTCAATTGACTTAGTGAGACATGACCTGTGTCTCTTGAAGCCATGTTCAGAATCCTCAATAATAGCAATAGCACTCGCTAATTGTTTCTTGATAATATCTCATATGACACTTTCTAATATCTTCCCTGCAACTCCAGTTACGTTGCTGGCCAGTAGTTCTCAGGATCTGCCTTCTTTCCTATTTTAAATAGCAGAGCCACATGAACCAGCTTCCAATCCTCAGGAATCATCCAGACAGCAATGAGCCATCGAAAAATATCAAAAAACAAATAATATTTCACTTCTAATTTACTCGTTCTGCCTAAAAAGCTATGCTGTGAAACTGGGGCTGCTCCATGGTCTTCGGAGGGCAGGCAGATACAAAGTAACATGATTTGATTATTTTGAGTTATTTTAACTGTGCTTCGTTTGCCTCTATTTTCCTGATAATTTGACCTCTTGAATTTTCGAGCTTATTTCCTTGCTCAACCAATGAGGCTTCATCTTAGCCTCAACCCTTTTCTTTTCCCTAGTAATAGAAAAGGCTTCTTTCCCCTCCAACAAAGCAGTTCTGATGAAAGGTCACGAACCCGAAGTGTTCACAGCCCCTGATTTTAACTCCAAGTGGATTCCCCGCTCAGGCCTGACTTAAAATTACAGTTGGGTCTCAGTGATGTCATTGGTTTACAACACGCATATGTAAAGAAGGACCCTGTTGGCTCCGGGCGCGTGTTCTTGCTGCCTACCCAGGAGAGCAGGTTAAAATTGCGGATTTTGCAATTTTAATTGCCCACCCGCCAGGTTTCTGCTGAGTAGGGTTAAAATCGCCCCAACTCTGTTTCTCCCTCCAGCTGCTGAGTGTTTCCAACATTTTCTGTTTTTATTTTGTACAGGAATATGTTGTCTATAGTGCATTCACAAGCTCATCCCTCAAGGTAACTATGCATTTTAATTCTTTCAGATTAAACAATAACATATCCCTTCAAAAAAAAATCAGACAATTCCCAATAATTGCATGCATGCCAACTATCAGCATGTCCTGCTGACATTGGTGTTTTGGAGGCCCAGTCAACACAAATCAGCACAACCAGGGCCCATTCTGATCAGAGTTGCCTGCCCTGCTGCTCCTCCTGAATTCTGTAGTTCCTCCTGCATCTGCAGGTTTACACGTTGGGCAGACGCTGCTCCTCCTGTCAGCGTTTTCCCATGCTGCTGACCTAGATTAGCACCTGTGCATACTGTTGGCAGAAACTCCCAGGAGAACAGGAGTTCCCGGATGCAGTATTACATCTGCAGGATTGGGGTGAATATTTGATTTGGCAATTGTAAATAGAATAGGTTCTACTGCAGGGAAATTCATTTCTTTTCAGATACCTACTACACAGCATATTAGATTACATTTGAATGGTATAACTTTGCTCATTTTAAATCCTGGACCCATGAGATGTTGTAATATAATTTCTCTTAAAGGGAGGATCTCACCCTCAGGACCTTTATTTTTTTAAATAAATAGCTACAAAGAATTTTGACTAATATTAACATCTTTCTTCCTTCTGTGTCATTTTTTCCCTCTGGCTTGCTAGCTTATGATCTGAGAATGGCGGTCCATTTTTTTGTTTTTTTGTTGCCAATCTTCTCTCTTTCTCTCCTGAAAGCATTGACTTCTGATAGGGTTCAGTTTCAAAGATGCCATGCAACCTTTGGTACCTTAACCCAGTGGCCATTCTTTGTGTTATTCCCAAGCAGCTGAACCCTGATCCTGTCCTTGCCCGATATTCACAACTGATTTGCTGTGCAGTTGTGAGTGAGGCTGGCAAGGCCGACTTTATTGCACTGGGAAGGTGGTGGTTTTATTGCACTGGGAAGGTGGTGGTGAGTTAAGGCCACTTCAGAGGGCATTAAGAGTCAACCACATAACGTGGAGCGGAAGTCACATGTCGATCTGACTGAGTAGGGGTGGCAGGTTTCCTTTCCTGGAGGATATTAGTGAATCAACTCGTTCTGTTGCCTAGGCCCTAAGCTCTGAAATTCTCTGCCTAAATGTCCCCACCTCTCTACCTCTCTTTCCTCCTTTAAGACACTCCTTAAAACCTACCACTTTGACCAAGCTTTTGGAGAAATTATATTACAACATCTCATGGGTACAAGATTTTAAATGAGCAAAGTTATACCATTCTAATGTAATATAATACGCTGTGTAGTAGGTATCTGAAAAGAAATGAATTTCCCTGTAGTAGAACCATTCCAACAAAATGGCAGCTTTTATGCTAATTTATCTGTTGTTTGCCCACAAATTCATAGAGTCATGCAACACAGAAGGAGGCCATTTGGACCATCGTGCCTGCGCCGGCTCTTTGAAAGAGCTCTCCAATTAGCCCCACTCCCCTGCTCTTTCCCCAAAGCCCTGCAAATTTCTCTTTTATCCAATTCCCTTTTGAAAGTTACTACTGAATCTGCTTCCACCACTCTTTGGGGCAGGGCATTCGAGATCACAACAACTCACTGCGTGAAAGAAATTCTCCTCATTTCCCCCCTGGTTCCTTTGCCAATTATCTTAAATTAGCAGATTTATTACATTCAATTTCACAACTTGTCATGGTGAGTTTTAAACTCACAACCTTTGGTTTGCTAGTTTTGTACCACAACCACCACACTACCATATCCTTTCACATGTAGACTGTCCAGCAACTCTGGCTGATTTTTCTCATTCCTACTTCAGTCCTACTGAGGACAATTGTAGTGCCCTGCTGAAACCCCGGTTGTGAGCAATTAATTTGGTACAGACCAGGGTATCAAGCCTGTCACCTTCTAGCTTAGGGCCTAGGCAACAGAAGG
The DNA here is from genome assembly GCF_052327205.1 of Somniosus microcephalus. Classification (NCBI taxonomy): domain Eukaryota; kingdom Metazoa; phylum Chordata; class Chondrichthyes; order Squaliformes; family Somniosidae; genus Somniosus; species Somniosus microcephalus. The sequence goes on along the minus strand of NC_140987.1, from coordinate 284,312,742 downwards.
CACGGCCACCAATGGTTGAGTGATTATAATCAGGGATGCTCAAGAGGGCAGAATTAAAGGAGCGCAGATATCTCGGGGGGTTGTGTGGCTAGAGGAGATTACAGAGATAGGGAGGAGCGAGGCCATGGAGGGATTTGAAAATAAGGATGAGAATTTTGAAATCGAGGCGTTGCTTAACCGGGAGCCAATGTAGGTCAGCGAGCACAGGGGTGATGGGTGAATGGGACTTGGTGCGAGTTAGGACACGGGCAGCAGAGTTTTGGATGACCTCAAGTTTACGGATGATAGAACGTGGGAGGCCAGCCAGGAGTGGATTGGATTAGTCAAGTCTAGAGGCAACAAAGGCATGGATGAGGGATTCAGCAGCAGATGAGCTGAGGCAAGAAGTGGAGACGGGCGATGTTACGGAGGTGGAAAATAGGCAGTCTTAGTTATGCTGCAGATATGTGGTCGGAAGCTCAGTTCAGGATCAAATATGACACCAAGGTTGTGAATAGTGGTTCAGCCTCAGACAGATGTTAGGGAGAGGGATGGAGTCAGTGGCTAGGGAACGGAGTTTGTGGCACGGACCGAAAATAATGGCGTCGGTCTTCCCAATATTTAATTGGAGAAATTGGATGTCAGACAAGCAGTCTGACAATTTAAAGACAGTGGAGGGGTCGAGAGAACTGGTAGTGAGGTAGAGCTGGGTGTCATCAGCATACATGTGGAAACTGACGCTGTATTTTTGGATGATGTCGCCAAGGGGCAGCATGTAGATGAGAAATAGGAGGGGGCCAAGGATAGATCCTTGGGGGACACCAGAGGTAACGATGCGTAAATGGGAAGAGAAGTCGTTGCAGGTGATTCTCTGGCTACGATTAGATAGATAAGAATGGAACCAGGAAAGTGCAGTCCCACCCAGCTGGATGACGGTGGAGAGGTGTTGGAGAAGGATGGAGTGGTTAGCCGTGTCAAAGGTTTCAGACAAGTCAAGAAGGGCGAGGAGGGATAGTTTACCTTTGTTACAGTCACAAAAAGATGTCACTTGTGACTTTGATGAGGTCCGTTTTGGTACTGTGACAGGGGCGGAAACCTGATTGAAGGGATTCAAACATGGAGTTGCGGGAAAGATGGGCACGGATTGGGGAGGCAACAACACGTTCAAGGACTTTGGAGAGGAAAGGGAGGTTGGAGATGGGGCAGTAGTTTGCAAGGACGGAGGGGTCAAGGGCTGTTTTTTTCAGGAGAGAGCTGATGATGGCAAAATTGAGGGAGAGGATTACAGTACCTGAGGAGAGAGAACCGTTAACAACGTCAGCTAACATGGGAGCCAGAAAAGGAAGTTGGGTAGTCAGCAGTTTGGTGGGAATAGGGTCAAGGGAGCAGGAAGTGGGTCTCATGGATAAGATGAGCATGGAGAGCTTATGAGGGGAGATCGGAGAGAAACTGGAGAAAGATGTGAGTTCAGGGCTAGGGCAGGGCACAAACTTGGAGGAAGTTTGGCTCGGTGGGCTAGGGGAAGGAAGGGAAGTGGCAGAGGCAACTGAACGGATGGTCTCAATCTTAGAGACAAAGAAGTCCATGAGCTCCTCACACTTGTTGTTGGAGGTGAGGGTGGAGCAGACAGGGGAGAGGGGTTTAAGAAGATGGTTAGCATTGGAGAATAGAAGCTGGGGTTTTTATTGCATTCCAGAATGATTCTGGAATAGTGAGCAATCTTGGCAGATGAGAGCAGGACCCGATAATGGTTTATGTGATCCAGCCAGATCTGGCGGTGAATGGCTAAACCAGTTGTCCACCATATCCGTTCAAGTCTGCGTCCCTTGCACTTAAGGGAGCGAAGATGAGGGCCGTACCAGGGGGAAAGCCAGGGTGAGAGAGAGCAATTGTTTTAATAGGGACTAGGGCATCAAAGGTGGTGGTGAGGGTGTGGTTGAGCAGATCGGTAGCTGTAGAAATGTCGTGGTGAATGGCGAGCCAAAGGCTGGACAGTTGGGATTTCATAAGTGCAGTTGTAAGAGAGCTGGGAGAGAGTTTTTTCCAGGGGCGGACACAGAAGGAAGTAGGATTGGGGGGATCGGGGGTGAAAGGGCGATGTGGGTCGAGAGCAATGCGAGGAAATGGTCGGAGATGGCCTTATCTGCCATTGACATGATGGAAGTAGTGAAGCCACGAGAGATGGCAAGGTCGAGGGGGTGGCCGTGAATATGGGTTGGGGAGTTTACATGAAGGGAGAGATTAAGGGAACATAACAACATAAGAAATAGGGGCAGGAATAGGCCACTTGGCCTCTCGAGCCTGCTCCACCATTCAATAAGATCATGGCTGATCTTGGGCTCAAAGCCACTTCCCTGCCCGCTCCCCATAATCCTTCACTCCCATATCTTGCAAAAATCTATCTCTGCTTTAAAGGTATTTAATGACCCAGTCTCCACAGCTCTCTGGGGCAGAGAATACCACAGATTTACAACCCTCTGAGAGAAGAAATTCCTCCTTATCTCAGTTCTAAAAGGGTGACCCTTTATTCTGAGACTATGCCCCCGAGTTCTAGATTTCCCCACGAGAGGAAACATCCTCTCTGCATTTACCTTGTCAAGCCCCCTCAGTATCTTATATGTTTCAATAAGATCACCTCTCATTCTTCTAAATTCCAATGAGTATAGGCCCAACCTGCTCAACCTTTCCTCATAAGTCAACCCCCTCATCTTTGGAATTAACCTAGTGAATCGTCTCTGAACTACCTCCAATGCAAGTATATCCTTCCCTAAATAAGGAGACCAAAACTCAAGGTGTGGTCTCACCAATTCCCTGTACAGTTGTAGCAGGACTTCCCTGCTTCTATACTCCAACCCGCTTGCAATAAAGGCCAACATTCCATTTACCTTTTTGATTACTTGCTGTACCTGCATGCTAACTTTTTGAGTTTCATGCACAAGGACCCCCAAGTCCCTCTGAACTGTAGCATTTTGTAATCTCTCTCCATTTAAAGAATTTGCTTTTTATTTTTCCTGCCGAAGTGGATAACCTCACACTTTCCCACATTATACTCCATCTGCCAAATGTTTACCCATTCACTTAGCCTGTCTATATCCCTTTGCAGATTCTTTGAGTCCTCTGCACAACTTGCTTTCCCATCCATCTTTGTATCATCCGCAAACTTGGTTACATTACACTCGGTCCCTTCATCCAAGTCATTAATGTAGGTTGTAAATAGTTGAGGCTCCAGCACCGATCCTTGTGGCACCCCACTAGTTACCGTTTACCAATCGGAAAATGACCCATTTATCCCGACTCTCTGCTTCCTGTTAGTTAGCTAATTCTCTTTCTATGCTAATATATTACCCCCAAATCCGTGAGCTCTTATCTTATGCAGCAACCTTTTATGTGGCACCTTATCGAATGCCTTCTGGAAATCCAAATACACCACATCCACTGGCTGACCTTTGTCCACCCTGCTTGTTACATCCTCGAACAACTCCAGCAAATTTGTTAAACATGATTTCCCTTTCATAAAACCATGCTGGTTCTGCCTGACTGTATTATGATTGTCCAAATGCCCTGCTACTGCTTCCTTACTGAAGGACTCCAGCACTTTTTCCAACGACTAACTGGTCTATAGTTTCCTGCTTTCTGTTTCCCTCCTTTCTTAAATAGGGGTGTAGGATTTCGCAATAATTTTGAAATTTCCTACAGTTCCGAAGATTGATTTTTGATTAAAAAATACCTGGGTAGAATATACCTTTAAAAATCCAGGGATCAAAATGGCCATCAGACCTCATTGCAGAAGACAAAAGGACAGTCTCTCTTAAAAGCACGGGCTGACAAAGAGGACTGAATAGGCAGTCTGTGTGTGTCTGTGAAAAAGGATAATCAAAGATGGCTGTCCGACCTCATGGCAGGAGACACCACACAGACTGTGTGCATATGAAAAGGGAAAATCAAAGATGGCTGACAAAGGATTTAGAAAAAAAACCCAGCCCCTGAAGCAATGGAGCAATTAAACTGTCAATCAAAGGCAGTTCAGGGAGTTTCCCTCCCTGCAGGACAATCAATGTTTGTTTACACTAAACTGCTACAATGTTGAACCACTTGAGACTGCCAATCAATTGCGGTTGGGCGTGACCACAGGACAATCAGTTTGTTTACACTAACATTCAAGGGCTGTTTACTCAGCCATTAAGGAAGTAGACATGGTTTTTCAAACTGGGACAGTTTCATTCAACCCATCACAAGAATGGGGATGCATTCAAAAACCCATCACAATGAATGGGTGATTCATCCAAAACCCATCACAGTCAATGGGGACATCGGATCCCTTTTGTTTAGCCCAGATGCATCCGGATTTGGGCGGGAAGATTTTGGCCCCAAATGGGGTATAAGATAGCTTCTCAAGAAGCCATCTCTCTCTCTCTCTGCAGCCTCGCCTCCGTGCCCTCTACAACTTGGGAGCCCGCCCAAGGGAGTGGAATACCAGCAGTTACTTTTAAACACTGGGGTATCTCTATCTTCAGGGTGGTGAAGAATCTAAGACCGCAAGGGCATGGGGCAGGCGTTCATTGGTGAGCATACATTTTCTGGCCCGTTACAAGGCAATTTAGAATAGGTATAAGGGTGGGAATTAAGTGGAATCTTGTTAAACTGTAATTTTAGTCAATTTTCCCTCGTTGTGTCTGTTTTCTCCTCCCCTATTTAAGTAACAGTGTTGCACTAAGCAGAAAAGTGCTGTAGTGAAAACTAAGTAGCTGTATTAAAAGTGCTGTATCTAAATAACAGTGTTGCACTAAGATGTAAAGTGCTGTTGTGGCAGAACCACCAGAGGATTACGGACAATTGTATATAATTCCTTTTACAGCAATGTAGTACAGCTGGGGGCTGCACCTTTAATGTATCTGTTATTTGTACTAGGGCTTCTTTCCTGTACTCCGCTTGATGACATCATGCCGTCCGTCACGTGATCTCTCAACGGCGGGAAGAACGTGATGACGTCATGGCGTCAGAGCTCGGGACCTTCTAGCAGTAGAGCTCGGAACCTGCTAGCAGTTGAGCTTGGAACCTACTAGCAGTTGAGCTCAGAACCTGCTAGCAGTTGAGCTCGGAGCCTTCTAGCAGTTTCCAGAGGGGCTTTCAAGCAGACCAGGCCTATTTGCATTGTGTCCTACAGTTTCCTGTAAAGCTTCGTTTCTTCATTAAATTTGATTGTTTTTGATTTTCTGAGTCGATCTCAATTCTTTGGCTAGGAACCCCAGTTCCTACATTGGTGACCCCGATTTCTTCGAACAATTTTCATTGAAGTTACATCATGGACACGAACACCGTCACCCTCAAACTGCCGCAATTTTGGGAGAAATAACCGGCCGCATGGTTTTTCCAGGCGGAAGCCCAATTTGCAATCCGGGGAGTAGCAGCGGATTCGACCCGTTATTATTACGTGGTCTCTGCCCTCGACAGTGCCACGGCCTCACGGGTCCTCGCGAGTCCACCGAACAATGGCAAGTACGAAGCTTTAAAAGCACGTTTACTGCAGATTTTCGGTCTGTCCAAGTCGGAGCGCGCTCGCAGACTTATCTCCATGCCCGGCCTCGGGGACTCAAAACCCTCAGAGCTCATGTGCCAAATGCTCACGCTTTTGGGCTCGGAATCGCAATGTTTTCTGTTCCGCGAGCTGTTTCTCTGTCAACTACCAGAGCCAATACAGATGGCCTTGGCCAATTCCGCGATCACGGATTTTGCTGAACTCGCCGTGGAAGCGGATAAAATATTCACCGTCTCACAACAATCTTGTGCAGCTACGAGGCGCCCATCCCCCACAAGAGTGAATCCGACTCCTCCTCCTGCAGGCTGGTGTGCATACCACGCTCGTTTCGGCGCGAAGGCCAGAAATTGCCGTCCGCCCTGCAGTTTCTCACCAAAAAAAAAACTACCTCAAACCAGCGGTTTCTGAGAAGATCATTAAGGCCTAAGGGATGCGCCGGAGTTGGGATGGCTGTCGGGTCCGCAGGGAAACTCCTATACATTACAGACTCCCTGTCAGGGCGATGTTTTCTCTGTGATACCGGCTCCCAGTGCAGTATCCTACCAGCGTCGAAGCTAGATCTTCAATCCGGCGTTAAAGTCCCCCCCTCGAGGCAGCCAATGGTGCGGCCATTCACATGTTCAGAAAGTGTAGGGTCCAGTTGAGTTTTGGCGGCCAACGTTTTGTTTGGGAGTTCATCACAGCGAAAGTCTCACAGGCCATCCTGGGGGCAGATTTCTTCTGCGCAAACGGGTTTCTCGTCGACGTCCAACACTGCCGGCTAATCAGTGCCTCCACTTTTCACTCGGTCCCCTGCCACTGAAGCACCGCGATGTCTTGGTCAGTTGCCTGTGCAGTCCCATCTCCAAATGAGTTCTCTCGTCTTCTCAGTGAGTTCCCTAAGCTCACCAGGCCCACATTTTCTTCTTCAGTCGTGAGGCACGGTGTGGCGCACCACATTACCATGACAGGATCCCCCGTTTATGCGAGAGCTCGAAGGCTGGAACCCGGTAAACTCGCGGCCGCCAAGGCAGTGTTCCATACAATGGAATGCCTGGGTATTATTCGACGTTGGAATAGTCCTTGGTCCTCGCCATTACACATTGTTCCTAAGCAGGGTGTCGGATGGCGACCATGCCACGACTACAGATGCCTGAATGAGGCTACCACACCGGATCGGTACCCAATTCCTCACATTCAGGATTTTTCGACCCATCTGGCAGGGAATTCCATCTTTTCCAAAGTAGACCTCGTCTGAGGCTATCATCAAGTGCCCGTGCATCCTCAGGATGTCCCCAAAACTGCCGTCATCACACCTTTCGGGCTCTTTGAGTTCCTTCATATGCCATTTGGGCTGAAGAATGCAGCACAAGCCTTCCAACGTCTCATGGATTCCGTGTTGCGCGATCTGCCGTTCATCTTCGTCTACCTAGACGACATCCTTATTGCCAGTAACAGCATGAAAGAACACATTACGCACTTGCGTACCCTTTTTTCTCGTCTCAGCCAACATGGCCTTATTATCAACCCAGGCAAGTGCCAGTTTGGGTTGCACAGCATTGATTTCCTGGGACACAGAATCACCTCAGAAGGCGCTGTCCCGCTGGCCATGAAGGTGGAAGCAGTCACCTCGTTCCCTCTTCCTCAGACCGTCAGGGCCCTCCAGGAATTTCTGGGAATGGTCAATTTTTATCATCGGTTCATCCCCAAGGCGGCATTGTTGATGCAACCTTTGTACGAGGCCCTTAGAGGTAAATCGGGCAAAGACCCGATCGATTGGACACCCCAGATGGACCAGGCTTTCCTCAACACTAAGAACGCTTTGGCTGCTGCGACCATGTTGGCACATCCCCTTCCAGGTGCAACCATTGCCCTTACCACCGACGCATCTGATTATGCCATCGGGGCAGTACAGGAGCAGTGGGTCGATGGCACATGGCAACCACTGGCTTTCTTCAGCCGCCAATTGCAGAAGAACGAACGCAAGTATAGTACTTTTGACAGGGAGTTGTTGGCATTGTTTCTGGCCATCCGCCATTTTCGCTTCCTACTGGAAGGACGGCCATTCACGGCTTTTGTAGACCACAAGCCACTTACTTTTGCGATGGCCAAGACAGCGGAACCATGGTCGGCACGGCAACAACGTCATCTTACGTACATATCTGAATTTACAACCGACATACAACATGCCTCGGGCAAAGACAACCTGGTGGCGGATTGTCTCTCCCGCGCCCAGCTCCACGCAGTACACCTGGGAGTCGACTATGTTGGGTTGGCAAAAGAACAGAAGGCAGACCCTGAAGTGCAGGCATACCGGACCGCACCTTCCAGCTTACAAGTGGCTGATGTCAGTTTCCAGGCCGCAGAGACCACACTCCTGTGTGACATCTCGATGGGCGTCCCACGTCCAATCGTTCCAGTTGAATGGCGTAGGAGAATTTTCGACACTATCCACGGGTTGTCACACCCTGGCATGAGAGCATCACAACGACGCATGGCAAAGAAATTCATCTAGAAGGGCATGTATCTCGACGTCCGTGACTGGACCAACACCTGCGTGAGTTGCCAGAAGTCCAAGATACAACGCCATGTTAAGGCCCCAGTCGCCACTTTTCCGGTTCCGGAGCATCGATTCGACCATGTGCACGTGGACCTGGTTGGTCCTCTCCCTTCCTCTCGCGGGTACACTCACCTCCTCACCATGGTAGACCGCACCACCAGGTGGCCAGAGGCAATTCCTTTGGTTGCCACCACAGCGGCAGACATCTCCAGAGCCTTCATCTCATCGTGGGTAGCTCGGTTCGGGGTACCGGCTCACATCTCCTCCAACCGGGGGCCTCAATTTACCTCTGAGCTTTGGAACGCCGTAGCTCAAGGTTTGGGCACCAAGCTTCATCATACCACCGCCTACCATCCACAGGCGAACGGTCTGTGTGAAAGATTCCACAGGTCCCTTAAAGCCGCACTGCGTGCTAGTCTCCGTGGGCCTAGTTGGGTGGACAGGCTCCCTTGGGTGCTGCTAGGTCTTCGCACGGCGCCTAAGGATGACCTGCATTCTTCTTCAGCAGAGCTGGTTTACGGCCAACCACTCAGAGTGCCTGGCGATTTTCTTCCTCCTCACACGGAACCCTGGTCCCCAGCTCAGCAGCTCGTCAGCCAGCAGGAAGCGGCTAGGAATTTCATCCCAGTGCCTACGTCGCATCATGACCTGCAGCGCTCCCATGTCCTAGTGGATCTTAAGAGCACAGAATACGTGTTCATTCGGCAGGATGCTCGCAAAAACCCGCTCAAACCGCCTTACACAGGTCTGTTCCGCGTCATCTCGTCCGGTGACAAGTCCTTCACAGTCGACGTCAGCGATAGGCCTGAGCACATCTCCATTGACCGGTTGAAACCGGTGCATCTGGATCTGAGCGAACCAGTCATCACCGCTCAGCCGCCTCGTCGTGGTCATCCACCGTCGACTGCCGGTCCAGTACAGCCACAGTCATCCGTCGAGTCGCCAGTGCTCACCTCACCGGGTCGACCACAGCCGGTCTCTTCTTCTCCTCCGCCTGCGGCGTCATCCCAACCGCAGCCAACGGCCAGTTCGTCTTCTAGCGCTCCGTTCCAGCTGCTGGGGTATCGCAGTTGGCCGGAAAGACTCGTCAGACCCCCTTCTCGCCTTACGTTCTCTGTTAAAAGCAATTCTGGGGGGACGCATGTGGTGGAACCACCAGAGGATTATGGACAATTGTATATAATTCCTTATACAGCAATGTAGTACAGCTGGGGGCTGCACCTTTAATGTATCTGTTAACTGTACTAGGGCTTCTTTCCTGTACTCCACATGATGATGTCATGCTGTCCGTCACGTGATCTCTCAATGGCGGGATGAATGTGATGACGTCATGACGTCAGAGCTCGGAACCTTCTAGCAGTAGAGCTCGGAACCTGCTAGCAGTTGAGCTCGGAACCTGCTAACAGTTGAGCTCGGAACCTGCTAGCAGTTGAGCTCGGAACCTTCTAGCAGTTTCCAGAGAGGCTTTCAAGCAGACCAGACCTATTTGCATTGTATCCTACAGTTTCCTGTACAGCTTTGTTTGTTCATTAAATGTTATTGTTTTTGATTTTCTGAGTCGATCTCAATTCTTCGGCTAGGAACCCCAGTTCCTACACTGTAGTGAACACTAAGTAGCTGTATTAAAAGTGCTGTATCTAAGTAACAGTGTTGCACTAAGCAAAAAAGTGCTGTAGTGAACACTAAGTAGCTCTATTAAAAGTGCTGTATCTAAGTAACAGTGTTGTACTAAGAAGTAAAGTGCTGCATTTAAATAACAGTGTTCTATTAAGCAAACGAGTGCTGTAGTAGACACTAAAGTGTACTGTGAGAAGTAAAGTGCTGTATTTCAGCATAGGTGTGCTGTATTGTTTATTTTCAATTTGTTTCTTTTTGTTTCAATAAATACTGGTCTGTTTTGCACCCAACCATGAGTCACGTTTTTTTGTCTACATCGCTACCGAGTAAGTCGGGCGGTCAGAACCAGGAATAGGGGAGCGATTCGAAACCGCACGGGGGTCCCTGGAGCAGCTCAGAGGCTTCTGACTGGCCAGAGACAATAACCACAACCCCACTGGTGTATTAATTCCTACAAAATGGCGACCGTGGCAGGACCATCGGCAACGGTGTGCAGTGTTGCAGACGGTGGTTTGGGTCTGGAGAGAGCAGCAGTTATTGGTTTTCTTTTTATCCCACTGGTTTGTTTGTGGTTAGGCTTGGGAAAGTTACCCGCAGGCTTAGGGAATCTAGAGCAGAGAGTTGGGATAGGGAAAGGGAGGTTGAAGAATACCAGGCCAAGATGGAGCACCTGGTGGTCCAGTTTAGTGAGGGCAAAAGCCACACGAGGCACGAGTCAGAGTACCTGAAGTGCCTAGTTGCAGAGGCCAAGAGCAATGAGATGAGGGTGTGGGAGGAGAATGCTCGCCTCATACAAGAAATAAACGAGCAGGAGGAAAAGGTCAGGGAGGTAAAGGCAGCATATAAGCTGGCCTGCGAGCAAGGGTTTGAGGAAGCAGGTCATGGCCCCTGTAGGGCAGAGAGAGAAAGCTTGAAAATGGCTTTAAAGAGGGCAAAGGGGATGATATGTCTGATCAGCCCGAAGGCAGGTCAGTCAGATTTTACTGGCAACCCAAGTAAAACCGTCCCGCAGGCAACACCCAGGGAAAGGTTGGTCAGGGAATCAGAGGTCCCACGACCGCCACCCACAGCTCCGAGCTTTCAGGAGCTCTGGCAGCAAAGGGGGGTGGAGGACAATGTGGTAGAGGAAGCACAGCAGGCCCCATTAGATAGGCCGGGGCCAGGACCAGTGTAGCCCCTCCGACAATGGAGGTACAGTCCGCCCGTTGATGAAGATGATACAGGGGCCATCCAGAATCAGTTTGTGGTGCCGTATGGCACCCACCAGCTCAGGGACATGGTTAGCCACATCCCCAAGCTCACTAAAAAGGGAGACCCCTCTCTGCACTTCAGCGAGATAGAGCAGGCAGCTTGTGTAAATGACTGCGATGATGCAGAGCAAGCAAAAAAACTGCTGTTTTCCCTGACCGATGATCTCCTCCAGGCCCTATCTGGTGAGTGCAAAAGGGGGCAGAGGGATTATGAGGATCTCAAGAATGAGGTATTGGAGGCCATGGGACTCAATGATGGTAGCCCGTTCGCTCAGGTGGAAAGAACGGCGCAGCTCCCAGGGGAGACCCCGCAGGCATTCGCAGACAGGCTGTGGCCAGTCTACCGGAGCACATGCCCGGGAATGCCAGGGCGGGCAGCACTAGACCCAGTCCAATTGACTCACTGGCTCCGGTGTCTCATGACAAACAGCCTACCCCAGATCCAAGCCCAGGTCATGGCTTGGTTTGACCCCCGAAACTCCCAGACCACCGAAGAAGCGGTGATCCGCCGGCTCACAGTAGCCTTCAGGAACATGAGGGGTATCGAGGCTCCCCAACCCAAGGGAAGAGTCCATGAGGTTAAACCTGGGAGCCAGAGTAGGAAAGAGTGGCACCAGGAGGGGAACCGGCCCTCTCAGGCTAGGTTAAATTGCTATGGGTGCGCGAAAGACTGTCACTGGAGAAATGACTGTAAGAATCTTTGGAAGGACAAGGGAAAGGATCCCACAGCCCCAGCCCAAAAGTTAGGGCCAGACCTCCCTCCCGCAGCAATTGAATCATTTTTACAGTCCCTATGGTCTCTTCTGACTGGCCAGGGGAGAGTAGCAGCCACCACCGGTGCTTTGACCCCATCTGCCCCACCTCTCTCCCAGCAATGACTAGAGCCAGCGCAGCCTGTTGACCTGTGTCCCCGCGAAAATGCTGAGGGGAACAGGCCCTATGTTGAGATGGGGGTGAAGATGGTGCAGGGGAGATATTCAGTGGACACTGGAGCCTCCAGGATGGTGGTCCACTCGGAAGACCTGACCAATTCCCCCCGGTCTAACCAGATCCCATTTAACTTAATGGGACCCACAGGGAAACAGGCAGCTGGGAGTGAACGTGAGGACAGAAATCCCCAGCCCGCAGTGGGTACAAGCTCACAGGCTGCACAGGCAGGCGCTGTGGCTTGTGTTAGGGGAGGAGCCATTCATGACCAGTGTGAGTTGTTTAAGCAGGGGGACAGGGAAGGAGAGTTCTGGGACCCCTGTAGAGCAGGTCCGGCAGCAGTAATCCGGGATAAGGGGGACACAGAGGGGATAGCTTTGGCTCCAGACCAAAAGCAGGTCCAGGCCCAAGACTCCACCTTTAAAGCCGCCCTGGTGAGGTAAAAGGATTTTGAACAGGATTACTGGCAGGCAGCCAGTTATATCAAACAATGCAGGTTGTTTAAGCAGGGGGCAGGGGAACAGGCAGCTGGGATTGTACCCATGATTAGAAATCCACAGCCTGCAGCGCGTACACACACACAGACTGCTCACGCAGGCACAGTCGCGCGTATGAGAGGAGAAGTCCCCCAGCACTTGGCCCGAGTGATTCCCCCTCTCTTGTGGGACTCCGGGGAGGAGCTTGAACCAGGTTTTAAACCTGACGGGGAAGGCTCTCAGCCACCGGCAGCCAGTGGCAAGGGATTGCCTGTCCCCAGCCCAGGCTTGGGAAGGGAGGGACCCGAAGGAGGAGGTCCCCAGCCAGCAATGAGTGTGACCCGAGCAAAGGGTCTGCTCGCCGAGGTAGTCCCACCAGCGACACTCCCTAGGAGATCTCTTCGGGTACCCCAGCCCAAGAAAGTATGGTCACCCACTTTCCAGTGGAGTAGGGCAGCCTCCCGAGTCAGGGAGAAGCCAAAAGGCAGAAGTCCCCAACCAGCAGCCATAAGCTGCGAGGGACTAGAAGGTGGAATCAGTCCAGCCACGCCGCAGGGTACAGCCTGTGGCAGCCCAAGCAGGGATTAGGCTGGTCACCCGGAGATGGGCGGCGCTTGTATATAGCTTTGTGCAAGTAATGTGCAATTAAAGGATTAAGGTAGTGCATGTTAATTTTAGATTTTATATTGCAATTATTATTAGTGTATAAGTTTTAAGTATGGTACCGTTCCAGAATTGTATTGTGAATCGAGGTCGTGGGACCTGATCAAGTAACGTACAATTAAAGGATTAAGGTAGTGCGTGTTAATTTTAGATTTCATATTGCAATTATTATTAGTGCATAAGTTTTAAGTATGGTGCCGTTCCAGAATTGTATTGTGGATCGAGGTCGCGGGACCTGATTACACTCCCCCTGAGCCAGGGGACCTGGCTAGATGTTTTTTTAGTCTTTTTCAGAGTTCCGGAAGGCACAGAGGACCAGCGTGTCGTTGGATGCTCAAGGAAGGAGCACTCCTAGCCCACGAAGGAAGGGGTCTGCAGGAGGCAGTTGCCCACAACATTTAAACTGTTATTGGAAATTCAATTAAGATTAAGAATTTACAAAAGCTTGTTAATTATTTTACTGTTTGTTTGGAGTTAAGGGAACAAATTGCATATGCCTAGGAATTGTTGTGCTTGCAGATGGTGAAAATTCAAAATACATTTATGGCTGAAGAACAGTGCCATTTAATAAAGTGTCAGGCAATTGCATTGTAATAAAAAAAAAGGGGGGAAGCTCGTTTTCTTCCATGTGTATTTTTAGCAGATATGTTGGCTGCGTGACAATCCCATTAAAGATGTTGTATCATGTTAAAATTATGTCACAAGTGGTGCAGGGGCATCAGACCTCTCCATGCTTGAATTATTGTAAATACGAGTGGTGCAGGGGCATTGGTCCCCCTCTGTGTATTGATTATTTAATTAATCTTGTTTTCTGTCGATAGATGCCTACCGTGTACTGCGATTCTCTCTGAGTAGGGGTGATGGAGGTGTCAGGGTTCAAAGATAGATCTACAGAAGTATAAGGGAAGGTTGTTTGTGGGGGGGTCAGAAATTATTGCTCACCTTTGGACAGGATACTACAAGCAAGTTTTAGTATCCGATGGGGGACTGTAGGATTTCGCAATAATTTCAAAATTTCCTACAGTTCCGAAGATTGATTTTTGATTAAAAAATACCTGGGTAGAATATACCTTTAAAAATCCAGGGATCAAAATGGCCGTCAGACCTCATGGCAGAAGACAAAAGGACAGTCTCTCTTCAAAGCATGGGCTGACAAAGAGGACTGAAAAGGCAGCATGTGTGTGTCTGTGAAAAAGGATAATCAAAGATGGCTGAACACTAAGTAGCTGTATTAAAAGTGCTGTATCTAAGTAACAGTGTTGCACTAAGCAAAAAAGTGCTGTAGTGAACACTAAGTAGCTCTATTAAAAGTGCTGTATCTAAGTAACAGTGTTGTACTAAGAAGTAAAGTGCTGCATTTAAGTAACAGTGTTCTATTAAGCAAACGAGTGCTATAGTAGACACTAAAGTGTACTGTGAGAAGTAAAGTGCTGTATTTCAGCATAGGTGTGCTGTATTGTTTATTTTCAATTTGTTTCTTTTTGTTTCAATAAATACTGGTCTGTTTTGCACCCAACCATGAGTCACGTTTTTCTGTCTACATCGCTACCGAATAAGTCCGGCGGTCAGGCCAGTAATAGGGGAGCGATTCGAAACCGCACGGGGGTCCCTGGAGCAGCTCAGAGGCTTTTGAGTGGCCAGAGACAATAACCCCAACCCCGCTGGTGTTTTAATTCCTACAGGGGTGTTACATTTGTGGTTTTTCAATCTGCTGGGACCTCTCCAGAGTCCAGGGAATTTTGGTATATTGCAACCAATGCATCCACTATCTCTGCAGCCACTTCTTTTAAGACCCTGGGATGCAAGCCATCAGGTCCAGGGGACTTGTCATCTTTTAGCCCCAGTATTTTACCAAGTAATAGTGATTGTCTTTAGCTCACCCCCCCTCCCTGTGGCCCCTTGATTATCCATTATTGGGATGTTGTTAGTGTCTTCTACCTTGAAAACAGATACAGAATATTTGTTCAGAGTCTCTGCCATTTCCCCGTTGCCCATTATTAATTCCCCAGTCTCATCCTCTAAGGATAGGAGACTAGTGAACTCAGAGGAGAGAGAACATGATGAATTGAGATGGAGGTTGAAATCACCGAGAATGAGAAGTTGTTTGGTGCAGAGTCTGAGGGAGGAAAGCAGTGAAGTTATCTTGGTAATAAAATTCTTATGGTACTTGGGTGGGCAGTAGAGAACGAGAATTTTAACTGAGAGGTGAGAGGGGTGGAATAAGGTGAGATGCTCAAAGGAGGAGAAAGTGCTGGAGGAATAGGGAGACAGACCAAGGTGTGATTTGGTGATGAGAGCCACACCGCCACCATGGCGGTCTGAGTGGGGCAAGTAGTGGAAGGTATAGCCAGGCAAGGAGGCTTCATTTAAGGGTAAGGTGTCCTCACCCCTGAACCAAGTTTCTGTCAGGGCCATGATATCGATGCAGTCATCCCTGATAAGCTCATGGATGTCAAGGGCCTTGTTTGCAAGTGAACGGACATTCTGGAGGGAGATGCGGAGAGGGTCGGTGATGGATGTCCCACTGCCAGTGTCCACAGTGTCAGCGCTGGGGGGGGGATGAGTTGGCCAGGAAGGAGTTTGGCAAGATTTGCCCCCCAGTGGGTGCCCTGAGCGGGAAGGTCAGCAAGAGAGTAGGATGGGACAGTTGGGGTTGCTGCTTGTAAAGATGCCAAGAGAGGCACAGAGGGAAGCTGTAGGCTTATCTAAGAGCTCATTACCATACTGCTTTGATCAAATAATCCATTGGTTCACCACCGTATTTATTTCCCCAGAAAATATGATTTAATTGTTTTTTACAAAGATGTACAGGTATTTTGATTATGCACTACCTTCATGGAAAGATATTTGCACATGCGGCTTGTTGACATGGCTACATAGACATTGGGAACAATGCCTGCTTAAGCGTTGAAGTGGCTCATTTTGCGTTGGTTCCAGGAATTCACTTAGACCAAGAGGAACAGTTGGTGTTGTCTAACTCATGGTCCTTTTAGCTGAGGCTCCTGACGTTGCCTTGTTGATATCTCCACCTAGGATGTGCTATTTGTGTTTGAGATCAGAGACTATTGTTGACTCAGCTTCTAAGAAGCCACACAAGAACATTTTGAGTACTGGTGCGTTCGAAATACTGACTTTGAATCTTTACGCCGAGCTGAATTAATGCATGGATGATGCTCACTTGGATGAATAACTGTGGGGCCGGATTTTAATGCTGGTATATGCATAAAGGCACTCTAATCCAGGCAGATGGGGTGGTTGAGTGCTAGTTTACTCCTGCCTGACACTCCAGTTTAGCACTGTCGGAGGTGCCGTCTTTCAGGTCAGATATTAAACCAAGTCCCTGTCTACCTTCTCTAGATTCCCTAGATTCTAGAACGGTCCCAGTGGATTGGAAGGTTGCAAATGTAACACCGCTATTCAAGAAAGGAGGGAAAGAAAAAGCAGGGAACTACAGGCCAGTTAGCCTGACATCAGTCGTCGGTAAAATGCTGGAATCCATTGTTAAGGAAATGGTATCAGGGTACTTAGAAAATCATAACATGATTAGGCAGAGTCAACATGGTTTTATGAAAGGGAAATCGTGTTTGACAAATATGCTAGAGTTTTTTGAGGATGTAACTAGCAGGGTAGATAAAGGGGAACCAGTGGATGTAGTATATTTGGATTTCCAAAAGGCATTCGATAAGGTGCCACATAAAAGGTTATTACATAAGATTAGGGTTGGGAGTAATATAGTAGCATGGATAGAGGATTGGTTAATGGAGAGAAAACAGAGAGTAGGGATAAACAGATCTTTTTCAGGTTGGCAGGCTGTAACTAGTGGGGTGCCACAAGGATCAGTGTTGGGGCCTCAGCTATTTACAATCTATATTAATGACCTAGATGAAGGGACCGAGTGTAATGTATCCAAGTTTGCTGATGATACAAAGCTAGGTGGGACAGTAAGCTGTGAGGAGAACACAAAGGCCGAGAAATTCAGTTGGCTGCGCCAGCCGTTAGCGCCTTAGGAGGAGTAGATCTCGAGCGCTAGGCGCTTAGCGCCCGGGCGCAGCGCGATCTGCGCCTCGCCCCAACTTCAGTAGACATTTAGCGCCGGCGCAAAGTCATTGCGCGCGCTCATCTGCGCGCGCAGATCATGACGTCATTTCGTCGTGCAACGCCCTTTGTGCGCCCGGAACCGGAACTTCACTCGCGCCACCCCATTGTGCGCCTGGCGGCCCTAACGACTGTGAAGTGGAACGGTACACAGCCGAGGCGGGCCGCAGGGAGCGCAAATTAAAGGGCACTCCTGCAGTAGAAAAGGCAGCCGTTTTGCAACACTCCTTCTTTGGGGGCGGGAGGAGGAGGAGGAGGAGGAGGAGGAGGAGGAGGAGGAGGACCCTCCCCAAAAACACAAATACACCTCGGCCTGTCAAAAAAACAAATCCACCCTCCCCCTTTAAGAGCTCACCGGAGCCAGAGTGTCTGCCGGCAATCAGCAGCTCGCCGCACCTGCCCTGCGCCCAACTTCCAGTGTTAGCGCCCCGGGCTGCCGGCTTAGCGCCTAATGATAGTCGTGCATCGCCTGTTTTAGCGCAGCAGCAACCTCTTAGGGCGATGCAACTGAATATCGGCGAAGTGGCCTCGACTTTGCGCCGGGCGCAAACTTTAGCGGCCGCCTGACTTTACTGCCCCAAAAGTGGCTATACTGAATTTCTAGGCCAAAGAGTCTGCAAAGGGATATAGATAGAATAAGTGAGTGGGCAGTAAGGTGGCAGATGGAGTATAATGTAGGGAAATGTGAGGTTATTCACTTTGGTAGGAAGAATAGAAAAACAGAATATTTTTTAAATGGTGAGAAACTTTCAAATGTTGGTGTTCAGAGAGATTTAGGTGTCCTCGTGCAAGAAACACAGAAAGCTAGCATGCAGGTACAGCAAGCAATAAGGAAGGCAAATGGCATGTTGGCCTTTGTTGCAAGGGGCTTGGAGTATAAGAGTAAGGAAGTCTTGCTACAATTGTAAAGGGCCTTGGTGAGACCACACCTGGAGTACTGTGCACAGTTTTGGTCTCCTTATCTAAGGAAGGATATACTTGCCTTGGAGGCGGTGCAACGAAGATTCACTAGATTGATTCCTGGGATGAGAGGGCTGTCCTATGATGAGAGATTGTGTAGAATGGGCCTAAACTCTCTGGAGTTTAGAAGAATGAGAGGTGATCTCATTGAAACATACAAGATTCCGAAGGAGATTGACAGGCTAGATGCTGAGAGGTTGTTTCCCCTGGCTGGAGTGTCTAGAACTAGGGGGCATAGTCTCGGGATAAGGGGTCGGCCATTTAAGACCGAGATGAGGAGGAATTTCTTCACTCAGAGGGTTGTGAATCTTTGGAATTCTCTGCCCCAGAGGGCTGTGAATGCTGAGTCTTTGATTATATTCAAGGCTGAGATAGATAGATTTTTGGAGTCTAGGAGAATCAAGGGATATGGAGATTGGGTGGGAAAGTGGAGTTGAGGTCAATGATCAGCCATGATCTTACTGAATGGCGGAGCAGACTCAAGGGGCCGTATGGCCTACTCCTGCTCTTATTTCTTATTTTCTTATGTTCTTATGTTCTCAGGTGGACATATAGGGCTTGATTTTGTTACTGGGGCGGGATGGGGTTGTGTAATCCAATTTTCGTGTTAGCCACCTGATTCTAAATCGATGTGGGAGAATGAAGCGATTTTAACTTAAGTGGGCAATTGAGTTCCAGCGTGTGGGAACCCATGGCCCAATTAGTTTTTTCAGTTTGTAACTCGCCTCCGATGACGTCATAATTGCTGCTGCATTTAAGGTCTGCAACAAGCCTTGCTTCTTCTGCAGACTGCCAACCTTTTGACCTTCCATGTTAGAGGGACCTGCAGGCAAAATGACCAGTGAGAGACCTAGGTCTGCTCCCAGGTTTGATGACGTTGCCCTGCAAGCTTTAGTGGAGGGAGCAAGAGCCAATAAAGAGGTGCTCTTCCCTTCTTCAGGGAGGAAGAAGCCTCCCCAGCAGACCAAGGCTGTGTGGATCCAGGTGGCCCAGGAGGTCAACTCTTTGCCGATAACCCGCAGAACCTGGCTTCAGTGCAGGAAGAGGTTTCATGACCTTCTGCACACTGGTAAAGTGAGTATGACTTTCCCATCACCCTCAATCTGATCCCCATTGCCTCTCCTCACCAGCACTCAGCTTTAGCAATCTCTTCCTCCACATCCCACTTGACACTGACATCCATGCACCCTTACCCATTCCCTCTCTCTCTATGGTCACATTTACCAAATTATTTGACTATGCAGCCCTCACACTCCCTGTCACTCCTATGCTATGAAAACAACTTACAACACACAGGGAGAATCCTTGGTCTTGCCACCTCACTCCATCTTTGTCTCCTTCTAAGCATCTATGCTATGGATTCTCTACACTCACTCCTTCATTCTCACTCCAACTCCACTTGTCTCCCTCATTGCAGGAAAAGAGAGCTCACAATAAGAGGGAAAGAGCGAGGACAGGAGGAGGGCCACCCTCAGTAGCCCAGCTCACCCCCTGGGAGGAGGCAGTCCTGGAGATCGTGGGACTCGAGGACGATGTGCAAGTGAGGGACGGACAGACGGGTGCATCACAGCAAGCTGGTGACAGAATAATTTTCCATCTCTCTCACTGACATTGCATGAGTCGCTGATAATGATTCTAAAGCTCTAACAGATGGACTTATGATCATCTGCAATATGCAATGTGCATGTAAACTTGGCCTCACATTTCTGACTCTTTCCTTTACTCCCCCTCAGGAGCATCGACAGCACCCTTCCCCAGTGGCCAGGAGGAAGAGCCTGAGCATCCAGACTCCTCAGAGGATGCTGCAACATCTGAGGGCGCAGCGTCAGCAGAAATAAGGGCACCCAGCACCAGCGCAGGCACTCACACCTCGGTGGGACCTTCGTGAGATAGAATAGTGTTATCACCTGGTGTCTCACAGCTCACAAGTGACAT
The DNA here is from genome assembly GCF_052327205.1 of Somniosus microcephalus. Taxonomy (NCBI): domain Eukaryota; kingdom Metazoa; phylum Chordata; class Chondrichthyes; order Squaliformes; family Somniosidae; genus Somniosus; species Somniosus microcephalus. Next base: position 284,292,765 of record NC_140987.1, on the reverse strand, counting down.
CAGCAGATGGTGGAGACAGGGACAGCAGTGGAGATTCCTAGTCGGAGGGCGCAGGACTCTCCCAGCTCGGCTAAGCTGCATGTTGACCCTCTGCCTTTGGGTCCATCCACAAGATCAGCAGTGCTGGAACTCCAGGAACAGATGCAGGAGTCTCTGGCAGGTTTTGTCTCCAGTGACACTGAGAGTGTGGATCGAATGGAGGAGTCCATTGCGAACATGAGCACAGCCTTTGTGGAATCATTGGCACATGAACGCATCACCATGGAAAGGATGGCAACCTCCATGGAGGTGATAAGTCGCCAGAGTGCAGAAAACATGGTGAGTGTTTTGAATAGAATGACATCTCTGGAGGAGCAATGGTTGACATGAATCTTGTCATTCATGTGGAAATGACTTATGAAATGATACTGGGCGGCCTGCTGGTGGCGCTGTCCAGGGAGAGTATAAATACTCGGGCATGGGCCCAGCTTGCTCAGGACATTCTTTAACAGAAACTAGTGATGGGTACAACTTGATCTCCATGTTGAAAAACAGTTGTTTAAAGCCTCGTTTAATACTTAGACCAAGTGCCTAGTAGTTTTCTTACGTCAATGGTCATCTATTGAACAGAGAAACTGTTGTGTATGTACCTTTAAGGGAATAACTGGTCTCAGACTGCAGTACCAGCAGTGACCACCCCTGTATAAAAGGCCCTAGCAGGCTTCTGTAGTTTCAGTTTCCAGGTTGTCTCCATTCAGTAAAGACTTGTTATAATCAACTCCTGCAGTCCGTGTCTCAATTATACACGGACATAATACTGGCGACGAGCAGATACGAACTTACCTACAGTCTGCACCACCTCATGGGGATCCATCCCTGAAGCGAAGTTATCAGAGGTCGAGGCCAGAAGGAAGGAAGAAACAGTAGAAACGGGCGTCGACCGTGGGCATCCGCCTCTGAGTCAGCGGAGTGGAAGATTTGCAGGAGAGGCTGTCGAGAGCGGGGCTTGGTTATCCTGTCGATGGTGCTTCAGCTAATTGGGCTGGTGGCAGGTAGTACACTGATCCTTCCTGGGCTGCGGCGGTCTAGAGTTCGAGCGGGTGGCTTGCAACGGGGCCGAGCAGCGTTGTCGGGAAGAGGAGAGAGAGAGAGGGTGGAGCACACAGGGCGCGGCCGGTGCTACGAAGCCGGGCAGCGTACAGACCCGAGAAGAGGGAGGCAAGAGTCCCGCAGGGTTGTTCCGACGACGGGGAAATAAAAAATAAAAAAAATTAAACACGCAGAAAGCTGTGAGGAGCTGCAGTTTGCCACGGAAACCGCGGAGAGCGGCGTTAGCAGCAGCATGGGGGGAAGTGCGCGAAGACCATAGGGCGTCACCATCAAGGCATAAAATGCCAGAAACAGCGCTAGCAACAGCGGAGAAGACAGAAGCACAGGAGGTGCCATCTTAATCCAGCAGGGAAGAAGGCAAAGCGCGGGAGGTGCCATTTTGTTAAATCGGGGAAGAAGGCAAAGCGCGGGAGGCGCCATCTTAGATTTTCAAGATGCCAAAGATTGGCTATATCACTGCCTTCGATAATGCAATAGAAGACTGGACCACGTATGTGGAAAGAGTCGAGGTATATTGCGAGGCAAACGAAATAGCCGATGAGAAAAAGGCATCGGTATTGCTAAATTTAATGGGCGCAAGAACGTACGGCCTATTGCGGGACCTGATTACTCCAGCCAAACCAAAGGCGAAGAGTTTTAACAAAATTGTTGCTATCCTACAGGAACACCTAAACCCTGCACCGCTGCTGATAGCAGAAAGATTTAAATTCCACAGGAGAAATCAGCATAAAGATGAGAGCAATACTGATTACCTTACGGAACTATGCAAGCTATCAAAACACTGCCAGTTCGGAGCAGGACTGGCAGATACCCTACGGGACAAATTTGTCTGTGGACTCCTGAGTGAAGGAACCCAGAAGAGGTTACTCTCAGAGAAAGAGCTGACGCTAGATAAGGCTTTCAGCGTGGCAGTATCGTACGAAGCAGCAGCCAGGGGAACTGCGGAAATACAACAAAAGCCACAGGAATACGGCACCCACGAAATGACACGGGGATTTGCAAAATATTATCGCTGCGGCAGAACAAACCATGACCAGAAGGATTGCTGGTCCAAGGACAAAATATGCAGGCAATGCGGAAAGATGGGACACATTGCACGAGTTTGCAGGTCTGGGAAGAGGACCAACGACAACAAAAAGGCTACTAAGGAACTGTACAGGAAAGTACAAAAGATGCCGGACAGTAGTTCCGAAGACCAGATGAGCGATAGTGAATCCGGGAACAAGAGACTAAGCTGTCTCAAACTTCACAACGTAATCGCAAAAGAGGATCACCGAACCATTTGGGTCACCCTCACGATAGCAGGGTTCCAAGTCAAAATGGAATTGGATACAGGATCAGCTCTAACGGTCATGAATCGACGAGACTACGAGCGGCTATTCTCACACATACCCTTGAGAGAGACATCCATTGTCTTGAGGACATATACGGGGCAAAAAGTATACCCCAGAGGAAAAATAAGGGTGCCTGTCAAATACAACGGCAAGAAAATACGGAAATTGTATCTCTACATACTGCAAGATGGTGGACCACCGTTATTGGGACGTGAATGGATCAGAAAGATAAGTTTAGACTGGCACTCCATTCAGGCACTGACGGTGGCTGGTAAAAAGGATGACGACGTCACTCCTGGACGATTGTCAACAATCTTAGCTGACGCCAAAGAGGTATTTCAACAAGAACTGGGCACTCTTAAAGGCGTAACCGCCTCGATAAAAATAGAGGAGAATGCAATTCCCAAGTTTTTCAAAGCAAGACCGGTACCATATGCAATTCGCCCAGCCGTCGAGGCAGAGCTGGAGAATCTGGAGAATGCAGGCATGTTATCTAAGGTAGACTGGAGCGAGTGGGTGACACCCATCGTTCCTGTCATGAAGAGAACGTTAAACAATAAGTCTGAGGAGCCAAGGAAGGTTCACATCTGTGGGGACTTCAAGGTGACGGTGAACCCAGTCCTTCACACAGTACAATATCCTCTTCCAAGGATAGAAGATATCTTCGCCTCACTATCTGGAGGGAAGCGTTTTACAAAAATTGACCTAGCACAAGCATATTTGCAGATGGAGGTTGAAGAATCCTCTAGGAAGTATCTCACGATAAACACTCACAAAGGTCTTTACCAGTATAATCGACTGGTATTCGGAGTAGCATCAGCTCCGGCGATATGGCAAAGAGCGATGGAACAAGTCCTGCAAGGGATTCCGGGGATTCAGTGTTACTTGGACGACATCCTAGTGACAGGTGAAGATGACAGTGAACACCTTGCCAACCTAGAGCAGGTGCTCACTAGACTACGTGAACATGGGCTACGAGCCAATCGCTCCAAGTGCGAGTTTTTTAAGAAACAGATATCGTATTGTGGCCACGTGATTCATGAAGAGGGGTTGCATAAGTCCCCTGACAAAATTGAAGCGGTAGTTATGGCTCCAGCGCCTGAAAATGTATCGCAACTGAGGCCATTCCTCGGATTGGTGAATTACTACCATAAGTTTTTGCCGAATTTGTCCACAATTCTGCACCCACTGAACGCCCTACTACGAACGGGAGTAGCATGGAAATGGAGCGATGAATGTAAGCGGGCCTTTCAGAAGAGTAAGGACCTAATCACTTCAAGAGAAGTATTGGCTCACTACAACCCATCACTACCGATAAGACTGGCGTGTGATGCGTCTCCCTACGGCATTGGGGCGGCACTGTCACATAAATTCCTTGATGGTTCAGAGAGGCCGATAACTTTTGCGTCATGCTCGTTAACTTCAGCCGAGCGTAACTACGCCCAGATTGACAGAGAGGCCCTCAGCCTGGTGTGGGGGGTGAAGAAGTTCAACCACTACCTGCACGGTCAGAAATTTACTCTACTAACTGATCATCAACCTCTTGTCTCCATTTTCAACCCTCAGAAGGGCGTACCGATAATGACGGCACAATGGCTACAGAGGTGGTCCCTTTTCCTAGGGGCACACCAATATGACATTGTGTACAAAGGAACTAAACAGCATGGGAATGCTGATGGATTGTTGCGCCTACCGTTGCCGACAGTGGAAGAAGAACTTGCAGTGGATCCAGTGGAGATATTCCACTCGACCATAGTCGAATGTCTCCCTGTGACGAAGGCAAACATAGAAAAGGAAACACGAAATGACCCGACACTCTCCTGGGTCTATGATTTAACGGTGAAGGGATGGCCAGAACATGGCGAACCACTGCTGCCAGCATTCTCGCTGAGAAGAGAACAGCTGTCAGTGTGCAGAGGAACCTTGATGTGTGGATCCAGAGTAGTAATTCCACCCAAATTGAAGGATAGAGTGCTCAATGAGCTTCATGAGGGTCATCTGGGAGGGGCAAAATGAAGAACTTAGCCAGAGCGTTTGTGTGGTGGCCGGGAATCGATAGAGAAATCGAAGAGATGACCAAGAGCTGTACAGGATGCCAGAAGGTCCAAAACGCCCCACCACAAGCCACTCTACATCCATGGGAGTGGCCCTCATCTCCATGGCAAAGGGTGCACATTGATTTTGCTGGTCCCTTTATGGACTCGATGTTTTTAATTGCGGTGGATGCACATTCAAAGTGGCCAGAGGTAATAAAACAGTCCTCAACCACCACAGAAAAAACGATGACAGTCTTACGAACCATATTCGCCAGGAATGGGCTGCCTGAACAGATTTGCTCTGACAATGGACCACAGTTTGTGTCTGAAGAGTTCCGGAGGTTCTTAAAGAACAATGGTGTTAAGCATTACACATCCGCCCCATATCATCCAGCCACTAATGGATTGGCCGAGAGGTTTGTTCAAACATTTAAGAAGGCTATCAAGGCAATGTGTAATGAAGATATACCCCTACAACACAAGGTGGATAACTTCTTGTTTGCCTACCGGAATGCGACACATGCGGTTACCAACCAAACTCCAGCCATGATGTTCTTCAATCGAAGACTACGATGCCGCTTGGATTTGGTTAAGCCAAACATCAGAAGAGATGTGGAGAACAGGCAGTTTCAGAATATGAATGAAAGGCCAACCAGGAGTTTTAAGATAGGTCAACCAGTTTTGGCCTGGGACTACCGCACAGAGAAATGGCAGCCAGGAATGATCTGTACATGGCAAGGACCTCTAATGTATACCGTGGACGTTGGAGAGAGCATTGTAAGACGCCATGCTGACCAGATTCTAGAGTCACTGGAAAACGTCAACTCCACACCACGATCTGATACACCTGGCGATGAAACCGAAGTACCAATTGCATCTACCGCAGAATCGGCGATATTGGAAGCAGACGAACCAAACAATGACATTGATCCCGACTCAACTTTGCCAGAAGAACCTGATACCCCAAAGAGGCGTTATCCAGACAGAATCAGGAAGCCTCCTCAAAGACTGAACTTATAATTGCTTAACTTCAACCAATATATCTAGCAACCGTAATTGTAATTGTAATTAATTATTATTTAGTTGTTAAATGAATGTTATGTACTGTTTATCTAAAAGGGGAGGAATTGTTGTGTATGTACCTTTAAGGGAATAACTGGTCTCAGATTGCAGTACCGGCAGTGACCACCCCTGTATAAAAGGCCCTAGCAGGCTTCTGTAGTTTCAGTTTCCAGGTTGTCTCCATTCAGTAAAGACTTGTTATAATCAACTCCTGCAGTCCGTGTCTCAATTATACACGGACATAATAGAAACCAGTGCAGATATGGGTCCCCATGGCCTCCCTGATGTGAAGCAAGGTGGTCTCAGTCCACTTGCAAATGCTGAGGGGGACATGACCCATGAGAGGGAAGTTGGTGGCAGACATCAAGGAAGTGGGGGCTCCTCTCCAAGCGCTCACACTTCCATGCCACTGCAGAGCCCTTGGTCAGAGCCCCACCAGGATTCACACCCAACTGAGATCAGCGTCTCAACCCCTGCACAGCCGCAGGAGCAGCAGACTGTTGGCAAGCCCTCACAGGTTCGAAACCCCAGAGGACGCCCGCCAAAGGTGTCGAGACAGGAGCAGCAAGAAAGTGAGCAAGGGGCCTCCACATCTGCTGAAGTCGCAGGGGAAGCACCACGTAGGAGCACGCGTAAGAGAAAGATACTGCACAAATAGTCACAAGTTTAGTCACTTGGGCAAAATTTGATATTTAATGTTAAAAAGCCATCAGATGGTTATTGTAAATAAAAAATCTGATGGCTACTGCTGCAGTTGTGGTGTGCGTCATTTCGCTAATGGGACTTCCAAATTGAGGGCTTAGGATTACTTGGTATATGCCTCAGTTGAGGAAGCGCTCAGTGAAGGTGGCGAGAGGCATTTCCCAGGAGGTCACACTGGAGATGGGTGTCAGGCTCCGAACTTCCACAGCTGTGGTTATGCCTTCTAAAAGTTCCCCCAGACCTGAGACAACAAAGTCCTGCCACCTGCAAATGATGGCTGATCAAATATCCTATTTAATGGTGGAGCTGCAGCTAATAGTCAGCAATCCAATTGTGCTCCTGCCAGGTTTCACCATCGCATTTCAGAGCAGGCATGCTTCATGTCGGAAAAGGGTTAAAATCACCAAGGCCTTTCAAAGTGGGATAATAGAGGTGATTTAGTGCTTGTTAAGGGCCTTAAGGGCCTATCCCACCTCCAAGAGGTGGGACGGAGATGAGAGCAGTAAACACGATGGGGTCGATTTTAACTCAGCCGTGAGGCAGGCTTTGAGGCGTGTGGGGGGGTTAAAATCGCAAACACTGTGGGTCGGAACCCCCCCCCGGCCTGGTTCCCGACCCCGAGCCATTTTAACCCAGGCGTGTCTGATGGTCCCGAATCAGTCCCACCTCCAACAGGCGGGACTGGTCTTTAAGGCCCTTCATCAGCAATAATTGGCCTTTATAATCCCATTTTAACAGGCCCTTACATTTTTAACCCTTTTCCCACGTAAAACACGCCTGGTGGGGATCACGCCTGTGAAACCTGGCGTGAGCACTATTGGCTTGCTGACTATCAGTTGCAGATCAACCATTAAAGAGGAGATTTGATCAGTCATCATTTGCAGGTGGCAGGACTTTGTTGTTTCAGGCCTGGGGCAACTTTTACCAGGCTTAACCACACCTGTGGAAGGTTGGAGCCTCACACACATCTCCAGTGTGACCTCCTGGGAAACCCCACTCGCCACCTTCACTCAGCGCTTCCTCAACGGAGGCATATACCAGAAGCATGGGAGCCATTTATTTCCTTCCCTTCTGGGCATTAGATGAGCTCGAACACCAGCCGTGGCACCAGCAGAACCAGGAACAACAGCAGCAACAACAGGAGCGCCAGGCTGCTGCTCACCCACCTGAAGCTGCACAAGCCAGAAGGGGCCAGCGCTTGGAAGTGGCTTGAGAGCACCTTGCTGCACATCAGGGGGCCATGGGGACCCGTTTCTGCACTGGCAGTCCTACTCAGAAGGACTTCCATGAAGGTCTGGTTTCTCTGTTCAATAGATGCCCATCGCTCCTCAAGAGATGTCATTCTATTATGAATACTCACCATGTTTTCCATACCCTGGCAACTTATCTCCTCCATGGAGGTTGCCATCCTTTCCATGGTGATGCGTTCATGCGCCAATGACTCCACAAAGGCTCTGCTCATGTTCGCTATGGACTCCTCCATTCGCTCCACACTCACATCGACCCTGGAGACAAAACCTGCCAGAGACTCCTGCATCTGTTCCTGGAGTTCTAGCCCCGCTGATCTTATGGATGGACCCAGAGGCAGAGGGTCGACATGCAGCTGAGCCGAGCTGGCAGAGTCGTGCGCCCTCCGACTAGCACTCTCCATTGCTGTCCCTGTCTCCACAATCTGCTGATGCTCACTTGTGAGCTGTGATACACCAGGTGACAACACTACTCTATGTCCCGAAGGTCCCACCGAGGTGTGAGTGTCTGCACTGGTGCTGGGTGCACTGAATTCTGCTGACGCTGTGCCCTCAGAGGTTGCAGATTCCTCTGAGGAGTCTGGAAGCTCAGGCTCTTCCTCCTGGACAGTGGGGACGGGAGCTCTCGATGGTCCTGTGGGGGAGTGAAGGAAAGAGTTACAGATGTGAGGTCAAGGTTACATGCACATTGCATGTTGCAGATGATCATAGGTCCATCTGTTATAGCTTCAGAATCATTATCAGCAATGTCAATGAGAGAGATGGAAAACTAATCCCGGGGGTGAGGTGGGCTATTGATGGTGGCCCTCCTCCTGTTCCTAGCTTGTTCTCTTTTATTGTGAGCTCTCTATTCCTGCAATGAGGGAGACAAGTGGAGTTGGAGTGAGAATGAAGGAGTGAGTGTAGAGAATCCATAGCATAGATGCTTAGAAGGAGACAAAGATGGAGTGAGGTGGCAAGACCAAGGGCCCTCCCTGTGTGTTGTCAGTTGTTTTCATAGCATCAGAGTGATAGGGAGTGTGAGGGCTGCATAGTCAAATAGTTAGGTGTATGTGAGCATAGAGAGAGAGGGAATGGGTAAGGGTGCATGGATATCGGTGTCAAGTGGGATGTGGAGGGAGAGATTGCTAAAGCTGAGTGCTGGTGAGGAGAGGCAATGGAGATCTGATTGAGAGTGATGGGAACTTCATACTCACTTTTCCAGTGTGCTGAAGGTCATGAAATCTCTTCCTGCACTGTATCCAGGTTCTGCGGGTAGCCGATAAGGAGTTGACCTCCTCTGCCACTTGCAGCCACGCAGCCTTTGTCTGCTGGGGAGGCATCTTCTTCCCTGATGAAGGGAAGAGCACCTCCTTGTGAGCTCTTGCTCCCTCCACTAAAGCCTGCAGGGCAACATCGTCAAAACGGGGTGCAGACCTCGGTCTTTCTCTTGCCATTCTACTTCCAGCTCAGTGTATCAGCAAATGCCAAAAGGTTGGCAGCCTGCAGAAGCAGCAAGGCTTGTTGCAGACTCTAAATGCAGCAGCAATAATGACGTCATATTATGCGACTTTCTGACTGGAAATATTCATTTGCCAAGGGTTCCCACACGTTGGAAATCAATTGGCCAATTGAGTTAAAATTGCATCAATCTCACACACCCACTTAGATTCGTGTGGGAAACACCAAATTCGGGGAACCCGACAATTCCCCGCACCTGAGTTAAAATCGACCCCGATTTCTTGAAAATTGCTTGGAGGCGGGATGGAGGCGGGATGGAGGCGGGATGGAGGCGGGGTTGGGCCCGCCCACCACTTTGTGCAATTTTAACACCCCACACGCTTCCATTCCCGCCTCCACGGCCCTGTGAAATTCGAGCCAAAATGTCTCATGGTGTTATTTAGAAGTAGAGGAGGGGAGATCTCCCTGGTGTTCTGGCCAATGTTTATCAGTCAACCAACATCATTAGAACAGATGGTCACATTGCTGTTTGTGCGACCTTGCTGTGTGCAAATTCGCATCCGCATTTCCTACATTACAACAATGACTACACCTCATTGCTAAGGATGTCGGGTGGTCATATAAACTTTAAAATGCTGCAATCCATTTCACTATAAAAACCAGCCTATTTGAAAATGGCGTACTTTATATTTGGTAATAGCACAACTAGTATACTTAAGCTGAGGCAAGGCCTGGCAGCAACTTTCTAAACCCCACATGAGAGGGATGCACCAGAAATGGCATGGGTGCCACCACCCACAGTACGCAAATGCTCCTGAGCTAGAGATTTTGAATATTGCCAGGCCACATTCATGGGTTGGGTGGAAATTCTGCCCAGGCCCAGCCCACATCCACACCAATAGATGTCCTGAGGAATTTTGAAGCCTATGGGGGTGATTTTCACTCAGAAGTCGGGAAGGAGGCGGGACTACAACCTTTGGGGTTGTAGTCCCGCCTCCATCGAGATGTGGCCAATCCACGCGATTTTAACTTGATTGACTTGTTGAGCCCACCCAGCGGGCTCAGCAGGCCAATTAAGGGCCACCCGGCAACAGGTGATGTCACAGACTGAAATTTCATCTGTCAAGATGTTTTGACAGATGAAATATCAGTGTTTCACAGCTGTTTGAAGCTGTCAAACACTGACAGTCTTACTTCTAACCTGAGTCCTTCTACACAGACTCAGTTAGAAATCTCTCTGGCACAGAAAGCTGCAGGCTGTCACTTTTGACAGTTCGCAGCCGTTCTTCTTTCTGTGCCAGTTAGATGATGGACTCCCGAAACCTAGAGGAAGGAAGGCTAAAAATGTAAGTACAGGTAATTTAAACTTCTTTACACACTTTAGACACACCAAACACACTTACCTTTGCACTCATGCACCCATCACTCACCTGAACACCAACATCTCAACCCCTCCAAGTCCTTCAACCCGACGGCCCGCCTGCTCTAACTTGGCGTGGTTTGGAGCCATCGGGAATCCCACAGTTCAAGATTAAAAATAGGGATTAGGCTAAAAACTGCCTGTTAACTACCTGTTAACAGGCAGTTAATTGTCACTAATCCCTTCCCGCCTTGGGTAGGCGGGTCCCAGTGCGGGGCGGGTACCCGCCTCCTTTGAAATTTACATGGAGGCAGGTTGGGGGCGGGATGGTGTCGGGACCCCCGAATTCGGGACTTTAACCCCCCCGCACGCCTCCAATCCAACTCCACGGGTCAGTTAAAATCGAGGCTTATATCTCTACGTGTGTTAATTCAGCTCTTTTATACTGTCAGGCTCAGGAACAACTCCAACAGCTCTCCAATGGTGTCATCAGGGCTCAATGTTTAAAGAAAAATATATTTAAAAAACTCAACCAAAGTAGAATAAAATATAAGGAAGGGTGTTAAGTTAAGGCTCATTTTAATTCACTGTTTACTTAAGAAAGAATTTGCATTTACATAGCACCTTTCATGACTTCAGGATGCCCTGTTCCTGGGACTAGGGACAGGGTCACTGGCAAGGCTTGGAAGCTAAGCTAGAGCCAGGCCTGGTTAGTATCTGGAGGGGTGACCATCAGGGAAGACCAGGTGCAGAAGGTCACGGAAGGAGCCCCGAGGAGGGGCGGTTGGTGAGAAGGTCACAGAAGGAGCCCCGGGAGGGGCAGCTGGTGAGCAGGCCCGGGTGTTGGGCTGAAGATTGTCGGAATGGTGGAAATGGAATGGCGGCGTGCACAGACGCAGCGGCTTTGCTTCTCCCAGGACGGTGCTATTTACGTTTAATGTTAATGTTATTTGTACTGGACTCATGGGAGCTTGCAAGATCACATTTCGTTGTGCATTGTACAATGACAATAAAGTTGAATTATTATTAAAGTGCTTTAAACAGCCAATGAAACAGTCTTTAAATGAAGTCACTTATTTACATGTTTATTTTTTTCTCCCTTCTTAATTTCCTGGGTTTCCATCCTTCCCTTTGACAACAAGGAACATAAGAAATAAAAGCAGGAGTAGGCTATATGGCCCCTAGAGCTTGCTCCACCATTCAATAAGATCATGGTTGACCTCAACTCCACTTTCTCACCCTATCCCCATATCCCTTGATTCCCTTAGTGTCCAAAAATCTATCGATCTCTGTCTTGAATATACTCAATGACTGAGCCTCCACAGCTCTCTGGGATGTGGAATTCCAAAGATTCACAACCCACTGAATGATAGAATTTCTCCTCATCTCAGTCCTAAATGGCCAGCCCCTTATCCTGACACCATGATCCTTCGTTCTAGACTCTCTTTTTCTAAAATAATTCATTACTCGGGGAACTGGCTGAAAAACTACGTTGCACGGTGTTACTGTGCTGCCGTGTAGCTCTTTTTAAAAATGGGTCCTGAAGGGCAATTTCAGCAGTGACGCAAACATATCAGGACATTTCAAACATGACAAGTTATTAGAGAGGCTGCAATCATAAGTGGGATGTAATCAAGATCTAATTTTTTTCTTCTTATGACATTGGCTTTTCCTGTAAGTTTTGTGTCATGAAGTCATTAGTGAAATCCTACATATCCTCCTATTCTCTGCTTCTGCTTTTGTACTGGATGGGATACAGAGGAACAGACTGATTCTGAGTGAATGTGCCATATGGTCAGCAGTCTGGTCAGGTTTTGATTTGCTGTTTTTTAAAATTATGTTAAGGACATCCAAATCCACTGTGGCACAAATCCGATATCAGCAAATTCCAACAAAGTCTCAACATACACTGAGCCACAGATGGCTGGTAGCAGGCTATAAGGTTATAATGTGATCATTCAGATGATGTTGTAAACTTTGATTTGTGGGACTTTGTCAGAATTTGCTGATATCGGATTTGTGCCACAGTGGATTTGGATGTTGTAAACTTTGAAGATGAAGCTTGCCATGATTTATCACATTGTCTGGACTCCGATATTTTTTATAGCAGAATTTCTCATAAATAAATTGCTAATTTTTTTGAGTTTCTGTGTTACCGTGAGAATCATGCTTCAAAGAAATCACAATCCTGGAGTAAGGTAGCATAGTGTCTATGTTAATGGACTAGTAATCCGAAGACCTAGTTCAAATCCCACCACAGTAGCTGGGGAATTTAAATTCAGTTAATTCAATAAATCTGAAATAAAAAGTTAGTATCAGTAATGGTAACTACCAGATTGTCGTAAAAATCCATCTGGTTCACTAATGCCCTTTAGGGAAGGAAATCTGCCGTCCTTACTTGGTCAGGCCTTATCGTGACTCCAGACCCACAGCAATGTGGTCGACTCTTAACTGCCACTCAGTTGTACCAATCCGCTACAAAAGAGGTATTGTGGACTGCAACAGTTCAAGAAGGCAGCTCACCACCACCTTCTCAAGGGCAACTAGGGATGGGCAATAAATGCCGGCCTTGCCAGTGACATCCACATCTCATGAACAAATGAAAAAAAAAATCATTATCCTTCAGTGTGAACAGCAGCAAGCACCAAAGGCATAAAGTGGCCACTGGCCACCAGAGCTGGACCAAAGCAGAACATCACCCCATAAAATTTACAGTATATGTACATATTAAAACACAGAGAATTACAGTGCCCTGGTTATGCAAAACCCTGGTTAGACCACACCTGGAGTACTGTGAGCAGTTCTGGGCACCACACCTTAGGAAGGATATATTGGCCTTGGAGGGAGTGCAGCGTAGGTTAACCAGAATGATAAGGGTTCAATTATGAGGAGAGGTTACACAAACTAGGGCTGTATTCCTTAGAATTTAGAAGGTTAAGGGGTGATTTGATTGAAGTTTTCAAGATATTAAGGGGAACTGATAGAGTAAATAGTGAGAATCTATTTTAGTTAGGTTACAGATCAGCCATGATCTCATTGAATGGCGGAATAGGCTCGAAGGGCTAAATGGCCTACTCCTGTTCCTATGTCCTATGTTACTAATACTTAATCTACAGGGGTCAGATGGTGATTATAAGCTGCTCAAGTTTTATTCTCAAACTTTGACTTAACTGGGAGGCTTTATACAGATCACTGCTTTGAAATCACTCCCATTATGCTCTGTACAATCACTCAGAGGTATCCATCATTGTCCACAAGTCCTGACAGAATTATGCGCGGGACCTTTATAATTCATGTTCTTTTTCACTTAATTGTCTTTACTATTTTCTTAAACATGTAATTTCACCCTCAGTACCATTTAAACTGTAAAATCAAGAGGATCACATCTTGAAATTAGTTTTCTAATACAATCAAAACTATTGTTGGAAATTGCTTTGAAAAGTAGGTCTGGTTTGGAAAATAAAATTATAAATCCTGAACTACTTTGAAGCCTTCTAGTTCTTTTCTGTAATTCACAACACATCAGGCAATCTGACAATAAAGTCATAATTTGTGATTTACCAGCCTACAAATTGCTGTTACGGTTATTAGGGGATGACTGGTTAACTGGTTCATAAGGTATTTCTCTCTCCACTATTTAAATGCAGGCATTAGCTTGTCTGTTATGAATAGGTTAACACCTCAGCTAAAACAGCATACTTGTAAGAAAATAGGCCCTGAATTTCCACACAGTTCTTCCCATCTCCCACCATAACTTCAATGGAAACCCCAGGGAAATGGCGTAACTGGCTGTTTTTGCTCATTTTTACCGTTTCTATGGGGGTTCCTCCAATTTCCTACTGGAAAAATCCCATGAAAATTCCAAGCATATCTCTATTCTTTGTGACAAGGTGAAACTCCTCCAAAGGAACAGAAACAAAAATAACCTTTTTTCCCCTCAAATTTCTCCCCAGTTCTCTTGCAATACAGTTGTATAGGCACTGTTAGCCTTATAGTACTTCAGCCTTGTGGCCATAAATAGTATTTAAGCCTAGATAGTTAGCACTGGGAGGCTATCATAGCTGAACCCTGTCCTGCCATTACCTGACACCTACATATGTGCAAGTTCCAGTAGAGGTCACTGGGTAATAATTAGGGTAGGAACTCCGTCTGATTTTCCCCAATCCCCAGCCTAAGAATGATGCGGTCAACTCTAGCACCTCCAACTTTGCCTTGGCTGAGATCCGCTAACTCATAACAAATCATGAATCAAGCTTGGCTCAGGGGGCCAAACAGCCGCCACATAAGTCTCATTGTTCTCACATTTGTAGTTCCGCATTAACTATCCGCACAGCACTCAGCCCTGCCATGTTGGTCAAGGTGAGAAGTCCTCTCCATGTGGGAAATTATGGGGATGAATCTACATCCTGCTACAGAACAGAAGTGCAATATCATAATTGATAAATGCTAGTCAATCTCCCATGATATTGCACACGGGGAGTCATGACCAAGTGAAGGGGGATTAAGGGCAGATGATAATTCGACCAGGGCTCACTGACATAATTCAATCCCCACGGTGTCCTTATTTTTATATAGTACTTTGTTTTTATATTGTTTTTTATAATTAACTAGAAAAACTTATAGCAATTAGTGAAGCGTATATGTAGAGTTGGTTGGAGCATAGGGGTTCCTCTCCAATACAGGTTAAGGAACTGGAAGATGCGAAATTGCAGCACTACAGCACCACCACTGCTGGGAGGACATAATCACAATATGACAAATTTAAATAGGAATTTACAATGGGAAAAGGTTGACAGAAAAAGTGGTCTGATGTAAGATACTTAATATAAGTAGTCGACCTTACCATAGCATGACAGTAATTTTTAATAAAGTTAGCAGGTAATAGATGAAAAGGAGTTGTAGTGGAACTATCTTAAAAAAGGGTCACATCAAGTTACATCGAGTCTACTGCACAGAAACAGCCCATTCAGCCCAACTGGTCTATGCCAGTGTTTATGCTCCACACGAGCAGCCTCCTCCCACCCTACTTCATCTAAACCTATTAGCATATCCCTCTATTCCTGTCTCCCTCATGTGTTTATCTAGCTTCCCCTTAAATGCATCTACGCTATTCGCCTCAACTTCTTCTTGTGGTAGCGAGTCCCACGTTCTCACCACTCGCTGGGTAGAGAAGTTTTTCCTGAATTCCCTATTGGATTTATTAGTGACTATCTTATATTTATGGCGTCTAGTTTTGGAATCCTTCACAAGTGGAAACATCTTCTCTACATCTACCCTATCAAACCCTTTCCTTATCTTAAAGACCTCTACCAGGTCACCCCTCAGTCTTCTCTTTTCGAGAGAAAAGAGTCGCAGCCTGTGCAGCCTTCCCTGAGGTATATCCTCCTCCCTGTTCTAAGGGAATTCAGCTGAGGCTATGCAAAGGAGAGCAGAACAAGGGTTAGTTAAAGAAAATACTGGGGCATTAAAAAAGGTAGAAGGGGAATGATGGGAAAAAAAGGGGAACAGAGCCAGGGTTAAATAAGAAAACATGGCTGGGGATTTGACAATAAAGCAGCAGAGGCAGGGCTAATAAAGGAGAAGCAGCACGCCAGAGGTGTTTAAGAATATAGCATTACAGTGGTCATTTTGAAATCAAGGCGTTGCTTAAGTGGGAGCCAATCTTTCAAAAAGATTGGCCAGGTGGGTTGGAGGCTTTAGCTAAAAGAATTGGGTGGCAGGTTGGAGGCAGTGGTAGCCTCAAGTAACGATAAAAAAGTTACCAGACCTAGTTCAAATGTTACCATTCAAAAGCAGCCACCACATGTAGCAAGCTTCTGTTACATGGTGGAAATTATGGGTGATACAGTACAAGGGAAGTGTGGCGGGGCTAGTGGGCAGGGGTTGCCATGGGTCAGGGCAGCCAGATGAGGGCCCGGTGATGAGATGGAACACATCTTGGCAGTTTTGAGAGCGCATGTAAAGGAAAAAGGTTGTTTTTACAAAGACAGTGGACAAGGCAGACTACATGAGGCATGAAGTGAGGGCAGGAAGTGTGCTGACAATGGTGAAAGAATTCAATTCACTTAGACGCCACTTAGCAACTTGGAGAAGCTGTGCAGATGGGGCAAGAGCAAACATTGAAATATATATTTAATACAAGTTAGAAGTTTAAACAAATGTTGGAGAATGCCTTACCATTGATTGGCTCTTGGTTAAGCAATGCCTTGATTTCAAAATTTTCATCCTTGTTTCAAATCCCTCCATGGCCTCGCCCCTTCCTATCTCTGTAATCTCCTCCAGTCCCACAACCCCCCGAGATGTCTGCGCTCCTCTAATTCTGCCCTCTTGAGCACCCCTGTTTATAATCGCTCAAACATTGGTGGCCGTGACTTCTGTTGCCTAGGCCCTAAACTCTGGAACTCCCTGCCTAAACCTCTTTGCCTTTCTACCTCTCTTTCCTCCTTTAATCCAAAAAATAACATGGTGGCCCAGCGCAAAGGAGCAGACCACAATTCAGGACTCAGTGCCATCTAGTGGCTGAAACACTTTTTTATTACCATATTACCCCGCGCACTCAATATATAGATAAAAGGTAAAGAGTTAGGCCGTCATGTAACGTTAATTTCTGAAAAGCACACTTCATTGTATCGGAAAATCCTGCAACAGTGACGCTTACAAGCAGAACTTGTATTGCATCCAAATATTCAACACTTTTGTAATGGATTTTCCCATAGATGGAGCCGGGCACGGGAGTTTTCAATGCATTCTGCAACAGGATGTTGTTATCCATTTAATATTAATATCTAATATATTATATTGATGATTGCAAGAAACAAGTTGCAGGATCTTTTTAATAGAATTTGATTGAGATTCTTTTATGTATTTTCCTTAAAAAAATAACGGCTCAGTTAAGTATTTAGTGAAAGGTAACTGTTACAATAAATAGAGATAAAGCCATCTCACCTGTTATAGAGGAGAATATCCGGTACCCACACATGATCTGAAGGAAAGCGTAGGTTTCGAACACCGCCATATTCAGTAACATTCCAACTTAAGTAGCAGTCTGTCCAATACTATTGGAGGCAATAAACAGTTGTTTTAATATGTGCATTTCTTAACAAAACAAATAAATGAACTGTTTTTTTTGCATGCTGTTTTAAATTATTGCCCCCACCCCCAACTTCCAGGTCTCGTCACACCATACTGGCTTTCACATTGTCCTGCAATGACACTAGTGACTATACTTCAGCAAACTTCATCGGCTGCGAAGCGTAACTGAGATTCTGACATCCTGAGGTTCTGAAAGGCGCTATATAAATGCATTCATTCTTTCTTTCTTTCCTTCTTTCCTTCCTTTCTTCCCGTCTTTCCTTCTTTCCGTCTTTCCTTTCTTTCTCCATATCCTCTCTGGCTACATGTGGTGTCAGAGGGCTGGAGGACTGCTAACGTTGTACTGTTGTTTAAAAAGGGAGAAAGGGATCAACCGAGTAATTACGGACCAGTCAGCCTAACCTCGGTGCTGAGCAAATTATTGGAAAAAATTCTGAGGGACAGTATTAATCGTCATTTAGAAAGGCACGGCTTAATCAAGGACAGTCAGCACGGATTTGTTAAGGGAAGGTTGTATCTGACGAATTTGATTGAATATGGCAGACTGGGCAGAAAAGTAAAAGCCCATGGGATCCAAGAGAAAGTGGCAAGTTGGATCCAAAATTGGCTCAGTGGCAAGAAGCAAAGGGTAATGGTCAACGGATGTTTTTGTGACTGGAAGGCTGTTCTCAGTGGGGTTTCGCAGGGCTCAGTACTAGGTCCCTTGCTTTTTGTGGTATATATCAATGATTTAGGCTTCAATGTAGGGGGCATGAATAAGAAGTTTGCAGATGATACAAAAATTGGTTGTGTGGTTGATAGTGAGGAAGAAAGCTGTAGACTGCAGGAAGATATCAATGGACTGGTCAGGTGGGCAGAAAAGTGGCAAATTAAATTCAATCCGGGAAAGTGTGAAGTAATGCATTTGGGGAGGGTTAACAAGGCAAGGGAATACACAATAAATGGTAGAATACTGAGAAGTGTAGAGGAACAGAGGGACATTGGAGTCATGTCTACAGATCCCTGAAGGTAGCAGGACAGGTAGATTAGGTGGTTAAGAAGGCATACAGGGTACTTTCCTTTACTAGCCAAGGCATAGAATATAAGAGCAGAAAGGTTATGCTAGAACTGTATAAGAGACTAGTTAGGCCACAGCTAGAGTACTGTGTACAGTTCAGGTCACCACATTACAGGAAAGATGTGATTGCACTAAAGAAGGTACAGAGGAGATTTACGAGGATGTTGCAAGGACTGGAGAATTTTAGCTATGAGGAAAGATTGGATAGGCTGGGGTTGTTTTCTTTGGAACAGAGGAGGCTGAGGGGAGATTAAATTGAGGTGTATAAAATAAGGAGGGGCCTAGATAGAGTGGATAGGAAGGACCTATTTCCCTTAGCAGAGAGGTCAATAACCAGGGGGCATAGAGTTAAAGTAATTGGTAGAAGCATTAGAGGGTGGTTGAGGAGAATTTTTTTCACACAGAGGATGGTGGGGGTCTGGAACTCATTGCCCTAAAGGGTGGTAGAGGCAGAAACCCTCATCACATTTAAAAAATACTTGGATATGTACTTGATGTGCCGTAATTTACTAGGCTATGGACCAAGAGTTGGAAAGCGGGATTAGGCTAGATAGCACTTTTTCGGCTGGCGCAGACACGATGGGCCGAATGGCCTCCTTCTGTGCTGTAAACCTCTAAGATGCTATGATATCCTGTACAAATGAATGGTCAGGTCACTTACTTTAAGGTCTCTTGTGATGCTGCACTGTAATAGGTAGATTTGCCCTCCCTCATTGTGGGGGGCGTCCTTGGCCTCTCCACTTGGCATCTCCCTCCAAACCATGGATGAGGATGACAATTCATTATGTGGGGAAATTGTAGGCATCAACTCAACTTCTACTACTTACTGGCACAGTTCCAATCTGCTGTGCACCTCTGCATCACACAGCAAAAGGGGACATTTTAACTCCCTCACCCAGTGGAAAATGGACAGAGCGGGAGTTCAAATGGAAGGGGTCAACTTCCTGCTCCTTTCCCACCCTGTGGCAATTCCTTTGGGAGGGTGAGACGCCCACCTGAATCAGGCAGGAGCCTCATACATTTATGCAAATTGGTGTCCTGTACTGTACACAGGACCACGATGGCTCTTTAACTGCTGACTGAGCATGACACCTGCCATTTGCTGCCTTACCTGGGGAAACCTGGTCTGCAGGAAGAAGAGGTAAGGTAAGTATTAAACTTTCCTTTGTGGGGCCAGGAGGAGCAAGGCCCGACAAGGAAAATCTGAGTCAACAGCCCTGGGTTTCGCCCCCGGCACCCACCCCCCGCCTTCCCACCTTCGAGGCCCTGCCAATACTCACCCCTGCCACCACCCCCCCACTCCCAAAACGCCCCCTCTCTGGGACTTACCTGACTCTCACCGGGCAGTCTCTGGGTTACCTGACCTTTGACTGCTGACCGTTTCAGGTGGGCAGCTGGACTTTACCAACCCTGAGGAGGTGGGTTTGGAGGCAGAACTGCTGGGAAATTCAAAAAGAATGGGAGCGGGTCCCGAACCTGCTCCCAACCTGCCTCCAACCAATCTTCCCAGGAGTCGGGTCCCCAATTTGCACAGGAACCCAACTCCTAGCAACGGGAAGAGGATTATAGCCACTTAACTGCCTGTTAACAGGTAGTTAACAGGCAGATAAGAGGCTTTTTCCCATTTTGAGACTTCTGCTGCAGGCTTCCCGACATCAGGGAACCTCGCCAGGGTAAGTGAGGTGTGCTGTGGGTCTGTTGTTATGTTTGTGTATAGATGACAGCTGCAGAAGAGGTGTGAAGGATGCAATGGGGCACTGGTGAGTATCAGAGGTAAGGAAATGTTGGGAAAGTCATTTTTTATGTGTTTAGATTTTTCTGTAGGTGACAAGCTGTTTGTGTGGCCTCACCTCATTGGGAGAAGTGACAGATCACTTCTGTACCCTCACCTGCAGCTGCCATCTGTTTTCTCCTAAAGAGAGAGTCATTGGAGAGCCTGGGCGCAAGGGTGTCAAACACTGTCAAATCATCTGTCAAAAATAAATGTTTCATGTCTCTTTAAGAAAACCGGCAGATGAAGCGTCATCAACTGACATCATCTGACACCAGCTTTCCCTTAATTGACCGGCAAGCCCGCAGGGCAGGCTTAACAAGGCCAATCAGGGGAAAATAGCATCCGTGCGTCGGACGTTGCTGGGGGCGGGACTAGAACCCAGAAGGCAGCAGACCCGCCCCCAACGTGTCTCGGTAAGTAAACTCCAGCCCAGTGAATCAGTGACAGATGCAGAAGAGGTGTGAAGGATGCAATGGGGCACTGGTGAGTTCTGACATTTTGGTTTCTACCCTCAGCTCAGCGACTGGTAGATTTATGTATGCTTTTGAAATGCAGCCAGTAACTCTCCTTCTTATACACAAATAAGATGTCAAGATGCAGTCTACAGCAGTGGAATACTAAATGGAATTTGAATTTTCACCAAAAGGAATTCATTTATTTTTCCTGAGAATATTTAACCACTCAGTGAGTGAAAAGCACACTATTTTCCCCCTATCATTCCTGGCAGGCTTTCTTCTGGCTCGTGTACTCTGATGCTGAGAGGGCTCTTAGGCCAGTTGCCAATCATCAATCTTAGCCAGCTGATTAGAGATACATAACAGCTTAATTCTTCTTTGTTTAGCAAGGCACAACACAGTGACATAAATCACCACAAAGCACATCATCGTGCAATCTGCATATACCATTGTGCTGAAAATGAATCATGGCTCTTCCTTCTCAAACAATAAAGTGTTTACAAAATGTTTCTTCTTTGAAGATAATGCCCCTTCAACAGATTAGGTTGAAGCATCAATGGAGTATGCCAAAGCAGTTGCCCCAGAATCATTGTATATTGCTGCTTCTTCAACACACATAGATTGATGCTGAGATATAAACTTGGACAACAAGATATAACAATAACCTGGCTTCTACTATTTCAATTTACTCTGTGTCCTGGCTGTCATCTGAGAAATGCAGTTGAAGAATATCTGTTGAAGGAAAATTGAATGTAGAAGCCAATTGGGATTTGAATTTGCTCACAGATCTGTTCCCAGCAAATAGCTTTTTTATGAGCGTTGTGAACCTATGCACCTGGAATGTGTGTTTGCCTTAATGTGCAAAGTATGCTTTTTAAGTGCATAAAATACATGCCTTGTTAATAATTAATAAAAAGTCAAGGACCTTTGATTCTGCTGGCAAGATTCAGGCATCCAACAAACATGAACTTTTCAAAATCTGAAAAATTTCCAAGTTGATGGCTGAGATCTTTATGGAGGGAAGTGACAGGCCACAGATCTGTCATTGTATTGAGGATTTGATGTGCAATGCTCTATTGGGAGTGCACTATAAATCCAGTGGTAGTGCCTAATGAATTGGCACTATATATGTGTCATCACATAATATGCTGTATGACTATCCTACTAGGATGATGCTGTCATCACCTGAGGCTCTTTAACTCTCTGAGCACTGAACTTCCTTCACAATCTTTCACAATGCAGCACAGTTGCCATTGCTTCAGTCTTGCTCTATCGGATGACTTTGTGCAAATATCAGAACCCACCTCGTAGAATCTTTTTAAGAAGTATGACTTTTGATGTTTTCTCCTGAAGGGGAGTCTCTCTGGGCCACGAGTGCCTCCTAAAGTTATTGAGTGGTATTGACATAGGGGTCGATTTTAACTCAGGTGCGGGTAATTGTCGGGTTCCCCGAATTTCGTGATTCCCACATGAATCTAAATGGATGTGTGAGATTGATGCAATTTTAACTCAATTGGCCAATTGATTTCCAACGTGTGGGAAGCCTTTGCAAATGGATTTTTCATGACTGCAAGTCCCCTCCGATGACATCATCATTGCTGCTGCATTTAAGGTCCACAGCAAACCTTGCTTCCTCTGCAGGCTTCCAAGCTTTCCCCTTATGATGGCACAGGAGCCTGCAGGAGCAATGGCCAGCGGGAGGGCAAGAGCAAGAGCTGCAGGCATTGTTGGATGGTCCTGTTCCCTTCTTCAGGGAGGAAGAGGCCTCCCAGTCAGACCAAAGCTGTGTGGCTACAGGTGGCTGGGGAAGTCAACTCCTTGGGGCTCACATGGCACACCTGAATGCAGTGCAGGAAAAGATTCCATGACCTTCATCGCACTGGAAAAGTAAGTATGAAGTTTCCATCACCCTCAATCTGATCCCCATTGCCTTTCCTCACCAGCACTCAGCTTTAGCAATCTCTTCCTCCACATCCCACTTGACACTCACATCCATGCACCCTTAGCCATTCCCTCTCTCTCTATGCTCACATTCACCTAACTATTGGACCATGCAGCCCTCACACTCCCTCTCACTCTGATGCTTTGAACACAACTGACAACACACAGGAAGGGCCCTTGGTCTTGCAACCTCACTCCATCTTTGTCTCCTTCTAAGTATCTATGCTATGCAATCTCTACACTCACTCCTTCGTTCTCACTCAACCTCCACTTGTCTCCCTCATTGCAGGAGAAGAGAGCTCACAACAGGAGAGAGTGAGCCAGGACAGGAGGAGGGCCACCCTCATTAGCCCAGCTCATCCCTGGGAGGAAGCCGTCCTGGAGATTGTCGGGGCTGATACAGATGCGGAAGTTGGGGAAGGACAGACAGGTGCATCCCCGCAAGCTGGTGACAGAATAGTTTTCCATCTCTCTTGCTGACATTGCATGAGTCGCTGATAATGATTCTGAAGCTATATCATATGGACTTATGATCATCTGCAAAATGCAATGTGCATGTAACCTTGGCATCACATCTCTAACTTTTTCCTTGACTCCCCCACAGGACCATCGAGAGCCCCCGTCCCCACTGTGCAGGAGGAAGAACCTGAGATTCCAGACTCCTCAGAGGAATCTGCAACCTCTGAGGGCGCAGCGTCAGCAGAAATAAGCGCACCCAGCACCAGTGCAGACACTCACACCTCGGGGGGACCTTCGGGACATAGAGTAGTGTTGTCACCTGGTGTATCACAGCTCAAAAGTGAGCATCAGCAGATTGTGGAGACAGGGACAGCAGTGGAGAGTCCTCGCTGGAGGACGCAGGACTCTGCCAGCTCGGCTCAGCTGCATGTCGACCCTCTGCCTCTGGGACCATCCATAAGATCAGAGGTGATGGAACTCCATGCACAGATGCAGGAGCCTCTGGCAGGTTTTGTCTCCAGGGTCGCTGTGAGTGTGGAGCGAATGGAGGAGTACATAGCGAACATGAGCAGAGCCTTTGTGGAGTCAGTGGCGCATGAACGCATCAACACGGAAAGAATGGCTACCTACGTGGAAATGATTGCTGCCTCCGTGGTAAGGCTGGCTACGGTGGAGGAGAGGAGGGCTACGGCAATGGAAAACATGGTGAGTGTTCAGAATAGAATGACATCTCTTGAGGAGCGATGGGCATCTATTGAACAGAGAAACCAGACCTTCATGGAAGTCCTTCTGAGTAGGACTGCCATTGCAGATACGGGTCCCCATGGCCCCCCTGATGTGCAGCAAGGTGCTCTCAAGCCACTTGCAAGCGCGGAGTGGGAGCTGACCCATGAGAGGGAGGTTGTTGGCAAGCCTCAAGGAAGTGGGGGTTCCTCTCCAAGAGCTCACACTTCCATGCCACTGCAGAGCCCTCGGTCAGAGCCCTGCCAGAGTCCATACCCAAGTGAGATAGACGTCTCAACCCCTGCACAGCCGCAGGAGCAGCAGACTGCTGACGAGCCCTCACAGGCTCACCACCCCAGAGGACGCCTGCCAAAGGTGTCGAGACAGGAGCAGTGGGAAAGTGAGCAAGGGGCCTCCACATCTGCTGAAGCCACAGGGGAACCACTATGTAGGAGCAAGCGTAAGAGGAAAATTCTGCACAAATAGTCACAAGGGTAGTCACTTGGGTGAAATGTGTATATTGTAAAAATGCCATCAGTTGGTTCTTGTGCATATAAATTCTGATGGCAACAGTTCTGCCGTGTGTCATTTTGCGAATGAGGCTTTCACATTGAGGGCTTAGGATTACTTGCAGTTGTCAGGATGCTGGTCCAATAGCTAGGAATCCGCAGGGTTTGGCCATTGTCGATGCTCAGGTAAGAAGCTGCGAGGCAAAAGAGTTTGATTTACTAGGCTAAGCAAATCTGGCCAGGATGAGTGCGTTCCTTGCATTCCGCCCAGCAATGTTCTCGTGTAATGCTGCCGCTGGTTGATGGGCCTTTGCAGGATGCTCGTTTTCGCCCTCCTCCTCCTCCTTCTCCTCATCATCATCATCATCATCATCTGAGGAGGGTATGTGAGGAGCCACTTGGTCCTCAGGAATCTGCAAGCCATGACGCTGTGCCATGTTGTGCAGTGCACAGCAAACCACGACGATTCTGGAGACCCTGGCTGCTGAGTACTGTAGGGCTCCACCTGATCTATCGAGGCATCTGAAGCGCATCTTCAGCAAGCCGATGGTTTGCTCGATTATGGATCTGGTGGCAATGTGGCTGGAGTTGCAGCGCTCCTCAGCTTCATTGGCTGGCCTCCTCAATGGCGTCATTAGCCAAGTCCTCAGGGGATAGCCCTTGTCTCCAAGTAGCCATCCGTGAAGTTGGTGTGGCAGCCTGAATAGCGGAGGCACACTAGACTGGCGCAGTATGAAGGAGTCATGGCAACTGCCAGGGTGCTTGGCACAAACATGCAAAATCTCCTTCTTGTGGTCACACACCAGCTGAACGTTAAGGGAGTGAAAGCCCTTGCGGTTGACAAAAAATACCTGGATTGCGATGGGGTGCTCTAAGGGCCACATGCGTGCAGTCAATGACGCCCTGCACCCTTGGAAAGTCTGCCAGATGAGCTTATCCATTCGCTCGCGCCGTCACATTTGCGCAATCCCTGGTGAAATGGATGTGATTGTGCGTGAGGGCAAAGAGGGCACCTGCGTGATACAAGTGTGTGCGGCCGAATGGGAGATGCCGCTGATGTCTGCTGATGATCTCTGGAATGAGCCTGAGGCAAAAAATTTGAGTGCGGTGGTGACTTTGATGGTAACTGGTAAGGAGTGTCCACCTGGTCCCCTGGGCTGCAGGTCTTGCTGTATCATTGCGCAGATGTCAGTCACTACCTGTCGCGAAAGTCGGAGCTGCCTTTGGCTGCTCAGTCATGTTGATGTAGCTGACCCTGTGTCTGTAGACACTGTTTGGGGGGTATCTCCAGTGCCGATGGGCTCCCATGCGCTGGCCCCTTCTGGCCTGTGCTGCCTCAGGTGGGTGAGCAGCAGCCTGTCGCTCCTGCTGCTGCTGCTGTTGCTGGTGCTGCTGTTGTTCCTGGTTCTGCTGCTGCCATGCCTGGTGCTCGAGCTCCTCTAATGCCAAGAAGGGAAGGAGAAAAATGGCTCCCATGCTTCTGGCATATGCCTCCGCTGAGGAAGCACTGAGTGAGGGTGGCGAGAGGGGTTTCCCAGGAGTTCACTCTGGAGATGTGTGTGAGGCTCCAACCTTCGAAAGGTGTGGTTAAGCCTGGTAAAAGTGGCCCCAGGCCTGAAACAACAAAGTCCTGCCACCTGCGAATGATTGATCAAATCTCCTCTTTTTTTAAAATTCATTGATGGGATGTGGGCGTCGCTGGCTAGGCCTGCATTTAGTGCCCATCCCTAATTGCCCTTGAGAAGATGGTGGTGAGCCGCCTTCTTGAACCGCTGCAGTCCATATGGTATAGGTACACCCACAATGCTGTTAGGAAGGGAGTTCCAGGATTTTGGCCCAGCGACAGTGAAGGAACGGCGATACAGGTCCAAGTCAGGATGGTGTGTGGCTTGGAGGGGAACTTATAGGTGGTGATGTTCCCATGCGTCTGCTGCCCTTGTCCTTCTAAGTGGTAGAGGTTGCGGGTTTGGAAGGTGCTGTTGAAGGAGCTTTGGCGAGTTGCTGCAGTGCATCTTGTAGATGGTTCACACTGCAGCCACAGTGCGCCGGTGGTGGAGGGAGTGAATGTTGAAGGTGGTGGATGGAGTGCCAATCAAGCGGGCTGCTTTATCCTGAATGGTGTTGAGCTTCTTGAGTGTTGTTGGAGCTGCACTCATCCAGGCAAGTGGAGAGTATTCCATCACACTCCTGACTTGTGCCTTGTAGATGGTGGAAAGGCTTTGGGGAGTCAGGAGGTGAGACACTCGCCGCAGAATTCCCAGCCTCTTGGCCTGCTCTTGTAGCCACAGTATTTATATGGCTGGTCCAGTTCAGTTTCTGATCAATGGTAACCCCCAGGATCTTGATAGTGGGGGATTCAGCGATGGTAATGCCATTGAATGTCAAGGGGAGATGGTTAGAGTCTCGCTTGTTGGAGATGGTCATTGCCTGGCACTTGTGTGGTGCGAATGTTACTTGCCACTTGTCAGCCCAAGTCTGAATGTTGTCCAGGTCTTGCTGCATATGGACACGGACTGCATCAGTATCTGACGAGTCTCGAATGGTGCTGAACAGTGTGCAATCATCAGCAAACATCCCCACTTCTGACCTTATGATGGAAGGAAGGTCATTGATGAAACAGCTGAAGATGGTTGGGCCTAGGACACTGCCCTGAGGAACTCCTGCAGTGATGTCATGTGATTGAGATGAATGACCTCCAACAACCACAGCCAACTTCCTTTGTGCTAGGTATGATTCCAACCAATGGAGAGTTTTCCCCTTGATTCCCATTGACTTCAGTTGTGCTAGGGCTCCTTGATGCCACACTCGATCAAATGCTGCCTTGACGTCAAGGGCAGTCACTCGCACCTCACCTCTTGAGTTCAGCTCTTTTGTCCATGTTGGACCAAGGCTGTAATGAGGTCAGGAGCTGAGTGGCCCTGGCGGAACCCAAACTGGGCATCAGTTAGCAGGTTATTGCTGAGTAAGTGCCGCTTGATAACACTGTCGACGACACCTTCCATCACTTTGCTGATGATTGAGAGTAGACTGATGGGACGGTAATTGGCCGGGTCGGATTTGCCCTGCTTTTTGTAGACAGGACATACTTGGGCAATTTTTCACATTGCCGGGTAGATGCCAGTGTTGTAGCTGTACTGGAACAGCTTGGCTAGGGGCGTAGCTAGTTCTGGAGCACAAGACTTCAGTACTATTGCCGGAATGTTGTCAGGGCCCATAGCCTTTGCAGTATCCAGTGTCTTCAGCCATTTCTTGACATCACGTGGAGTGAATTGAATGGGCTGAAGTCTGGCATCTGTGATGCTGGGGACCTCAGGAGGAGGCCGAGATGGATCATCCACTCGGCACTTCTGGCTGAAGATAGTTGCAAATGCTTCAGCCTTGTCTTTTGCACTCACGTGCTGGGCTCCACCATCATTGAGGATGGGGATATTTTTGGAGCCTCCTCCTCCTGTTAACTGTTTAATTGTCCACCACCACTCACGACTGGATGTGGCAGAACTGCAGAGCTTTGATTTGCTCCGATGGTTGTGAGATTGCTTAGCTCTGTCTATCGCATGTTGCTTCCGTTGTTTGGCATGCAAGTAGTCCTGTGTTGTAGCCTCACCAGGTTGACACCTCATTTTTCGGTATGCCTGGTGCTGTTCCCAGCATGCTCTCCTGCACTCTTCGTTAAACCAGGGTTGATCTCCCGGCTTGATGGTAATGGTAGAGTGAGGGATATGCTGGGTCATGAGGTTACAGATTGTGGTTGAATACAATTCTGCTGCTGCTGATGGCCCACAGTGCCTCATGGATGCCCAGTTTTGAGTTGCCAGATCTGTTCGAAATCTGTCCCATTTAGCATGGTGGTAGTGCCACACAACACGGTGGAGGGTATCCTCAACATGAAGACGGGACTTCGTCTCCACAAGGAATGTGCAGTGGTCACTTCCACCAATGCTGTCATGGACAGATGCATCTGCAACAGGTAGATTGGTGAGGACGAGATCAAGTAGGTTTTTCCCTCTTGTTGGTTCCCTCACCACCTGTCGCAGACCCAGTCTGGCAGCTATGTCCTTTAGGACTCGGCCAGCTTGGTCAGTTGTGGTGCTACCGAGCCACTCTTGGTGATGGACATTGAAGTCCCCCACCCAGAGGACATTTTGTGCCCTTGCTACTCTCAGTGCTTCTTCCAATTGGTGTTGAACATGAAGGAGTACTGATTCATCAGCTGAGGGAGGGCGGTAGGTGGTAATTAGCAGGAGGTTTCCTTGCCCATGTTTGACTTGATGCCATGAGACCTCATGGGGTCCTGAGTCAATGTTGAGGACTCCCAGGGCGACTCCCTCCCGACTGTATACCATGGTGCCACCGCCTCTGGTGGGTCTGTCCTGCCGGTGGGACAGGACATACCCAGGGATGGTGATGGTGGTGTCTGGGACATTGGTTGTAAGGTATGATTCAGCAATTATGACTATGTCAGGCTGTTGCTTGACTAGTCTGTGGGACAGCTCTCCCAATTTTGGCACAAGCCCCCAGATGTTGGTAAGGAGGACTTTGCAGGGTCGACAGGGCTGGGTTTGCCGTTGTCATTTCCGGTGCTGAGGTCGATGCCGGGTGGTCCGTCCAGTTTTATTCTTATTGTTTTTCGTAGCGGTTGTTTACAAGTGAGTGGCTTGCTGGGCCATTTCAGAGGGTATTAAGAGTCAACCACATTGCTGTGGGTCTGGAGTCACATGTAGGCCAGACCAGGTAAGGGCGGCATATTTCCTTCCCTAAAGGACATTAGTGAACCAGATGGGTTTTTGCAACAATCTAAGACTAACATTTAATTCCAGAATTAAATTGAATTGAATTTAAATTCCACCAGCTGCCGTGGTGGGATTTGAATCCATATCCTCAGAGCATTTGACTGATCCTATGGCTCACTAGTCTAGTGACATAACCACTACGCCACCTGCAACTGATAGTCAGCAAGCCAATAGTGCTGACGCCAGGTTTCACAGGCGTGATCCCCACCAGGCGTGTTTTACGTGGGAAAAGGGTTAAAAATGCAAGGGCCTGTTAAAATGGGATTATAAAGGCCAATTATTGCTGATTAAGGGCCTTAAAGACCAGTCCCGCCTGTTGGAGGCGGGACTGATTCGGGACCGTCAAACACGCCTGGGTTAAAATGGCTCGGGGTCGGGAACCAGGCCGGTGGTGGGGGGGGTACCGCCCGCCAGTTTTAGCGATTTTAACCCCCCGCACGCCTCAAAGCCCGCCTCACGGCTCAGTTAAAATCGACCCCATAATGTGGGAGAAAGTTGCCTGCCTGACCTCTCAACTGGTGATTATTTTTAGCATAAGGGGAAAATGAAAGAAAACTGGGAGATTATATGTAACTCGATCTATCTTTGAAAAGATATAGCTCACACTGCTTACAATTTCTTTAAATGGTGTAATCAATTCTGGTTTAAAAAAATACCACATGCTGTGAAGTCTTGAGCTTTGTGGGGCTCCTGTTGTCACATAGAATAAATCTAGGCAGAGGCCCACACAGAACAGGGACACAGTGGAGCGACTTAAGTTCACTTTCTTTAATTCTGCTTTTTCAGCTGTACAACACTCATATTTCAAGCAGTTCCTAATGCTAACTTCTGGTTTGAAGGCTTTTTCCTCCATTTCTGATTAAGTTGATTAACTCTGTAGTACATTAAATGTTGTCTCTGACCAGGGTATTGCAACCATAACTGCTGAGGGAACTCTCTATCATTATGTGGTCATTTAATAATTACATTTTTCTCCTCCTTTTGCTGCCAGTTGCCTACCCGTCTTCTGAACCCACTGAATCCTGGTTGTGATCTGGAGTGCAAAGTCCATAAGGGCGGTGGAAGCAGATTCAACAGTAACTTTCAAAAGGGACTTGGAAATATACCTGAAATGGAAAATATTGCAGGGCTATGGGGATAGAGTAGGGGAGTGGGACTAATTGGATAGGGTCTTTCAGAGAGCCGGCACAGGCACGAGGGGCCGCATGGCCTCCTTCTGCGCTGTAAGATTCTATGGTTCTGTGATACTTTGCTTATAATAGCACTGTAAAGGTCTTGGCCTAGAAATTCAGTGGGGTTAGCGCCCAATTAGAGGCGTTAGAGGGCCTTGCGCCGGAATTATAGCCGTGATCGAAATTGCGTTGGGCCCTACCATCGGCGCTAGCCGGTAGCGCTGCGCCGGCACCGATGACGTCATCGGTGTGCGCAGCGTCCCGGTTGCCGTGGTAACGCGGCCGGACGCCCAAATTCAGTTGCGGCCGCCTCGCCCGTGGCAGCCGCAACCAACGATTGTTCAACGGGATGTTGCAGCACGTAGCGCCGGTGCATTAAGGTGGAGCGGCGGCCGGCCGCTTTCCCGGCGGCCGCCTGCCCGCACCTCCCTCCCCGGACTCCTCCACCACCTCCCCGCGGCACTGATGTGTGTGGCCCGCGAGCCCGGCACTTCTCCGAGGTGCCGGGCTCATTTGTCGGGCGAATCGACTGGTCAGCGGTCGGCTGCAGGCAGCTCCTCCTTAACAGAAGGAGGAGGCCTGCAGTACCCCAGCCTGCCGCACCACATCGGGTGCCGCAGCGGGGGATTAGCGCCGCAAACCTGCATTCAGCGCCCATAGCGAGGCGCTGAAACCCTCCATTAGCGCCCGCAGCCGTCTGGGCGCGGGGCAGCTGAATTTTTGGCGGGCGCAGCGGCAATTATCGCGGGCGCAAAATTTCGGGCGCAAAAGCCCTGGCGGAGGCAAACCTAATTTCTAGGCCTTTGTCCCATCAGTGTTGTCCAACAGAAATTGCTGACTAGCCACAGGCGACAACAGTTTAGCCCCATGCACTAATTTTAGTGGAAAATGCATCACATAAACTCTCACAATACAGGTATATGTACTTCACTTTTTTATTTAACGAACATGGACCTCCATTCAGTAACCAAGGAAGTAAAGCAACTCAGTGGTCAAATAACACTCACACACTCTGCTTTCTGACTTACCATTTTATCAACAAACACACAAAAAGATTAAAATACACATACATGCAGTGTGCGAATATGAGTGTTGAGATCACAGGTCCAACGAGGGTGCCGATTACTCATTTTTTTGAATTTACTAATCAGAAATGCAGTTAGCCACATCTGGATTCCCAATGTGGCTGGTGACTGGCGTACTGGACAAGGCTGCATGAAATGACCTCCAATATTAATAAAGATGTGGTATTGTGGGGTTTCTCAATTCTAATTTACACTCAGCTGAGCACCTCTGAAGCTAATCTTTCTTCAAGCTGTGATCTGCAGCAATTTCAGCTGTGTGGAAGATCTTAACAACTGGCCTACCTGAACGAGGCAGTGAGTGCCATCTGGATCTGAGCGGGTCTGCACTGGCTCAACTTGGATATGACTTGAAGAGATCCAAATTCGGCTGATTCAGATTTTCTAAAAATTTCAGTGCTTACATTTAGCATTTCTTGCTTTCTTAACTTTTTACTAAATCTCCTCGTTTCTCCATTCTTTTCCTGCCATGGTGAGATACAATTCAATGGAAACAAGCACCCCCACCAGCCTGAAAGCAGTTCACAGACACAAGAAGCTTGGACACGCCTGGCCTGGGTGAAGAGCTGAAGCCCATTGTATAGCACCTGACCGAGGCTAGAAAGAACAGGAGAGATGCGATAAAGAAGCAGTGATTAGGTGACCCATAGCCAGGATTTTGAAAACCAGTAGATTTTAGGAATAATGAGTGGGACAAGGAGTTTTGAAATTCCTGGAAAGAATGAATTAAATTAGGAGACAATGCGCTGAATCTTTATTTCAATACAGTGAGGATGCAGCAAGGAAGAAGAGCATGTGGGTCAGCGTATTTGGAGCTTTGGAAGAAAAAATGAAGAAACACAGAATAGTTCAATCTACTCCTAATCATTCAAAGCCATTTTACACACTAAAACAATTCAAATTATCCAGTAATTCAAGTAAGCAATGTTTAATAACACAGCAAAGTGGCAACTTACTGGTTAAAAAAAATCGAAGTATCAGATAATTTGAATTAAGTGACTTTGGATTAAAAGGTGTAGACAGTAACGATAAATGGGAGGAAAGAAAGGTTGGGATGGAGAGATAGAGAGATTGGAGGATAGACATGGGAGAATTCTCACAAGTTTTTTCTTGCATTTTGACTGGGAGTGGTAGCGAGGTGTTAGAAGAGCCTTTAACAGATATGGGTGTAGTACTCATGCACCGGAGGAATTTGGACTTCAGAGAAAAGTTAAAAATTGTGGGGCCGGAGAAGAAATATTTGGCATTAAAGAGGAGACTGAGTTTCTTGGAGGCAGCTTTAGCAATCTCAGGAGATGTGGGAGTTTTATTTATGATCAGAGGAGATAGAAAGGTGAAGAATATCAATTGATCAAAAAGGCCAATGGTGGAGCCATCAAAGGTAAAAGATAGTGACTGTTGGTTGAACCTGCAGGAGAATATGAAGAAAATTACTTGTTAGGAAGCAAGAGTTCCCAATATTATAACATGGATTTTTTCCCCCAGAAAAATGCATACAATACACTCTAGGAATAAATACGAGGGTAAAATCCCCACTCATTCTATCCGACAGTGCAGCATTCCCCCAGTACTACACTGAAGTAACAATTTCAGATCATAACCTCGGCCCCTATTACACATTTTTCTTGTAATTTTTCCACTCCTTTCCCCCCCCCCCCCTTTCCTTTTGTTTCTCTCTCACACCTGGCAGCTATCTCTTGCCCTGCCAGTACACTTTACACCTAATCTCAGCCTATTACCATCTCGTCTAGCTCTTTTGTTTCTTTCACTTCCTTTATTCAATCGCAGCCCTGCCTTCGATCTATTTTCTTTTCTTTCCAGTTTTGAAGAAGGGTTCGACCCGAAACATCAACTCAAATTTCTCTCCACGGATGTTGCCAGACCTGCTGAGTTTTTCCAACATTTTCTGTTGTTATTTCGGATTTCCAACATCTGCAGTATTTTGCTATCAGCCTAGATTATGTGCTTAAGTGTCTGAAGTGGGGCTTGAACCCATGACCCGCTGACCCAGAAACAAGAGTGCTACCACTGAATCAAGGCTATGTATTTATTCCCATTTCCCTGCCGTTTCCTCATACCCTTTAAAAATTTTCTTTATCAAATATTTATTCACTTCTGTTTTAAAAGATATTATGGAATCCCCTTCCACCACTGGTTCTGGTAGAAAATTCCAAGTCCTAACAACTCCCTGTATAAAAAAATGTCCTAACCTCTCCATTCATAGTGTGAGATAGATTTGGTCTTGACACCATTATGGCTGCCGGTGATTTTTATTGGTAACTAATCCAAACGTTTGGCACAGTTAATGTCTTAGCAAGAGCATACATAGAGATTGGAACGATATTCCTCATTCAGTCCCTGGGCAAAGTGTGTAATATTGCTTATTTCTGCTCAATGTCCTTTGATGGTGTCTCTGCACAACAGCAACAACAGCTTGCATTTATATAGCGCCTTTAATGTAGTAAAGCATCCCAAGGTGCTTCACAGGAGCGTTGTCAAACAAAATTTGACAGCGAGCCACAAGATCACAAGATAATAATGGATGAAGGGGCCCTTTTGGCCCATTTGATTTATTCATCCAGAGATTCTAAAGCTTTCTCCTTTCCCCATTGTAGCATCCAGCTGTTTCTGAAATAATTCCAGGGTTTTTGTCTCCACTTCTCAATCTGAAAGTTTATTCCACAGGTTGATCACTCTTTGTCTGAAGAAACATCCTGATATCTATCCTAAAAGTACCCTTATGTAGTTTGAACCTGTGTCCCCTAGTTCTCCTCCCACAGTTTCATTTAAAGTAATAATCCAGGTTAGCTTTTTCTATCCCCTTAACAATAATATATTCTCTCTAAGATCAACTCTCAGATGCCTCCTTTCCAGAAACCAAAGTTTCTCTAGCCTTTTCTTACAACTGGGGATTAGCTTCCTAGCTCTTCTCCGCACTGCCTTCAGCACTTGAATATCTCTCTTGATTACTAAAACTCGATGAAGTATTCAACGTACAGTCTGACTAGGGCACTATGAAGTTTGATCTTTACTTCCTCTGATTTATATGCTACTGTTTTGGCTGTGTAGTTCAGCATCCTACTGGCATTGTTGATGGCTGTTGTGTATTGGTTGGACATGTTTAGCATCTAGTGTACAAAGACTCCTGAGTCTCTTTCAGCTTCATCCTTGGCTATTTCAGCACCATCACTGAGTGCACAGGTTGTCTATTTTTTCTTCCTTTAAGGTTCTGGAAGAGCCAGAGATCCTCATCACAATGCTATTTGCAAGTAATGCAGTGACATTTTAGCTGCACACAACTTCATATTTTCAATCAACCTCTTATTTCTAATAACAATAAAATCTACAATAATCATTAACTGGGGACAATAAAATGGATATGGATAAAAATTCTTACCATTTGCAGCCAAACATTTGTGATCAACACCTGATTTTTTTCATCCTAAAAAGAGAGAGAATAAGTATTTATAATAGAAAATGTTATGCCTTACAGCCTCAAAGGTAAAGAGACTTCTCAAGTCTTTAGAAATATGCAGGACAATTGAAAATCTACTTTCAAGCAAAGGCTTTGTGTATGAGGATGTGGAAAGGAGAGGGGAGAAAACCTCAATAGCATGAATGAAATGGATGCATTAGAAAGATAGCTGAGTTGGTCATCAAGTACGCAACATAAAGGACTACTAGACCACCACAGAAATGGTCAGTTCAGATGCATAGATACTGGACTAGCACAAAAATTGGACAGATCAGACAGGCACAATGAGAGAGCACTGCACATAAGTAAAATGGGCAACTTGTCTCTGTGTTTATATGCCATATAATTTTCTTAAAAAGCAAGCAATGTGGTGGCATTACAGTGCAGTGTTGATCCTCCTAACCAGTGCACCTTGGCGCCAAGATCCATATCAGTGTTTTCCCCTTATGCTCAGATCCTGATCTTGGCCATGCAATTGAGGAAGCCCCTGACTGGGTGGAGGGTGGGGGAATGAAAGACATTTCCCCAAAGGGAGTGTGGTGATTATTCCTTGATTAGTAAAAGTATTGTGATTCGTTGTTTGTTAACTGCCTTGGGATATGTGTTGTAATCTCATTGGTAGTTGATGATCACATGATGTGTTGTGGCTACCTTAAATTCAGTCCTTTTCTAGCTTTAGTTGGGACTGGATGTGGAAAGATATGCTGCTGATTTTAAAGTTAATAAAGCCTAGCTTTGGAAGGCCAATCTATTCTTTATTTCAATTTATTAACTTTATGTTAGAATGGAGCGATATCTTCAACCAG
Source organism: Somniosus microcephalus (assembly GCF_052327205.1). Taxonomy (NCBI): domain Eukaryota; kingdom Metazoa; phylum Chordata; class Chondrichthyes; order Squaliformes; family Somniosidae; genus Somniosus; species Somniosus microcephalus. The sequence goes on along the minus strand of NC_140987.1, from coordinate 284,257,160 downwards.
AACGATTCAAGGCTGACCCCAATTCTGCTGGAGTGGATGATAAATGGAAACATTGGTATTGTACACTTAAAAACTTTTTGGGCGTGTTGAATCAAGAGGCTCTAAATAAGCTGAATATGCTGATCAACTACATTGACCCAGATGTATATAAATATATTTTGCACTGTAAAACTTATGAAGAGGCTATTTCTACATTGGAAAAGATTTTTGTTAAACCAAAGAATGAGGTATTTGCACGTCATCTTCTATCTGCCCGTAGGCAGCAGGTGGGAGAATCTTTGGATACTTATTTACAAGCACTTCGGTGCCTTAGTGTTGACTGTAATTATAAGGCTGTGACGGCTGAAGAATATAAGGACGAATCGGTACGGGATGCTTTTATTAATGGATTACTGTCTAGATCAATTCGTCAGCGGTTGTTAGAAAATAAGACTCTGGATCTTAAAAGTGCTTTTGAGCAAGCTTCTACATTGGATGTGGCTCAGAGAAGTTCGGATTCTTATGCTCTTTTTAATCGGCCTGCGACTATGGTTTCGGCAGTTTCGGATGAAAAGGAATTATGTGGACTTAATGGGAGTGGTTTACTAGATTTTGAAACAGTTTCTACTTTGGCAGCCGTTGCCTCTAGGATTCAGAAGTGTTATTTTTGTGGGAATATCCGGCACCCTTGTCTGAAGTGTCCTGCTCGGGAGGCTGTGTGTAGTAAATGCGGCAAGAGAGGTCATTATGCACGTGTGTGCAAATCATCAGGTTCAATTACCTTCCCTTCTCCTGGTGTGGGAGGGTCTTCCTCCACTACCTCTTCTGTGACTATTCAGCCTTTAGATAGGGCGTTTATTGCATCAATTTCTGCTGCATTTGCTCATGGCCTAAACAAAGCTATAGTTACGGCTCAAGTTAATGGGTTGGAAGTGAAGGCCCTTATAGATACGGGCAATACTGAGAGTTTTATAAGTCTTCAGTTTGCGAAGGAGAAGCATTTGAAAATTTCGCCTGTTACGTATCAGGTGTGTATGGCTCAGACGACCCTTACTTCACAAATAGCTGGTTGTTGCTTTGTGAAAATGGTTCTTCTAGGTAATACGTATACTGATATACGCCTATCTGTTTTGCCTAACCTCTGAGCGGATATTTTGATTGGACATGATGTGCTTCAGTTACACGAGTCTCTTAGTCTTTCATTTGGAGGGACTAAGCCACCTTTATCTATTTGTGGATTAACCTCTTTATCTATTCCTCCATTATCACTTTTTTCCAATTTGATGTTGGATTGTAAGCCAATTGCTACCAAGTCAAGAAGATATAGTAGTCAGGATAGAGAATTTATTAATTCTGAAGTTCAACGTCTCTTATTGGAAGGAATCATTGAACCTAGTTGTTCGCCTTGGCGAGCACAGGTAGTTGTCACGACTAATGAGAGACACAAGAAATGAATGGTGATAGACTATTCCCAAACTATTAATAGGTATACTCAATTAGACGCGTACCCTTTGCCTAAGATTGATGAGCTTATCAATAAAGTATCTCAGTATAAAGTTTTTAGCACTATTGATTTAAAGAGTGCTTATCATCAGATTCCTATTGTTAAGAAGGATCAACCATATACGGCCTTTGAGGCTGGTGGAAAGCTGTATCAGTTTTGCCGAATACCATTTGGTGTTACTAATGGTGTTGCTTGTTTTCAACGGGCAATGGATGCTTTTATAAGTGATAACTCCCTCTCTGACACCTTTTCATACTTAGATGACATCACAGTGTGTGGCAAATCAAGGGTGGAGCATGATTCTAATTTAAAAAGATTCCTTCAAGCTGCGGAAAAAGTTGGTTTAACTTTTAACAAAGAGAAATGTATTTTTTCGACTACTGAGGTAAATCTACTGGGGTATATTATTTCGGGAAATAAGATTAAACCAGATCCAGAACGTCTGCGACCATTGATCGATTTACCTTGTCCTACTAATTCTAAGGCTTTGCAACAAGTTGTTGGACTGTTTTCTTATTATTCTAATTGGATTGCAAATTTTTCACGGAAGATCCGGCCTCTTATTCGGGTTACGACATATCCTCTATCATGGGAGGCCAGGACATGTTTTGAGAATTTTAAAAAGGATATTTTAGGAGCAGTTGTGCATTCCATTGATGAGCAGGTTCCCTTTGTGATTGAGACGGATGCTTCGGATTTTGCAATTGGGGCTACTTTGAACCAAAATGGAAGACCTGTGGCCTTTTTCTCACGTACTTTGAATAATAGTGAAAAAAGACATTCCTCAATAGAAAAAGAGGCATACGCAATAGTAGAATAATTGCGTAAATGGAGACATTATTTATCGGGGCGACATTTCACGTTGGTAACTGATCAAAAATCTGTGTCCTTTATGTTTGATGTTAAACATTTTGGAAAGATTAAAAATGATAAAATAATGAGATGGAGGATTGAGTTGGCATGTTACCATTTTGACATAGTTTATCGTCCGGGGAAGGATAATGTTGCTGCTGATGCACTGTCGAGGGCTTATTGTTCTGTGATTCATGGAGATACGCTTATTAATCTTCACAATGCCTTATGTCATCCTGGGGTTACGAGGATGATACACTTTGTACGCAGTAAGAACTTGCCTTTTTCAGTTGAAGACGTCAAGCGGATGACTTCATCATGTTCTATCTGTGCTCGGTGTAAACCGAATTTCTTTAAGCCTCAACGAGCTCATCTTATAAAGGCTACTTCTCCTTTTGAACGTTTGAGTGTCGATTTTAAGGGACCTCTTCCTTCAACTACTCAAAACCGATATATATTTACTGTTGTGGGTGAGTTTTCAAGGTTCCCTTTTGCTTTTCCTTGTGCAGATGTATCAGCTGCTACAGTTATTAAATGTTTGACTCAACTTTTTGTCATCTTTGGGATGCCTGCGTATATCCATTCGGATCAGGGAAGTTCTTTTATGTCTTCCCAGTTGAAGGAATACCTTCAGAGTCAGGGAATTTCTACTAGTAGAACTACCCTGTATAATCCCCAGGGTAATGGACAGTGTGAACGATACAATGGGGTGATCTGGAAGGCAGTTATGTTGGCGTTGACATCCCGGAACCTTAAGAATACACAGTGGGAAATGGTGCTGCCTGATGCCCTGCATTCCATTAGATCATTGCTTTCAACGGCTACTAATGTGACCCCCCATGAAAGGCTCTTTAACTATCCGCGGAGATCTACTACGGGATATTCGGTACCTTCATGGCTTACTATGCAGGGACCTGTGTTGCTTCGACGCCATGTTAGATTGTCAAAATATGACCCCTTGGTGGAGGAGGTGGAGCTGTTGGAGGCAAATTCCCAATATGCTCATATTCGATTCCAAGATGGGAAAGAAAGTACTGTTTCAATTAAAGGCTTGGCTCCTTGTGGGGGCCAGCCCTCTTCTGAGGATATTAATAATGGTCATGATTCGGATAATGTGGATGCTGTTGCAGATACTACGAATATTTCCAATCCGATTGCAGATAATCATACTTCTATTAGTCAGCCTTTGATAGATGTTTATGACCGTCCCAGTTCATCTTCTGATGGGATTTCTAATCCGGAAACCATTGAGAATCGGGATATGGATAGCCTTCCTGTTGAAGATACTTCTGTGCCTTCTGGCGTGGGAGGGCAAGGAATTTCACCAAGGTTAAGAAGGTCGACACGAACAAGATATCCGGTCGACCGACTGAAAATTGACTTTTAAATTGATAGTAATGTTTCAAAAATTGTTGAAATATTATAGTATATTGTTTTAGTTGAGAGATACTTAATACTTATGCGTAATGTTATTATTTGTTGTTGTTCATTTAGTATTGTGTTATCACAGAATCACAGAATCACAGAAACCCCACAGTGCAGATCGAGGCCATTTCGGCCCATCGAGCCTGCACCGACACATATTCCACCCGATCCCCGTATAGTTTTATTCTCGTGCATAGTTTAGTTGTAAATAATTAATTGTAAATTGTAAAAGTTATTAGGTTGGAGTATATTTTAAAAGGAGGGGTGAATGTGGTGATTATTCCTTGATTAGTAAAAGTATTGTGATTCGTTGTTTGTTAACTGCCTTGGGATATGTGTTGTAATCTCATTGGTAGTTGATGATCACATGATGTGTTGTGGCTACCTTAAATTCAGTCCTTTTCTAGCTTTAGTTGGGACTGGATGTGGAAAGATATGCTGCTGATTTTAAAGTTAATAAAGCCTAGCTTTGGAAGGCCAATCTAGTCTTTATTTCAGGGAGGGAGGGAAAATTGGAAGGAGAGTCATCAGTGCACTGTCTGGAACCTCTAGGTGACACAAGCTGGGAAGCAGGTCATTTTCACACCCACTGGACTGCAGAATAGACCATGGCACAGAAAGATATTAAGGAAGAGGAATCCATTCAGCCCATCTCAGGTCATCCATCCAGAAAAAGCCTAGAATCCCCCCAATGCTGCATCCAATTGTTTCTTAAATGACTCCAGGGTTTTGACCTCCACTACTCTGCTCGAAGTCCATTCCAACTATTGATTGTTTTTTGTAAAGAAGAACCTCCTGATATTGAAAGGATTATTACTAGTCCTAGCCCCTTTAGGGCTACCCCGGATCAGGTGTATTCTCCAGACATTCACTTTCAGCTAAAGTTTGAGGTAGCCAAATCCTAAAGACGCTTAATTGGGTCTAAAGGTCCAGACTATCTCTCCCTAAAGGAAAGGAACAACCTGAAGATGTTACCATCATCCATATAGCACTTTTAATAAGTTTAGCTAGACTGTAACCTTCCGGATATTATGAGGGTCTGGAAAACTCCTCCAGAATTCTGCAACTCCTCACCAAAGAGCGTCCAGAGATTGAGTTTGCGAGTTTGATACAGAAGTATTATGTGAGACAATTCTAAAAATATACAGATTTATTAAAGAACTGACATGTACTTTACAGTTGGTGAGTCAATCGCAACATTAACAGTTCCAAAAAGAGAAAGCTTTTCAATCTTATTATCAGAGATCCTTATTCTCAAATCTTAACTTCGCTACAGTTTTACAGTTCTTAAAATTTATTCTGGATATCCACCAAAATCAAATACAGTACCTTGATCCCCGAGATACAAAGAGTTGAAGACTTACAGAGCTAGCCCTGAAGCCGAGAATCGCTTTGCCCCTTCAAGCGAGTCTATTTTCCCATTTAAAAGTTCAATATTTATATCCTTTCTCAGTGGTATTTCCTTTGAAGTGTTCTGCTGATGTAAGCTAATTATCTCTAGTCATTTTTCTGCTGACCCCTGCTATTCTTACAGTCACCTCAGCTGGCAGCAATGCAGCCTCGTGTCTCTCCTTTAGGTGTTTGAAGCTTATCATAAAAAACGGTGTAACAGCAGGTGCATCTATTTGCTGTCATTCTTACCAAGGTCTTCTGTTTGTGTTTTTTTAAGATGTGTAAATTAAAACACCTCAACCAGGGTGATCTATGCAGTTATTAGTTACCTCAGCTGGTTGCAACACAGAATCGTGTCTCCTGTGTTTCATTTGATGTCATTTTTACGAAGGCATATGTTTCTTAATTTTATGTGTTTCTTTCCGAAGTGTAATTTAGAACACCTTAACAGGGTGTACCATTGTGTTCTTTCCAAAGCTTCAAATTTCAAGAGCCTCCAAACTCCTGTTTCAATAAGGTTATTGATTCAGTGTCAACAACTTATCTTATCTCAATAGCCTGTATGCTGTTTACAGCTTTAGATTGTTGAAGCTTCCAGATTTCCAGACCCAATTTGTCATGTTTTAATAAGGCCAGAATTATTTCATAGAATGGTGTATTTTTCTGACTATGGCTTACTCCTTCACAATATCAGTTCTACATTTACCCTTTATTAGTTTAAACCTGTGCCCCCTTTGTGCTACTCTCACAGTTTTGTTTGAAGCAATTCTTCAGATCTATCTTTCCATACCATTTACTAACATTCCTCTCTATGAGATCATGGGGACAATTTGGTGCTTGACAGGCAAAGCATACCATTGGTCTGCTGAGCCTGTGCAGGAAGGAATGCATACAGTTTTCCTATCCCACATTATTTGCATGGTCAAGGTGCCCTCCTAATGCAGGCTTGCCACTGGAATCAGGGGGTGGAACAAGGAGCTTAACTAAAGCAATGCTCCTAGACACCAACATCAGGGCCTTCTGGCTCCAGTGGAGAGCAACAGTCAGAAGACCCTAAAGATCATTTGGGGGAGGGGGGAGGGGAGCGACACACACTAAAAATACTTACAGGAAACTTGGAGCTCCTTCAATTTTCGGGGTACTTCTGGGACCACTTCAGACCCTCTGGTCTGTGTAGGGTCCAGGTACAAGACCGACCTCCAGCTTTTCTGGAGTGCCCCATGGGTGCTGAGAAAGGAGAGTTCGGTGGGAGGCTGAGAACACCCCAACCTAGCAGGTGCAAGCCTAGTTGCAACCATTTGGGGAAGCTCTCGGCATCCCAAGGCAACGTTGTGGGGTCAGAAACATAGAAACATAGAAACATAGAAGATAGGAGCAGGAGTAGGCCATTCTGCCCCTCGAGCCTGCTCCGCCATTCAATGTGATCATGGCTGATCATCCAAATTTAGTACCCTGTCCCTGCTTTCTCCCCATACCCCTTGATCCCTTTAGCCTTAAGAAATATATCCAACTCCTTCTCAATTCAATGTTATTTGTCATATATGCAGCAAACGTGTGTACTGCACAATGAAATGTTGATTTTTACGAGGCCTCCCAACATTGGAATAAATATGGCATAGCAATGATAAAAATACTAATAGAAATACAGTAATAATAAATAAAACAACAGTAATAAATAATAATAAATTATTCGTTCATGAGTCTTATGGCCTGGGGGTAGAAGCTGTTTCGAAACCTGCTGGTAAGAGGCCGTATGCTTCGATATCTCTTACCGGACGGGAGCAGGGCGAAGAGGTTGTGGCTGGGGTGGCTCGCGTCTTTGATGATTTCTTGAATATATTTAATGTATTGGCCTCTACTGTCTTCTGTGGTAGAGAATTCCACAGGTTCACCACTCTCTGGGTGAAGAAATTCCTCCTAATTTCTGTCCTAAATGGCATACCCTTTAACCTTAGACTGTGACCCCTGGTTCTGGACTCCCTGACCATCGGGAACATCCTTCCTGCATCTAGTCTATCCAGTCCTGTCAGAATTTTATAAGTTTCAATGAGATCCCCTCTCATTCTTCTAAACTCCAGCGAGTACAAGCCCAATCGACCCAATCTCTCCTCATAATCAGAGGCCTAATGTAATGGGTATCCACCTCTATTCCTTCTTCACTGCGCCTGAAAACTGGAAAATGGAGGAGGGCAGGTGTTGTGGTTGACCATGTCAAAAGCTGCAGAAAAGAAGGTGGATGAGGATGGATAATGCACTAAAATCACATTCTCACTGAGAGTGTAAATTATAAACAGCACGCCACCCAACTCAACTCCCCCCATTGAACTGACAATATATCTGGGGGAAGGCTGGTCTTTGCGAGAGATATTATATTGTATCAACCTCTTATAAGTCCTGTATGTAGCCATACATCGTACCAGATCATATTCCATTCTAAATCCAAGATCTCAGGTCATGCTGCTAGGTTTTCTGTATATTTCATGTAATCTCCCTTGGAGTAAGCCTTGGAAAAAAATGTGTGGCTTGGCAATTTCTTCCCCAACAGTTTTTGATGATCAGTGATCAGTTCAGGCCTACACCCAGACTTAGTTTGGCTCCAGGTAACTCGCTGAGCTGAGGGAATTGAAGGAGCTGGTATTGAGGTATTTTCAACCTGGGTTCGAATGATCATCTTGAAACTATGCTTTTCACTAACCCAATCCTGGTCCCTTCCAACTAGAGTAAATTATCAGCTTTCAATCAATCTTCTGATTAGGACTGCCTCATAACAGAGCATAAAGAAGAATGAAGAGATTTTTTAAGACATTCTTTTACAGACTTCGATATCCACAGAATTCTTTAATATCTAAGGTGGGGCCGTGAGGTGGTGGATTCCCTTTATGAGTTAAATGTAGCAAAATCCTAAATGTATTCTTTATAAAGAGGCTTATGATTTCACTACGGCTAGCATGCAGCAGAAGTCTTCCCTTCCCTACAATTTCAAGAGCTGACACCCATACTTAAGATCCAGAATAGATGATTTAACGCAGGTTATTAGAATCAATCCTTTGCAGATTTCCACCCAAGTGCCATATTTTGCTTTTGTTTTGATGCTTTATCTTGTGCATCTTGTGAATTAATTTAATGGGTTGTGCAGAGTTGGATGTGCATGTATTTAACGTGCTTGGCTGTCACATTTGTGGCTGTTCCTTTCTGTGACCTGAACTTCTCTATGTCGGTTGTCCATGTGCCCAAATACAAGGTCCTCTGAGGAGATGCAACAGGGCATTTATATGTTGCCTTAACCCGTCTCTCAGCGCATCCCAAAGCACTTCACATGCAATGAATTACTTTGAAGTGCAGTCACAGTTGCTAAGTTGGTGGAGGCAGCAGCAATGACGTGAATGATTAGTTAATCTAGTTTTTTGCTGATGGTTGATTGAAGAATCACCATGACATCAGGAAACGCTTTGCTCTTGTTCAAACAGTTCCATAGGATCTTTAAGGTCCACCTCAGCTGGCAATGGAGACCTTGGTAAACCTCTCTCCTACTTTAAGATGCTCCTTAAAACCTACTTCTTTAACCAAGCTTTTGGTCACCTGTCCAAATATCTCCTTCTGTGGTTCAGTGTCTAATTTTGTTTGGTAACACTCCTGTGGAGCGCCTTTGGGCATTTTACTATGTTAAAGGTGCTATATAAATGCAAGTTGTCATTGGTTTAACAATTCATCCAGAGGACAGCACCTCCAACAGTGCAGCGCTCCTTCAGTGCTGCAACAAAGTGTCAGCCGAACTTATGTCCTGCAGTGGGGTTTGAACCAACAACTAGTTCCATGCTTGGTGCCTCCTTTGCATCTTTGGGTGGGCTGTCCTCTCCTCCTGAAAATGTGCTCACGTTGTTCCATTATAGATGTTAGCAGCACTTGCAAGTCCTCGTTGTTAAGTCAGGGTTTTTTCACTTGTCATTCGGCCGTTCCCACCATGCGTGCACTGCATGGCTGGGTTAATTAGGTTTACAACGCTTTCTGTAGCCAATGGCTTAGTTGCTTAAGAAGCTTTAAAGGAACATTTTTGCAGGTGCATTGCGATTGACTGTTGGGGCTAGAAATTCACCTCTGTAGCGCCGATTATTTGTTTATTAAACGGGTGCCATTTTCTGCCATGCAACGCTGATTTGACGCCAGCGCCAGTGTTCCCCCTAAGGTGCGCGGCCACGCAACCATGCATCAATTGCGAGGTCCCACGCAGGCCACTCACCAGCTGCTGCCACTGGAAGAGATTTAAAGGGCCCGCGCAGAGAAAAAAAATTAGAGTTGACATTGGCCAATGCTGCCATTTTCATCTTCAATGCTGGAGCTAACACCCCGATTAAACCTTACACAGCTGAACATGCGTTCAGCAGCAGCAAGGACCCGACCAGCGATATTAAACGGGATCAGCAACTACTCTAAGGTTAGTTGCTGATTAATTTCTTCTGGCTCTGTGTAAGTTTGTGGAAGTGTTTGGAGCTTTCTAGAGTTGTTTAAAGTTGATTAGGTGATGGGGAGTGGTGCTGCAAGTGGAGAAGGCCTTGTTTCTGACTTCAAAGGTTCTGGTCAGACCACTTGCTCCCAACCATGGGTGCTCTAGTTGTCATCCCCCTTGGCCTGCAGCGTGACAGGGAGATGGAGCAGAGGCAGCAAAGAAGAGGACAAGCTGCTCACAGAGGGAGGAGGAGGAGAAGGGCTCTCAGCAGGAGGTCTTACCCACCTAGGGTCTTCCAAGAGCAATTCTCTTACCTCAACCTGGGCCAGGAGCAGAGTGTGAAGCATCTGCACTTTATGAAGGAGGTGCTCACAGAACTCTGACACCTCTTGCACCAAGATCTGCAGCTTCATACCAGGACAACGACAGCACAGCCAATGGCTGTGAAGGTGATCGTGGCCCTGAATTTCCTTACGTCGGTATCCTTCCAGGCTGGAGCAATCAATATCTATAACTTCTCCCAGTTTGCTGTCCACTGCTGCATAAGAGAGGTAACGGATGCTCTTTATGCCAGGAGAGGGGACTTCATTGTCTTCTCTCTGACCAGAGAGAAGCAGGCAGAGTGTGCACATGGCTTTGCCAGGATAGCGGGCTTCCCCATGGTGCAGGGCGCCATCAACTGCATGCACATGGCTTTGCAGGCTCTGCATTTAAATGCTGAGATGTACCGCAACCGCAAAGGTTATCACTTGCTGAATGTGCAGTTGGTGTGCGACCATGCTCAGCACATCATGATGGCGAATGCCCAGTATCCTGGCAGCAGTCATGATGCTTTTATTTTGTGCCAGTCCGCTGGTCCCTCAGTCTTTGAGCCACCAAGACAAACCAGAGGGTGGCTACTGGGCGACAAGGGCTATCTGCTGACCAGCTGGCTAATGACTCCACTCATCAACCCAACCACATGTGGGCAGTGTGCATACAATGAGAGCCATGCTGCTAAACGGAATCTGATAGAGCAGCGAATTGGCGTCCTTAAACAACACTTCCACTGCCTGGACTGCTCTGGAGGAGCCCTGCAATATCCACCAGAATATATCTCAAGATTCGCTGTGGTCTGCTGCATGCTCCACAACAACGCCATCGTGAGGGCACAGCCCTTGCCACACGCATATATCAACCAGCTGAAGAGGAGGAGGAGGAAGAAGAGGAAGAGGAGGAGGAGCAGGAGGAGGAGGAAATGGAAGGGAGGAGGCAACCCAGATGGCCCTTTTCTGCCTCGGCTGTCTGGGATGGACTCAGCCAACCGCGGTACCAGTGAAATAGTAGATGCATTGCTGGTCCTCTTCCAAAATTCTATAGACTCTGGAACAGTTCCCATGGATTGGAGGGCAGCTAATGTAACCCCGCTATTCAAAAAAGGTGGTAGAGAATAAAGGGGGAATTATAGACCGGTAAGCCTGACGTCAGTAGTGGGGAAAATGATAGAGTCCATTATAAAAGATGTAATAGCAGAGCACTTGGAAAACAGTGACAGGATCGGACAAAGTCAACATGGATTTACAAAAGGTAAATCATGCTTGACTAATCTCTACTGGAATTTTTTGAGGATGTAACTGGTAAAATAGACAAGGGAGAACCAGTGGATGTGGTGTATTTGGACTTTCAGAAGGCTTTCGATAAGGTCCCGCATAAGAGATTGGCATGCAAAGTTAAAGCACATGGTATTGGGGGTAAGGTATTGACTTGGATAGAGAACTGGTTGGCAGACAGGAAGCAAAGAGTTGGAATAAACAGGTCTTTTTCCAAGTGGCAGGCAGTGACTAGTGGGGTACCGCAGGGATCGGTGCTAGGACCCCAGCTATTCACAATATATATTAATGATCTAGATGAGGGAACTAGATGTAATATCTCCAAGTTTGCAAATGACACAAAGCTGGGTGGGCGTGTGTGCTGTGAGGAGGATGCAGAGAAACTCCAGTATGATTTGGACAGGTTGGGTGATTGGGCAGATGCAGTATAATGTGGATAAATGTGAGGTTATCCAGTTTGGTGGCAAAAACAGGAAGGCAGATTATTATCTGAACAGCAATAGATTGGGAAAAGGGAAAGTGCAACGAGACCTGGGTGTCCTTGTGCACCAGTCGCTGAAGGTAAGTATGCAGGTGCAGCAGGCGGTTAAGAAGGCAAATGGTATGTTGGCCTTCATAGTGAGAGGATTTCAGTACAGAAGCAAGGATGTCTTACTGCAGTTGTACAGGGCCTTGGTGAGACCACACCTTGGGTATTGTGTGTAGTTTTGGTCACCTTATCTAAGGAAGGATGTTCTTGCCATGGAGGGGGTGCAGCGAAGATTCACCAGACTGATATCTGGGATGGCAGGAATGACATACGAAGAGAGATTGGGTTGATTAGGCTTATATTCGCTACAGTTTAGAAGAATGAGAGGGGATCTCATTGAAACTTACAAAATTCTAACAGGACTAGACAGACTAGATGCAGGAAGGATGTTCCCGATGGCAAGGGAGTCCAGAACCAGGGGTCACAGTCTAAGGATAAGGGGTAAGCCATTTAGGACAGAGATGAGGAGTAATTTCTTCACCCAGAGAGTGGTGAACCTGTAGAATTCTCTACCACAGAAGGCAGTTGAGGCCAATTCATTAAATATACTCAAGAAGGAGTTAGATATACTTGTTAAGGCTAAAGGGATCAAGGGATATGGGGAGAAAGCAGGGACAGGGTACTGAATTTGGATGATCAGCCATGATCTCATGAAATAGCGGAACAGGCTCGAGGGGCCGAATGGTCTACTCCTGCTCCTATCTTCTATGTTTCTATCCATTCAACAATAGTCCCACACCTTACTTTCCCTCTGTTACTGACCATGACAGCATCCTCTGGTCCACAATGCTGAAATAACAGCCACCACGAAAGAAACATTCCACTCCAATATTACATATCAAAGTTGACTAATAACCTTTGTGCATTCGCTTAGTGCCTGTCTTCCGTGTACCTTTGCCTGTCCTAGTGCTCCTATGCAGTCCTACCCCAGTGGCTGCAGCATGGCTGGTGGAAGGCTGCTGAGTTTCCATGCAGGACGACCTCGAGCAGCTCTGGGACTAGGAGGCCTGGTTGCGGATTGCACCACCTCAGCACAGGCAGCGGCAGTCTTGGCTGGCTGGCTGGCAGGCAACAGCAAGGGCACTGGCGGAGTGGCAGTGGTGGGAGGACGAATGCTGTCATCCTGAGAGAGGACAGCAGGTTCTTGCTCCACGGAGCCACTGCCACTCCCCCGGGGCGGTGCCTCAGCATTCCTAGTAATCTAAAGGAGAACAGATTGCTGGACTGCTGTGATACCCTGCAAGCCCCTTTCCACACTGGTAAACACAGCCACGATGGCAGCAGTCTGAGTGTGCGTGGCAGCAAGCTGAGGCTACATGAGAACAATCTGAGCTTGCATGTCAGAAGTCTGAGCTTCCACTGCAACACTCAGACTGTAAGAGCCATAAAAGCTTAAGAAAATACTTTAACATAGTGGTTAAATGGCATAATACAGTTAATTTACCTGACCGACTTATTGTATTAAGAAACCCCCTATTTTCTTGCTCCAGTAGTATAGTCCGAGACACCCCCTTCATTCTTGCCATAATGGAACAGTCCCTAAGCCACACATGGGTGCAGCCATTTTACAGTTTAAACTGCACGTGGTTGAAGGAGACAGAAGCTGTGAGGTTTGGAGCAGTACAGTTTTTGACCGTGTTCGTTTATACGTGTTTGCTTTGTAATTCCGTTTGGTAAGTGTTATAGTAAACAGTTTAAAAGACAAAGCTACGTTTGGGAACGTTTTATTTCGACACGCATCTACTCGTTGTTAAAAACCCCACAGCTCAGTGGCTGCCTGTTTGGAAACTAAGAAGCGCCACTACATTAGTCAAAAACTTGCTCCCTAAGAAGGAAGGGACGGAATCGTCGGCGAACGTATACCCGAATGGTCACGGAGCCAGACGACAATATAAGAAAGCGAAGGTACAGTGACTGCTACTTGCTTTGTTCATTCTATTGAGAAGCTAAATAAGAGCTGCGGGTAAAATGGCCGAGGCCTTACGGAGCCAGGAGCTTCCATCAGCCAGAAAGATTGCTGGCCAAAAGAGGGAAATAAAGCTCACACCAAAGGCAATGGAAGAGAAGTTACATAGAAGCATAGGCGCAAGGAAGGCTAAATTAGCTCAGATAACTGGAAAAATGAAGATAATTGATCGTCTCATGGAAGATAATGCTAATATTAAGAAAGCTGAAGACATAATGTATTACGATTTCTCCAAGCTGCATGAAGAATTTAATGTACTCAATGAAGATGTATTAGCACTTCTGTCTGAAGAAGAGGGAAACGCTGATCAGCACAACTGGTTTGATCTTAAATCAACCAGCATTAAGGACTATATCAAGGCCACGGAACAGTGGATGTTAAAGATCCGTCAAGATGCTGATACAGCAGAGAAAGATAAAGTTGACGATGAAGTCGGACCAGACGACAGCATTTCAGAGACTTCCGCCAGACCGAGCAAAAATCGAAAAGAAGGTAGCTCTGTTTCTGGACGCAGGTCAGTCACTTCTACCACAAGCTCGTCGCGACGCATGAGAGCAGAGGCTGAACGGGCGGCGTTGATGGCACGCGCAGCATCTTTAGCGGAGAAGCAAGCTCTTGAACGGGAAGAGGCCCAACTGCAGGTCCAAGAGGCCCAACTGCAGGCCCAACGGGCCCAGGTGCAGGCAAAGAAAGAACAGCTGGAGATAAAAACAGCTATCGAGGTCTCAGACGCCAGGTTGAGTGCGTACGAAGATTATGAAGGCTCACGGGACGGCGGGAGCCACTGCCAGTCAACGTTGTCACATAGAGTTGGATCCAGGGCACCTTCAAGAGTTACAACAGAGCCCGAAGGCAATCCCCTGGCATTACAGCATGGAAGAGTGGCCTCTCCACTAACAGGAGCACGTGATGCTACTCCAGACGTCAGACGGTCTAGACTAGACCCTGCTGATGACCACCAGAGGCCTGAAGACACAGGGAGAAGCCTATATCGAGTGATGCAACGTCAGAACGAAATTACAGAGATGCTTGTAAAACAACAGAATCTGTTTCGACTCCCTCAAAGAGACATACCAGTGTTCCAAGGCGACCCACTCAAGTATAAGCCCTTCATCAGATCCTTTGAACAAGCCATTGACTCCAAAACAGAGAGCAGCAGTGATAAGTTGTACTACCTGGGACAGTACACCAGTGGTAAACCACAAGACCTGGTCAGAAGCTGTGAACACATGAGACCGGACCGGGGATACATAGAAGCCAGGAAGTTGCTGCAGGAGCACTATGGTAACGAGCTGAAGATAGCCACTGCATATATCGAAAAGGCTACCAAGTGGCCACAGATCAGATCGGAGGACGGAGAGGCATTGAACGCATATGTTCTTTTCCTCATAGGATGTCGCAACACCATGGAGGATGTTGAATTCATGGAAGAGATGGACAATCCTACGACTATGAGAATCATCATCTCTAAGCTTCCTTACAGGATGAGAGAACAATGGAGAAGAACAGCCTTTGAGATAATGGAGAGATGGAAAAGTAGAGCCAGGTTTGCAGACTTAGTGAACTTCATAGACAAACAGGCTAAAATTGCTAGGGACCCATTGTTTGGAAACATCCAAGATGTCAGCCCGACCACCGATGGAAGAGTGAAAGCCAAGCCTGTTGAATCAAAGACTCTCAGGAAAGGTGGTTCCAGGGGAAGCAGCTTTGCAACTATCGTCACCCAGGCCGAGGAAGAAAGGCCCCAGAACTCATCTCCCAAAAAGAGCAGCACAGTGACGTCTGCTAATGCCTTTCAGAAGCCATGCTTATTCTGCCAGAAGAATCATACATTGGATTTCTGCAGCGACATCAAAGCACAGCCACATAAGGACAGAATCGAATTCCTGAAGTGCAACGGCCTATGCTTTGGATGTCTCTCTCAGGGGCACCTGAGTAGAAACTGTAAGCAAAGAACAACATGCAGAGAGTGCACTCGGAAACATCCCAGCCTGCTGCATAGCCATAAAGAAGAACAAGTCTCTAAGAAGAGTGAAGAAAACAATACCGACGAGAAGGTTGTTTCAAGTGCTCTGGTGTCGCTAGAACCAGAGACTTGTGGACTCATTGGGGCCGGTGACAGTGACTGTTTTCTTGCCATCGTACCAGTAAAGATCAAGTCTAAGAGGAGCGAGAAGCTTGTGGAGACTTACGCCTTCATGGATCC
Organism: Somniosus microcephalus; assembly: GCF_052327205.1. Lineage (NCBI taxonomy): Eukaryota > Metazoa > Chordata > Chondrichthyes > Squaliformes > Somniosidae > Somniosus > Somniosus microcephalus. Next base: position 284,241,274 of record NC_140987.1, on the reverse strand, counting down.
AGGTAGCTCAGCAACGTTCTGCACAGAATCACTCATGCGACAGCTGAACGTTAGAGGCAGAAGAACAGAAATCCTATTACGCACCATGGGTCGTGAGAAGTCAATGCAAAGTTATATCCTGTCAGACCTAGAAGTATGTGGACTTGAAGAGAAGGACTTCATAGACCTGCCTAATGTTTTCACACAGAGGGAGATTCCTGTTAGAATAGGGAACCTAGCCCTGCAGAAGGACGTGGATAGATGGCCTTACCTAGAAAAGGTGCGTCTCCCATACATTGAAGCAGAAATTGGCCTATTAATTGGAACCAATGCCTACAAAACTATGGAGCCATGGCAGGTGATAAACAGCAAGGATGACGGACCCTACGCCGTCAGGACAGCCCTTGGATGGGTAGTCAATGGACCGGTAAGGAGAGATGATGGCCACAAGTCGAACAAGGAGGAACGACAAAACGTCACAGTTAATCGCATCTCTATCGCAAGCATTGAAGAGCTGTTGATACAGCAGTTCAACGCAGACTTCTCAGAACGCAGCTGTGAGGAAAAGACAGAGATGTCACAAGAAGACCATCAGTTCATGGGTTTGATGACAAGGTCTACACAGTTCATTGATGGCCACTATCACATTGGTTTGCCACTGAGAAGACAGACCGCGAAGATGCCGAACAATCGCTGCATAGCAGAGCAACGCGCCATCAGTCTAAAGAGAAAGCTGAACAAGAACCCCGACTTTCACGAAGACTACAAAGACTTCATGAGAAACATCATAGCGAAAGGCTATGCTGTAAAGGTGCCCGAGGAACAGTTGAACAGAGACGATGGAAGGGTCTGGTACATTCCTCATCACGGGGTGTATCACCCAAAGAAGAAAAAGATCCGTGTAGTGTTTGACTGCGCCGCCTCATTCAGAGGAACTTCACTGAATGACCAGCTGCTTCAAGGTCCTGATCTTACTAATACCCTCATTGGCGTCTTGACTAGGTTTAGACAAGAGCTCGTTGCCATGATGGCAGACATAGAATCAATGTTCTACCAAGTTAGAATCCCTGATGAAGATGCTGATCTTCTGCGCTTCCTTTGGTGGCCAGATGGCGACGTTAGTCAAGCGATGGTGGAATGTAGAATGGCCGTACACTTGTTCGGAGCCACATCATCTCCCAGCTGGGCAAGCTATGCTCTCAGAAAAACCGCAGAAGATGGCAAAGGCAAAGCACCATCAGAGGCTGTGGAGACAATCTTCAGAAACCTTTATGTCGACGACTGTCTGAAGTCCGTGTCAACAGAAGACGATGCCATCGCACTGTCAAGAGACCTTAGAACTCTGTGTTCGAATGGAGGATTCCATCTGACTAAGTGGATAAGCAACAGCAGAGCAGTTCTAGCTTCTATCCCAGAAAAGGAAAGAGCCACTGAAGTCAAAGATCTGGACCTGAGCCACGATGTCCTTCCTATCGAGAGAGCTCTTGGTGTACAATGGTGCATCGAGTCAGACACGTTCAACTTCAGGATAATGGTGAACGAAAGACCATCCACAAGACGAGGGATTCTCTCCGTGGTCAGTTCCATCTACGACCCTCTTGGATTCCTGGCACCACTCATTCTGCCGGTGAAGCTGATGCTACGAGAGCTGTGTAGAGACAAGAGAGGATGGGATGAAGATATCCCAGAAGGTCAAGCTCAGAGATGGCACAGATGGTTGACAGATTTGCAACAACTTTCTAGCTTCAACGTCAGCAGATGCATCAAGCCCGCGAGTTTTGGAGTTACAAAGACGGCTCAACTACATCATTTCTCGGACGCCAGTGAGGACGGCTATGGCACGGCTACTTACCTCTTGCTGACAAATCAACAGGGCCAGAAACATTGTGCCTTCCTCATGGGGAAATCCAGGGTGGCTCCGCTGAAGCAGGTCACCATCCCGAGACTGGAATTGACGGCAGCGGTTGTTGCAGTTAAAGTTGACCAGGTGATGCGGAAAGAGTTACAGCTCCCATTAGAAGAATCTGTCTTCTGGACGGATAGCACGACGGTGCTGAAGTATATAGAGAATGAGAAGATACGCTTCAAGACCTTCGTAGCAAACAGAATCTCATCCATTAGAGAAGCTACACAACCATCTCAATGGAGGTACGTAAACACCTCATTAAACCCAGCAGATCAAGCCTCACGAGGATTGAAGGCTGAAAACTTCATGAGGAGTGAAACTTGGATACAAGGCCCAAGTTATCTGCTGGAAACAGAGAGATCATGGCCAGAAAGACCAGATATGCCAAGTCAGATTGCTGAAGACGACGTCGAAGTCAAGAGATCAGTCACAGTAAATCTCATAAATACGAAAGAGAACTTTGACACAGTGAACAAGCTTGTTAACCATTTCTCAGGATGGCACCAGTTGAGGAAAGCAGTTGCATGGTTTCTAAGGTTGAAAGAGTTGCTGCTACACCTGAGCGGTAAGAGAAAAGAGTACCGAGCCACTATCAGTCAGTCTGAAAGTAACCCTGATAAGCAGAGAATGCTTCTACAGCAGTATACGCATCATCACAAGACCACATTGGGCAAGAATTCATTGACCGTGGAGGATTTGGCCAAGGCTGAGAAGGAGATAGTTCGCTTCAGTCAAAGACAAAGATACCCAGAAGAAATCGAAGCTCTACAGCGAAATACTCCAATCAAGAAAGGTAGTCATATCTACAAGCTGGACCCTACACTGCAAGATGGAGTACTGAGGGTGGGAGGGAGACTAAACAAATCTGCTATGCCAGAGGAGGCCAAGCATCCTGCTATCCTTTCTAAGGACCTCCGGGTTGCTACCCTCATTCTTCAGCATATACACCAGAGTATTGGACACAGTGGGAGGAATCACGTGCTTGCGAAGCTAAGACAAAGATACTGGATTCCAGGAGCTAATTCCGTAATAAGAAAAATACTCTCTGAATGCATTGTTTGCAGACGGTTACACGCTAGAGCTGGGGAGCAGAAAATGGCAGACCTGCCTGAAGACCGTTTGTTACCAGACAAGCCCCCATTTACAAACGTAGGGGTGGACTATTTCGGGCCTTTCGAGGTAAAGCGAGGACGGAGCCTTGTCAAGAGATATGGTGTGCTTTTCACTTGTTTGACCATCAGAGCTGTTCATATTGAGGTGGCACACACGCTTGACACTGATTCCTGTATTTACGCCTTGCGGCGCTTTGTCTGTAGAAGAGGACAGGTGTCCATTATGCGTTCTGATAATGGCACTAATTTCGTCGGAGCGGAGAGAGAACTACAGGAAGCTATTGAAGGTTGGAATCAGCTTAAAATACAGGAAGCCATGATGCAAACAGGAATTAAGTGGATCTTCAATCCTCTGGCTGCATCCCACCATGGAGGTGTCTGGGAAAGACAGATACGCACCGTAAGAAAACTACTCAGTTCTGTACTGAAGCAGCAAGCGTTGACGACGAGGGACTCCAAACCGTTCTGTGCGAGGTCGAAGCCATCATTAATGACCGACCGATAACTAAGACATCAGATGATCCCAATGACCTCGAAGCCCTGACTCCGAACCACCTGTTGTTGTTGAAAACACAGCCAGCCATGCCCCCGGGAGTCTTCAAAAAGGAAGATCTGGAGGCCCGTCGGAAGTGGAGGCAAGTTCAGTATATGTCAGACCTTTTCTGGACCAGATGGACAAGAGAATACTTACCTCTGCTACAGGAGCGTCAAAAATGGTCCAAAATAAAGAGGAACTTCATTGTCGGAGACATTGTCTTAATTGTGGATGATTCAGCCCCTAGAAATTCTTGGTTGATGGGAAAAATAATTAAGACCATGCCAGACTCCAGAGGCGTCGTCCGTCGCGTTTGTTTGCAAACCAAGACCAGTACCCTGGAAAGACCGATCACAAAGCTCTGCCTGCTACAAGAAGCAGCGTGAAAGGTTCCCGAACGAAAAAAGTGGACACTTATATTGTAAATATGTTGAACTCATTAGTTTATGACTCTTAATGTTTGAGTAATTGATATGCTTCATGTGCCTAGTCAATTAGGGGCCGGAATGTAAGAGCCATAAAAGCTTAAGGAAATACTTTAAAATAGTGGTTAAATGGCATAATACAGTTAATTTACCTGACCGACTTATTGTATTAAGAAACCCCCTATTTTCTTGCTCCAGTAGTATAGTCCGAGACACCCCCTTCATTCTTGCCATAATGGAACAGTCCCTAAGCCACACATGGGTGCAGCCATTTTACAGTTTAAACTGCACGTGGTTGAAGGAGACAGAAGCTGTGAGGTTTGGAGCAGTACAGTTTTTGACCGTGTTCGTTTATACGTGTTTGCTTTGTAATTCCGTTTGGTAAGTGTTATAGTAAACAGTTTAAAAGACAAAGCTACGTTTGGGAACATTTTATTTCGACACGCATCTACTCGTTGTTAAAAACCCCACAGCTCAGTGGCTGCCTGTTTGGAAACTAAGAAGCGCCACTACACAGACATTGGGTGGCTTCTGCTTGTGCTGCACTGGAAGCTGTGACATCGCCCATCAGACGCTGCATCATGGTTGGGTCCACAAGTGCGCTCATGGATTTGCCCGCCTCTTCCATGCTGGAAAGGATAGGCTCCAAGCTCTGTCCAAAGCCCTGTGCAAAGTTGGTGCCGGACTCCTCCATGCTCCTTGATATTGCACTCAGGCTTTCTGGCAGGCCTGCCAATGCACCAAACATTTTGTTGTGCATACCCATCAGCGTTCTTCTGTAGCCTGCCCCATCAAAGTCCTCATCTGAGTCCTCTGCAACAGAACCTGTGTGCCCTCCAGGGAGCCGGCATCTGCGCTACCCTTTCCCCCTGGCTTGGCTGCAGCCCACTCATGCCTGGTGACTCACCACATGCAGATCCCACCTCTATACTACCCTCTAAAGTACATGCAGTGCCAGTATCTGAGCTGTGTCAGATCGTGAGTGTCAGATCGCGTGACGTTGTTTCTTCTTCATCATCACACTTCTCTTCCTCTTGTACTATTGGCTGGCCAGGTTGGATTTCTTAGGTCTCTGAAATGAAAAAGGCACAAGTATAGTGTTGTGGTGAGGGGAGGGGGGAAAGCTTACACCATGTGCAGCCTGTAAATCAGAAGAGATTGTCAGATGAGCGGGAAGTGGGATGTGAAAAGGAGGATTACATATGAGGATATCGGCATCTTGTATTCTTTCAGCCCTGCCACTAGCCAAGGGCTCAGCCATGCCTCTCCCAGTAATGGCCAGCACTGTCTCCTCCATGGGGGTGAGGTTATACAGGTGCGCCAATCCCCCGCTGGTTAGGTCCTGCTGACGCTGGTTGTGAAGCTATGAAATTGAGGTATGAGTCGTGATTGGTAGAGATTGTTGGTAGGTGAGTGATGGAGGTGTGATGCATTGAGCATTGTGTGAGGCTAGTGGTGCAGATGGTGGGATATGGCATTTGAAGATAAATTCACTGACATTGACCACTTGTGCGGGGTCATTAAACCTCTTCCTTCACTGCATCCAGGTCCTTGGGGCTAAACTGCTGGCATTCACCACAGCAGCTATCTGCTCCCATTGGACTTTACACATTTGCCTAGCGGGCACTCCTGGCCCCCTGTGGAAACAGCACCTCTCCTCTCGAGTTGAGCTCCTGCACCAAGGCCTCCAGTGCTGCATCAGGGAACTTTGGTGCACGCTCTCTCTCCCGTTGTTGTTTTTTCCTCCTCTCACTCTCTTCCCCAGCCAGCTGAATGAGCTGCTGCAGGCAGAATGCACCTCCCCTTTAAGAGATGCAGACTGCTTTTAAGAAGTGGAGGCGATCTGTAATTGGTGCTAGCCTCGCACAAACTAGGGACATTGCTGAGTGTTCAGCCACGTACATGCTAATCAGCAGGCAGCACAAAGTTCGTGTGCTGCCTTGATTCCTTTAAATGGGCACGGGGTGATCGCGAATCGTGATCCCCACGCCCGTTTTCAGGGGCAAATGAATTTCTAGGCCTCAGTCCTTTGTTGCCACTTACAAATACACAATTGCAAAAATTGCAGTGTTTCAAAGCCGCTGATTTCATTCTCCTCCAGACTGCCTCTGCCCTGAAGGAATACTGTTTCTGGCGTCCTTCTGGAAAAAAGGAGGAGGATGGTGAAAAGGAAAAGCTGCATGTCAGGTCATCAATGCCGTGGGAATCCACTCCATTATTTTGAGCCATGTTCTGTGATTCAAACTGTGCAGTTTGTACGCAGTGCTGCTGAAGAGAGCCAACTGGGTGCATGCATTTGTAGGGATTGTTTTGTTCAGTAAATGTCTTACATTTTATCTTTGTTCCTGCAATTGAACGTAATACATTGTGGAACAATTTAAGTTTGAAATGCAGAAACAATTGGGCTGGATTTTGCCAATGGGGAGCTTTTGGAGGCGAGACTCCCACTTGTCGAGTTTCAGTCCCACCTCCATCAACTTCTGGCCAACCCACGCTATTTTCCCTTGATTGACCTTGTTAAGCCTGCCCAGCAGGTTTAGCAGGCCAGTTAAGAGAAAGCCGGTTACAGAGAACGTCAGCGTATGATGTTTCATCTTAGAAGCATAGAAACATAGAAGATAGGAGCAGGAGTAGGCCATTTGGCCCCTCAAGGCAGTTAAGTGTCTGTAATCCCCTTCCCTCCTCCAAGGAGACGGGGCCCAGTGCGGGACGGCTACCTGCCTCCTGGCAAGATGGCATGGAGGCGGGTTGGGGGCGGGGATGGGCACCCGCCCCCAAATTATGCCATTTTCCCGGCAGTCCCACCTCCATACCCGCCTCCCCAGGGCTGGCAAGATCGTGCCCAATATTTTAGGAAAAATAGCTAAAAAGACTCACTGAATTAAGAATTGGTCCAGTGGTGCCTACCTCAGGTAAGCAGGAACAGCATATTTCAAAGAAGTTGCCACAGAGCCATCAGTTTCCACACTATTGAGTTCACACTTCAATAGATAAAATACCTGCTGCATCACATTTTCTTTCCAATACGCACTTCACCTTGTTTTCTTCATTCTTATCAAAGCTATGCTTTAATCCCGTTTTTAAACTGAAACTGCATTTCAATAACTGCAATGCCATAAAGTCTTGTCACATCTACAGCTTCAAATACCCTTTTCCCTTTTGGCTTTAAAACAGATTCTTCACTCCCGTGGTTCAAAATCTTGAACCCTTTACCTGGACCAACCAACTAATCAATGCAGGGAAATCTCACCGGACAAGTGTACAATTTACCTCCATGGTTTTTGTTTAGTCTCTGTCCTGTTTCCTCTAGTGGTCCACAGAAAGTTTTCATGAGTCAATGTTTATGAGCATCTGCCAAATCCTCCTGCTCAACGGCTCAATGGCAAGCAGCCAACTCACAGTTGCATGCTCGCCAACCTCCCATGTTTTACACGGACAGTCAATGTTTCACATATGACATCACAGTGGCCGTGTGTCCAATGTGGCAGGCAAATCTGAAGTCACTGAATGAGCTGTTGTAGCTCAATTGTGGCCCTATCGCTCACCTTTATTCTTCTCTCCTACCAGCTGATTTGCTCGGGGACAAACTCTGCTGTATGCTGAAGGGTGGCAATAGGAATGAATATAAGACTGGAAGTGACGTCAATTGAAAGCAGATTGTATTAAATTCTAAAATAAACTTTACTGATATCTAAGGATGAGTGGTTGTGTTACTGCCATTAATTCCTTCCTGTGTTTTCTCTGTTATTTTTATACTGAAGCACACTTTTGTTTTGTAGATATTCAAGAGAGTATCAAGGAGTCCTAGTAAAACTGAAGTTAATGAGAATCAGGGGGAAAACGCTCCACTGGCTGGAGTCATACCTAGCACAAAGGAAGATGGTTGTGGTGGTTGAAGGTCAATCATCACAGCCCCAGGACATCGCTGCAGGAGTTCCTCAGGGCAGTGTCCTAGGCCCAACCATCTTCAACTGCTTCATCAATGACCTTCCCTCCATCATAAGGTCAGAAGTGGGGATGTTCGCTGATGAAACAGTCCATGCCCGCATGCAGCAAGATCTGGACGACATTCAGGCTTGGGCTGATAAGTGGCAGATAACACTCGCGCCACAGAAGTGCTAGACAATGACTATCTCCAACAAGTGAGAGTCTAACCACCGCCCCTTGACATTGAATGGCATTACCATCGCCGAATCCCCCACCATCAACATCCTGGGGGGGGTCACCATTGACCAGAAACTTAACTGGATCAGCCACATAAATATTGTGGCAACAAGAGCAGGTCAGACGCTAGGTATTCTGCGGCGAGTGTCTCACCTCCTGACTCCCCAAAGCCTTTCCACCATTTACAAGGCACAAGTAAGGAGTGTGATGGAATACTCCCCACTTGCCTTTTTGAGTGCAGCTCCAACAACACTCGAGAAGCTCGACAATATCCAGGACAAAGCAGCCCACTTGATTGGCACCCCATCCACCACCTTAAACATTCGTTCCCTCCACCAATGGCATACCGTGGCTGCAGTGTGTACCATCTACAAGATGCCCTGCAGCAACTCGCCAAGGCTTCTTCGACAGCACCTCCCAAACCCGCAACCTCTTCCACCTCGAAGGACAAGGGCAGCAGGCGCATGAGAACACCACCACCTCCAAGTTCCCCTTCAAGTCACACACCATCCTCACTTGGAAATATATCGCCGTTCCTTCATCGTCGCTGGATTAAAATCCTGGAACTCCCTCCCGAACAGCACTGTGGGAGTACCTTCACCGCACGGACTGCAGCGGTTCAAGAAGGTGGCTAACCATCACCTTCTCAAGGGCAATTAGGGATGGGCAATAAATGCTGGCCTTGCCAGCGACGCCCATATCCCAAGAACATATTTTTTAAAAGTCCTAATGAATTGTCAGAATTAAAAATTGTTCATGTTCAAGAGACATTTTTCCACGATGCTCCACCAGTTAGAGTGTTCAATTCCTGTCCCAAGAGCCAAGCTTTGTCTTTCAGTCATACTTGACTAACCCTCTGTAGTCCATTTGGCTAGTACTACTGCACTGTATTGGCCAGTAAAACAGTTCAGACAACCCCCAAATGGACTCCTTGGGTTCCCAATTGACATTATTTCCTATGGAGTTACTCAGCGATGGCTCTGCAGCTGATGTCCCTATTGAATGTAATGACCTGCAACAATGGGTTTCCCAGGAGAAACTTCAATTTTTCCAAACTAGGTGACAGAATTTTATTTGACAATATTATATGACTTCCCCTGGATGTGAGAACATTTCATGTAGAAAGCGTTCCTCCCTATGCTTACGGTTCACCTTTTAACGAGTGAATATTGTGAGGAGCTATTCATTTTGTAACTGACAGTATTAATAACAAAGTGTATCTTTACAGCTACCAGAGAATTTAGTCCTCACACATACAGCATCATCCTATGAATTATAAATACTGCGGCTTTCTTGGGGAAGCAAAGAAGTGGGAATTCTCTTTATTAGATATTTACCTAAATGAATAATCATCGTTAAAAACAATGTGGTTGTAGCAAAAATAGATTCTAGAACCCAGAGAAAGGCTCCCAGTGAAATTATCTGACGGGTCATTTTTGTTTAAGCAAATATTTCATTACCAGTGGAGCATCAAAGGTGCTTTAATCAAAAGGGTTGTAAGATTTCAATTGTCAATAATTTACATCAGCTTATCACAAAGACTAAAACAGCAGTTTGGTTGTTAAAGTTACTTTACGCAATGTGAAGGGCAGAATATAAATTCTGCTCTAGGCTTCACAGTAAAAGGTTTACATCAACGGACTAAAAACATCAATTAAGACAATTATTATGGGCCAGATGTAATTAACTTCAGTCATACCATGGGGGATAAATTGGATAAACCCCGAAAACGGGCGCAAGGATCGCGATGCGCGATTAACCCGCGCCTGTTGATTGCATTGCAGGCCAACCTTGTGCTGCCTCCTCATTTCCATGATTGCAATCAGTGCTCAACCCTGACATTCATATGCTTTACCTCACTCTCACACACTTAGCTCTGTGACAAGCCTCACACCCACAGCTCACACACACTGGTAGCTATTCAACCATGTCAGCCATATCACCCATACATATTGCAGGACACTCGCTGACACACTTGCCTCTTTCTTGCAGGAGAAGGTGGCGCCTAACAGCAGACAGTGGCAAAGATCTGGAGGAGGACAGGCGCACCTGCATGTTTTAAATCCCATGGAGGAGACCGTGCTGGCCATCATGGGAAGGGGCATCACTGAGGCTGTGGCCACTGGCGGGGCTGGAGGGATCGATGATGAGGGTATCTGCATACCTAATCCTCCTTCCCTCATCCCACAATATCTTCTGACTTACAAGCTGCAGATGGTGTAAGCAGGCACTTCTTACTTTCTCCTCGCCCCTCACCACAACCCAACCCTTATCCCTTTTTCATTTCAGATATCCAAGAACTACAACCTTCCCAGTCAGTGGAGGCAGAGGAAGAAATCAGTCAAAGATGAAGAGACACCGCCATTCGATCGTACACTCACAGACAGCAGCTCAGAGTCTGACATTGCGCGTATTTTAGAGGCTAGAGTCATAGGGGGAAAAATGCAGTTGTTTGCGCCTCCCGTTCCCGTTAACGCCTTAAGAGGGCGCTAATGGGGTGCAAAGCAACTAGCGCCCGGGCGCGGCAATGTTTGCGCCGCTCGCTAAATTAACTAGACATTTTGTGGTGGCGCTAAACACTACCGCTACGATCTCCTGCGCCGGCAGATCGTGACGTCAGTCGAGTGCGCAATGCCCCGGTAGCGCCCCGGACTGGATGTTGAGTGGCGCCCCCTGCCTTACCGCCTGCCGCGAGCAACAACAGGTTGAGGGGAGCGTTTTGCGTCAGAAAGGGATTGGGGGAACGCTATTTAAAGGCAACCGCTTCCTGCCTTTTTTTGTTGGTGACATTTTTACACCACGCATTCTGAGAGAGAGACTTCTGGAGAGATTCAACGCTGTGTGAAGGAGTTTTGGGTACTGAGCAGCACTTTGCAGGTTCATTTTGATTTGCCCTTCCTTGCATCGCCAGCGCTCTGAGGTAGCGCCTCGCTACTCGGCCTTTGCGCCTTAAGACAGCTGTGAAGCGCCTGATTTAGTGCTCCAATCACCTCCAGGGCGATAAAAGCCAAGTTTGCCGTCGGAGGCGATAATTAGCGCCAGGTGCTAAACTTTGCGCACGGCCGATAATGGCGCCCCAAACAGGGCGATACTGAATTTTTTCCCCATAGGGTTATACAGCACAGAAACAGGCCTTTCGGCCCATCGTGTCTGCGCCGGCCATCAAGCCCTGTCTATTCTAATCCCATTTTCCAGCACTTGGTCCATAGCCTTGTATGCTATGGCATTTCAAGTAATCATCTAAATGCTTCTTGAATGTTGTGAGGGTTCCTGCCTCTACCACCCTTTCAGGCAGTGAGTTCCAGATTCCAAACACCCTCTGGGTGAAAAGGTTTTTCCTCAAATCCCCTCTAAACCTCCTGGCCCTTACCTTGAAACTATGCCCCCTGGTTATTGACTCCTCTACTAAGGGGAAAAGTTCCTTTCTATCTACCCTATCTATACCCCTCATAATTTTGTACACCTCAATCAGGTCCCCCCTCAGCCTTCTCTGCTCCAAGGAAAACAACCCCAGCCTGTCCAGTCTCTCTTCATAGCTGAAGCGCTCCAGCCCAGGTAACATCCTGGTGAATCTCCTCTGCACCCTTTCTAATGCAATCACATCCTTCCTATAGTGTGGTGACCAGAACTGCACACAGTATTCCAGCTGTGGCCTAACTAGCATTTTGTACAGCTCCATCATAACCTCCCTGCTCTTATATTCTATGCCTCGGCTAATGAAGGCAAGTATCCCATATGCCTTTTTAACCAATTTATCTACCTGTCCTGCTGCCTTCAGGGATCTATGTACATGCACACCAAGGTCCCTCTGATCCTCTGTCCTTCCTAGGGTCTTACCATTCATTGTGTATTCCCTTGCCTTGTTAGTCCTCCCAAAATACATTACCTCACACATTTCAGGGTTAAATTCCATTTGCCACTGTTCTGCCCATCTGACCAACCCGTCTATTCTGTCCTGTAGCCTGAGGCTTCCCTCCTCGCTATTTAGCACTCCACCAATTCTTGTGTCATCTGCAAACTTACTGATCATACCTCCTACATTCATATCTAACTCATTAATGTACACTACAAACAGCAAGGGACCCACCACCGATCCCTGCGGTACACCACTGGAAAGTGGAGGGAACTGCATGTGTTGATACACTGGGCACAGTGCGCAGGAGCCAGGGCAAGGGGTAAGATAGCGCAGATGCCAGCTCAGTGGAGGGCGCGAGATGTTGCTTATTTCTCCAGCAGCAGCCTGGAAGGAGCCAGATGCATAAAAGTTGAGAGCCACGGTCACCTTGACAGCCACTGGCAATGCTGCCCTTGCCCTACGTTGAGTTTGGAGTTGTGGCTGCAGCAGTTGGCAGATTTCAATCACAACCTCTTTTGTGAAGTCATAGAATCATAGGCCCCGATTTTCCAGGAGCCGTCAGGCGGGATTTCAGGCGGGCGGGGGCAGAAATAGGGGGTCGCGACCCCCCCCCCGGTCGGCGGGAGCCTAATGATCAATTATTGGCATCTTTAATCCTATTTTAAGGGGCCCTTGGAATTTTCAGCCTTTCCCCACGTAAACCACGCCTGGTGGGAACACCGCTGATGAAACCTGGCGTGAACAATGTCGGCTTGCTTGCTTTCAGCTGCAGGTCAATCAGGAATGAAGAGATTTAATCAGCCAGCATTTGTAGGCTGCAGGACCTTGTTGCTCAAGGCTTGGGGCAACTTGTTGAAGGCTTAGGCACAGCTGTGGAAGGTTGGAGCCTCACACACTTCTCCAGTGTGAGCTCCTGGGAAGCCCCTCTCAGCACCCTAACTCAGCGCCTCCTCAACGGAGGCATCTGCCAGAAGCATGGGAGGCCTTTTGTTCCTTCCCTTCTTGGCATTAGAGGATCTCCAACAGCAGAGGAGGCTGGAGCAGATCCAGCAACAACACCAGATCCAGCAACAACAGCAGCACCAGCAACAGCAGCACCAGCAGGAGCGGCAGGCTGCGGCTCAGCCACCTGAGGCAGCACAGGCCAGAAGGGGCCAGCGCATGGAAGGCCGTCGGCGCAGGAGATACTCCCCAAACAGGGTCTACAGACACAGGGTGAGCTACCTCAACATGACTGAGCAGCAGTGCCAAAGGCAGCTCCGACTTTCGCGAGAGGTAGTGACTGACATCTGCGCAATGCTACAGCAAGACCTGGAGCCCAGAGCACCAGGTCGACATTCCTTACCAATGGCCATCAAAGTCACCACCGCACTCAACTTTTATGCCTCAGGCTCCTTCCAGGGATCAGCAGCAGACATCAGCGGCATCTCCCAGGCGGCCGCACACACTTGCATCAAACAGGTCACCGATGCCCTCTTTGCTCTCGCACACAATCACATCCATTTCACCCGGGATAGCGCAAGTGTGAGGGCGCGAGTGCATGGATTAGCTCAGCTGGCAGACTTTCCTAGGGTGCAGGGCGTCATTGACTGCACACATGTGGCCCTTAGGGCACCCCTTCGCAATCCAGGAGTTTTTGTCAACCGCAAGGGCTTCCACTCCCTTAACGTTCAGCTGGTGTGTGACCACAAGAAGGAGATTTTGCATGTTTGTGCCAAGTACCCTGGCAGCTGCCATGACTCCCTCATACTGCGCCAGTCTACTGTGTCTCCGCTATTCAGTCCACCAAATGAACTTCAGGGATGGCTACTTGGAGACAAGGGATATCCCCTGCGGAGTTGACTAATGACGCCGGTGAGGAGACCAGCCAACGAAGCTGAGGAGCGCTACAACTCCAGCCACATTTCCACCAGATGCATTATCAAGCAAGCCATCGGATTGCTAAAGATGCGCTTCAGATGCCTCGATAGATCAGGTGGAGCCCTACAGTACTCATCAGCCAGGGTCTCCAAAATCGTTGTGGTATGCTGTGTGCTTCACAACATGGCACAGCGTCGGGGCTTGCCGATTCCGCAGGACCAAGAGGCTCCTCACAGAGCCGCCTCGGATGAGGATGATGCTGAGGAGGAGGAGGAGGATGGAAACGAGCATCCTGCAGTGGCCCGTCAACCAGCGGCACCAGTGCACGAGAACACTGCTGGGCAGAATGCAAGGAACGCACTCATCCTGGCCAGATTTGCGTAGGCTGGTACCTCAAACACTGTAGCCTCGCTGCTTCTTAACTGACCATGGACAGTGGCCCATCCCTGTGCATTTCTACCTATTGGACCGGCTTGCTGACATCGGCAAGTAATCCTAAGGCCTCAGTGCGAAATTCCCATTTGCCAAATGACAGACGCCACAACTCCAGCAGTTGCCACCAGATTTTTTATGTACAAGAAACTGATGGCATTAAAACTATATACAAGACTTTTCACTCAAGTGACTACCCTTGTGATTGGTGGTGTTTTATTTTTCTCTTACGTGTGCTCCTACATAGTGGTACCTCTGTGGCTTCAGCAGATGTGGAGGCCCCTTGCTCACTTTCCTGCTGCTCCTGTCTCGACACCTTTGGCGGGCGTCCTCTGAGGTGGCGAGGCTGTGAGGGCTCGCCAGCAGTCTGCTGTTCCTGTGGCTGTGCAGGGGTTGAGACTCCTATCTCACTTGGGTGTGGACTCCGGCGGGGCTCTGACCGAGGGGTCTGAGGTGGCATGGAAGTGAGAGCGCGTGGAGAGGAGCCCCCACTTCCTTGAGGTGTGCCAACAACCTCCCTCTCATGGGTCAGCTCCCCCTCAGTGCCTGCAAGTGGCTGGAGAGCACCTTGCTGCACATCAGGGGGGCCATGGGGACCCGTCTCTGCACTGGAAGTCCTGCTCAGGGGGACTTCCATGAAGGTCTGGTTTCGGTGCTCAATAGATGCCCATCGCTCCTCAAGAGATGCCATTCTATTCTGAGCACTCATCATGTTTTCGATACCCGGGCGACTAAGCTCCTCCATGGCTGTAGCCCTCCTCTCCTCGGCTGCAGCCCTCCTCTCCATGGCCGCAGCCCTCCTCTCCTCGGCTGCAGCCCTCCTCTCCTCGGCGGTAGCCAGCCTTACCACGGAGGTAGCCATCCTTTCCGTGGTGATGCTTTCATGCGCCAATGACTCCAATAAGGCTGTGCTCATGCTCGCCATGAACTCCTCCATTTGCTCCACACTCACAGCGACCCTGGAGACAAAATCTGCCAGAGACTCCTGCATCTGTGCATGGAGATCCATCACCTCCTCTCTTGCGGATGGACCCAGAGGCATAGGGTCGACATGCAGCTGAGCTGGCAGAGGCCTGCGCCCTCCGACGAGGACTCTCCACTGCTGTCCCTGTCTCCACAATCTGCTGATGCTCACTTGTGAGCTGTGAAACGCCAGGTGACAACACTACTCTATGTCCCGAAGGCCCCCCCGAGGTGTGAGTGTCTGCGCTGGTGCTGGGTGCGCTTACTTCTGCTGACACTGCGCCCTCAGAGGCTGGAGCTTCCTCTGAGGAGTCTGGCTGCACAGCCTCTTCCTCCTCGGCAGTGGGGAGGGGGGCTCCGGATGGTCCTGTGAGGGAGTAAAGGAAAGAGTTAGATATCTGATGCCAAGGCTACTTGCACATTGGATTTGGCATATGCTCATAAGTCCAAATGATGTAGCTTCAGAATCATATCAGCGACTCATGCTATGTCAATGAGAGAGATGGGAAACTATCCTGTCACCAGCTTGCGGGCTTGCTCCTGTCTCTCCTGCCCCAGCTTCCGCAGCCACGTCAGCCCCAGCAATCTCGAGCGCCGCTTCCTCCCAGGGGGTCAGGTGGGTGATTGAGGGTGGTCCTCCTCCAGTCCTCGCTCGCTCTCTCCTATTGTGAGCTCTCTTTTCCTGCAATGAGGGAGATAAGTGGAGTTTGAGTGAGAGTGCAGGAGTGAGTGTAGAGATGACATAGCATAGATACTTAGAAGGAGACAAAGATGGTGTGAGGCTGCAAGACCAAGGGCCCTCCCTGTGTGTTGTCAGTTGTGTTCCAAGCATCAGAGTGAGAGGCAGTGTGAGGGCTGCATGGTGGAATAGTTATGTGAAGGTGAGCATAGAGAGAGAGGGAATGGGTAAGGGTGCATGGATGTGACTGTGAAGTGGGATGTGGAGGAAGAGATTGCTGAAGCTGAGTGCTGTTTGGGAAAGGCAATGGGGATCAGGCTGAGGCTGATGGAAACTTCATACTTACTTTTCCTGTACGGTGGAAGGTCATGGAAGCACTTCCTGCACTGTATCCAGGTCCGTCGGGTGACTCCCTGAGAGTTCACCTCTGCAGCCACCTCCATCCATGCAGCCCTGGTCACTTTGGGAGGCCTCTTCCTCCCTGAGCTAGGGAAGATGACCTCCCTGTGGGCCCTTACCCCATCCACCAATGTCTGGAGTGACGTCTCATCAAATTTGGCGGCAGCTCGGCCTCTGCCGCTGGCAGCAGCTGGTGCAGGCTCCTCTGCCATTCTGTGCGACTGGTTGGGAAACCTGCAGAGGTTGAAAAGCTTGCTGGAGACTTTAAAAGCACCACGAATGATGACATCATACTGTGGGGCTTTCTGACTGGAAATGGGCACTTAGCAAGGGTGCCCACACGCTGGAAATTAATTGGCCAATTGAGGGAAAATTGCGTGCAGCTGGCTGACCCATTTAGATTCGGGTCGGAACCTGACATTCGGGGAACCCGACAATTCCCCGCACCTTCGGGAAAATCGGGGCCATAGAGTCATAACGGCACAGAAGGAGGCCATTCGGCCCATTGAGTCCGTGCCTGCTCTCTGTGGAGCAATCCAGTCAGTCCCATTCCCCCACTCTTTCCCCGTAGCCCTGCAAGTTTATATCCCTCAAGTGCCTATCCAGTCTCCCCTTGAAAACATTGAGTGTCTCCGCTTCCACCACTTCCGTCGGCAGCGAGTTCTAGGTCCTCGCCACTCGTTGCGTAAAAAAGTTTTTCCTCACGTCCCCCCTGTATCTCTTGCCCAAAATCTTAAATCTGTGTCCCCTAGTCCTTGTACCATCAACTAGTGGGAACAGCCTTTCCCCATCTAACCTATTCAAACCCGTCATAATCTTGTATACCTCTAGCAAATCACCCCTGAACCTCCTTTGCTCTAATGAGAACAAATCCAGCTTCTCCAACCTGTCCTTGTAGCTAAGATCTCCCATCCCCAGAACCATTCTGGTAAATCTCCTCTGCACCCTCTCAAGGGCCTTCACATCCTTCCTAAAATGTGGTGACCAGAACTGGACACAATACTTCAGTTGTGGCCTAACCAGCGCTTTATAAAAGTTCAGCATAACTTCTCTACTTTTGTACTCAATACCTCTATTGATGAAGCCCTCAAGCATTGGTCATCGCTGAAGTTCAGGTAAGAGAATTGCCCCCTAAACACCCTCTGTGGAGATGGCCTCCTGCTGAGAGCCCTTCTCCCCCTCCTCCTCCTCCTTTTCTAGCAGCTAGTCCTGCTCTGTGTGGCCTCTGTTCATTCTCCCAGTCATGTTCAATTCCAAGAGGAATGCGTACTCGGCCACCCATGTCTGGAAGCAACTGGTTTGTGCACAAGCCTTTAAGTCACCAAAAAAGTACTTCAGCATCAGCCAGACCATTCCCTGTAGACTATTGAAACTTTAAGCAAGTATGAAAAAGCACCCAAAATGTGTAGAATTGCAGCAACAGCCAGAAGAAATAATCCATCAACTAACCTGCAAGTAGTTGATGATCTCTTTAAATAGCGCTGGTGGAGGGGTCCTTCATGTCGTGTTCAGCTGTGCGAGATCAAGAGAGGGCGTAGGCTGGAGCGTGGAGCTCCAAAATGACAGCGCTGGCGTCAAATCTGTGTTACACATTGATTGACCTCATGATCCACTTGCTCTGCATGGTTCCAACGGGCATTAGGTGCACGTGTGCTAACACCATTACGAAGATGGCGTCCGGCGCATTTCCCGCTGGAAGTTTGCGCGCGTGTCTGAGACGCCATTTTCATAGTTTAAGAGGCCTCATAGAGCCCAAAAACTGGGTGCTACGCGGCCCAATTTCACACCCAGAGGTTCCCAAATTATACTTGGACTGAGCATTATGCTTTGCCAGCAGACTAAAGCTCATATCATTCTCTAGAATAGAGAAGGCTGAGGGGTGACCTAATAGAGGTCTTTAAAATTATAAAGGGGTTTGATAGGGTAGACATAGAGAAAATGTTTGCGCTTGTGGGGGAATCCAAAACTAGGAGTCATAAATATAAGATAGTCACTAATAAATTTAATAAGGAATTCAGGAGAAACTTCTCTACCCATGGAGTGGTTAGAATGTGGAAGTCGCTACCACAAGGAGTGATTGAGGTGCATTTAAAGGGAAAGCTGGATAAGCACATGAGGGAGAAAGGAGTAGAAGGATATGCTGATAGGGTGAGAGGAAGTAGGGTGGGAGGAGGCTCGTGAAGAGCATAAAGACCGGCATAGACCAATTTACGCCTAATGGCCTCTTTCTGTGCTGTTAATCCTGTGTAATTCTAAGTAATGAGTTTGGCAAATTGGTGCAAACTTAAATTTGGCATCTAACCCTTTTTGTATCACATTAAATGATTGCATTATTTTGAATGGACAATATGCACGTGGGCCAAGTGCAACATCGGCATGGAGGAAATAAATATGGGAAATTGCAGCCTCTCCACATGAATATATCAGACAAGGGGCAAAAATTGTGCCTGGATATTTCAAAACCTCTTGGAGTTCTATCCAGGAGGATGCACATACTGAAGTTACCTTCACTACATGGACTGCAGCAGTTCAAGAAGGTCCACCACCGCCTTCTCAAGGGCAACTAGGGATGGGCAATAAATGTCGGCCATGCTAGTGATGCCCACATCCCGAGAATGCATAATATTTAAAAAAAATATCCTGTGCACCATGCTGTTATTAATGCACTTGTGTTGTGGGTGGCGTGGCTTGTGCCAATTTCAATAGAGAAATTGGCCCAGATTTTGCGGTCAGCGACGTAATTAATGTTATGTCATTAGAGATTACGCTGCTGGCATGCAAACTGTATGCACACTTACCTGTTGTGAGGCCCCAAACGAAAAGTTTCATTCAGGCGCTGCAGAGTTGAGCACAGCGCAGTGGCCCACGGATCCCAGGGGCACACCATGTGCGTAAGCGTACCTGGGACCACATGGGCCGGTGCTCCAATCAGGAAACAGAAGGTCTCTAGATACTGTGGTATTTTCTCAGGAGAATATAGCAGCTAAAAGTTTTTATGCATTTTGTACCATGAAAGGTCACCTGAAGATACAGTGAGGGGAGTAAGCAGTACCCGCTGACTGCTGGATCCAGGAGTTCTGACGAAAGGTTCTCGACCTGAAACGTTAACTCTGTTTCTCTCTCCATGGATGCTGCCCTGGCCTGCTGAGTTTTTCCAGCGTTTTCTGTTGTTATTTTAGTCTCTCACACTACCCAGTCTGGAGTTACCTTACTTTTCATATATATTTAAACAAAAAAAGCATCAGATGAATATTTTTTATTAACGGGTATCCCCTCACACTGTGCAAACAGGCTGCTGTGCCCGTTTGCACCGTCCGTCAAATTTTCATGTGTAATGGCTGGGCAGTTGGTTGGCAATTAGCCCAAGTCAGAAGTTGACAGATCGCAAGTTCGGGATTTAGCGCATGCGGGAAATCACGAACTTGCTGTCCAATTCAAAGGTGGTATGATGGCCTACTCTGAGAGTACGCCGTCATACCAACCACAAATTCTGCCTTATTATCTCCAGCATTGCATCCATGTTTCATTTACCCATTCAGAATAAAGAAGATAAAGGGAGAAAATGGTGAAATGCCCATTGCTCTGGTTACATGGATAGTCAGTGTTTTCACCAATTGCTCATTGTTGAGGGCGGCTCATTGTTTATGTGCTTTTTATACGCTCGCCAAAGCAGGACAGAGAATGGCTTAATCAGGAAATACTTTTCCCCAGTATGCTCCCCTGCACTCCTGAGATCTCCAACACATGTGTAATGTGCTTCCTCAGGTACCAGCCAGCCTCCAGTATCTTGCTCTAGTGCCATTCGCCAGGCAGGAGCCCAGATAGTGAGTGCCAGAAGGCTTTACAACCACAGTGCAACTGCAGCTGAGCCTGATGATGTCCCGCTCCAGTGTTTGCATTCATGTGCTTTCCAGCATGGTTAGCAATCAGGGATGGGATCCGTGGCCAAGAAGGCTGAAAAAGCCGAGTTCCATAGTGCTACCTGTCAGTGTGAGAGCACAATGAATGATCATTGCAAACCCAATTCCTTTTCACTTCCTACCTTGGCGAACAGGCGCTCATTCACTGTATGTCCACATTTCGTGTTACTCACTGCAGCAAGCTTCACCTTATATTTATCTACCAAATATTCTATTTAGGCTTGTCCAAGGTTTTGTTTTTCTGGGCTGCAGAGGCCCATTATGAAGGGTTTTGATAGAGTAGATATGGAGAAACTGTTTCCACTGGCAGGGGTGTCGATATCCGAGGACATAGATTTGAGACAATTGGCAAAAGAACCGGGGAGGAGGGGGAGATGAGGAAAATTTTATTTACGCAGTGAGTTGTTGTGGTCTGGAATGCGCTGCCTGAAAGGGCGGTGGAAGCAGCTTCAGTAGCAACTTTCAAAAGGGAATTGGATATAAAATTGAAAAGGAAAAAAATCAGGGCTATGGGGAAGAGCAGGGGAGTGGGACTAATTGGATAGCTCTTACAAAGAGCCAGCACAGGCACAATGGGCCGAATGGCCTCCTTCTGTGATATAAGATTTTATGATACTATGATAACATGGAGTCTTCGGTGCTGCTTATTCATTTTCAATCCATGTTCACGTCAATTTTGTACATATCTCAAGCTGCTAACAGATCCTAGCAGACAACAGCACTGAAAACAATCCTTTCGCTTGGAAGGTTTGCTCCACGCCTGTAAATTTCAAGCAGGGCAAATAAGAAAAAGGCACAAATGCGTGGGCTTCGAGGATCAGATTGCCAGTGCTCGGGGGAGTGGGTTTCATACGGCCGTAAGGCCACAGATTGGACTTTGTTCAAATCTTCCTTCTACTCTTCACCTGGCAATCCCGCTTCTTCGGATGAACATTCCGTTCAGGCTGGATAACCGTCCGTGACAACATGACAATTACCTCAGGTGGAAAACCGCTTTCTAATGTCAAAGTGCCACTTGTAAAAAAATTAAAAGCAGAAACAAAATGGAATATGTGCCAAACCTCCGCATCATCCTTGATGGCCTGGAGGATGCTCCTTGCTAGGAATGAGAAGTGAGACAGTTTATCACATATCAATTACTCGCCAGGCATTCTGAGTCTCATTGTGTTAACCTGTGAATGATTGGAAGTCACAGGCAGCAGTCCAGCTCATTTTGCGTCAATTACTTTATTACACAGAATATCACCATCCGGTTATATGTGTCATTTGTCATTAATGTGGATGTCAGTTGGATGTGTCTAGAGAAGATAACTGTAAAATATGCAGACAGTGAGCATCAAACATTTCATTCAGCTGACGGATTGCTTCTCAGGCTTTCTGGAATATATTGGTTAATTCAGCTATCTCAATAAATTGGAGTATCATTTGCTAAGTATAGCAGGGCATAGTTGTGCAGGCCCCATTTACTCCGTGTCACTCATGTATGTTCTCTCCTGCAATTCCACACATGTTGCCATGGGGACGCACTGAGTGGAGGTCAAGGGGGAAAAATTCAGTTGGTTAGCGCCTCCTGTTAGTGCCTCCGGGGGGCGCTAACGGGGTGCTAGGAACTTAGCGCCCGAGCGTGGAGAGCTTAACGCTGCTTGCAAAATTGACCAGTCATTTTGCGGCAGCGCTAAACACTACCGCCACGATCTAGAGCGCCTGCAGATCATGACGTCAGTCAAGCGTGCAACGTCCCGGTAGTGCCCCGGACCAGATATTGAATCACGCCCCCTGCCTTAGCGCCTGCCGCTAGGAATGACAAGTAGAGGGGAACGTTTTCAAGTTGGGAAGGGGCTGAGGGAGCACTATTTAAAGGCAGGCGCTTCCTGCCTTTTCTTGTCGGCAAAATTTTTGGCACATGCAGGTTGAGAGGGAGCGAAACGTCTGGAAAGATTTAACACTGTCCTAAGGAGTTTTGGCCCTCAGCACCACTTTTGAGGTTCCTAAGTGCCGAGCTCTTTCCCTGGGCCTATCCATTAGTGCTTCCAACACAATTGCTTTAGAGGTCTCTCCAGGCCGAGATTCAAGGCTGCAATGAGCAGGGTGTGGCTGGCCAGCAAGATGGCTCCTCCCCTTTAAGAACTGGATGGCCCCAGTCTGTCTGGCTTCCATGGTAACTGATATTGTCTGAGCTTCGGTAGCGTTCCGAGGTAGCGCCTCGCTCCCCGATGTTTGCGCCTTAAGAGAGGTGTGTAGCACCTGATTTAGAGCTCAAATCACTTCCAGCGGGCAATAGAGGCGAATTTTGCAGTCGGTGGCGATAATTAGCGCTGGACGCTAAACTTTGCGCCCGGTCGATATTAGCGCCCCAAAGTGGGCGATACCCAATTTTTCCCCCCCAAATGTTTCCACATCTTCTGCGACCCAGTTTGAGAGCGGCATTGATGGAAATCTGGGACCAGGCCATCTCTTGGCCCTCTCGCCCATAGATGGGTGCATGGCACAAGCACGCCTAGAAATGGAAGTGAGCAAAGTATCTTCCAGAGAGAGAATCTGCACTTGATTCGAATGCAGTGATGAGCAGACAAAAATGATAGTTCAGGATGACCGAAGACAGAAGCCTCAGTGAGTCTAAGCTTAAATCCTCGCTGCCCAATCTACTCAGCGGGAGCAGAGTGAGAGCGCCAAAACCCGGGAGAGTTCAAACTCAGCGGGAGCAGAGCGACAGCGCCAAAACCCGGGAGAGTTCAAACTCAGTGGGAGCAGAGCGAGAGCGGCAAAACCCGGGAGAGTTCAAACTCCAATCTCAGGGAAGGAGAGAGGTAAAAAGTATTCAAGGTGTGACGTCACCACAAAGCGGGAGTAGATTGGTGTCAGTGAGTGGCAGTGGCAGGTAGCGAGAGCGGCGGACCTGTGGGAGACTCGGCGGTGGCGGCGAGGTACTTAAAGCGGCAGCGGGGCCAGGAGAGGCATACCAAACTCCAGTCTGCGAGCTCAGAGGGTAGCAGAGAGGTAAAAAGTATTCGGGGTGTGATGTCACCAGGGAGCAGGTAAGTGATTGGTTGGTGAGTATTTCTCTCTTTTCAATACAAGCTTGAATTCTGTGGTGTTAAATTTCTAGGGTCTCTGTGTTGTAGTGGGGACAGTTGGTAAATAAAGCGCCCTAGAGTATACCTGTAACTGGGGTATTGAATAAATTTTTCAATTAATTAAAGGAGTAAGTCATGGCAGGAGAGCTCAGCCCCGTGTTCTGCTCCTCTTGCTCCATGTGGGAAGTCAGGGATGCTGCCAGTGTCCCTGGCGACCATGTGTGTGGGAAATGCATCCAGCTGCAGCTACTTGTAGACCGCATTGTGGCGCTCGAGCTGCGGGTGGATGAGTTTTGGAGCATGCGCGATGCTGAGAGGGTCGTGGATAGCACGTTTAGCGAGTTGTTCACGCCGCAGGGTAGGGCTGCACAGGCAGAAAGAACTTGGGTGACCATCAGGCGGAGCAACAGAGGCAGGCAGGAAGTGCAGGGGGCCCCTGTGGACATCCCCCTTTCAAACAGGTATACCAAGTTGGATACTGTTGAGGGGGATGACTCACCAGGGGAAGGCAGCAGCAGCCAACTTCCTGGCACCAGGGACGCTTCTGCTGCTCAGAAAGGGAGGAAAAAGAGTGGGAGAGCAATAGTGGTAGGGGATTCTATCGTAAGGGGAACAGATATGCGTTTCTGTGGCCGCAAACGTGACTCCAGGATGGTTTGTTGCCTCCCTGGGGCCAGGGTCATGGATGTCACTGAACGGCTACAGGGCATTCTTAAGGGGGAGGGTGAGCAGGCAGAGGTCGTGGTCCACATTGGGACCAACGACATAGGTAGGAAGGGGGATGAGGTCCTGCATCAAGAATTTAGGGAGCTAGGTAGCAGATTAAAAAGCAGGACCTCAAAGGTTGTAATCTCTGGATTACTCCCAGTGCCACGTGCTAGTGAGTATAGGAATAGGAGGATAGAACAGATGAATGCGTGGCTAAAGAGTTGGTGCAGGAGGGAGGGTTTTAGTTTCCTGGATCACTGGGCCTGTTTCTGGGAAAGGTGGGACTTGTACAAGTCGGACGGGTTGCACCTGAACCAGAGCGGGACAAATATCCTTGCGGGGAGGTTTGCTAGCACTGTTGGGGGGGGTTTAAACTAACTTGGCAGGGGGATGGGATACAGAGGGGAGCTGAAATAGGGGGTGATGTGCTGCCAATTATAGAGAAAAAAACAAGTCAGCTTGGTAGACAGGGCAAATATACAAGGGCAAGGCTGGATGGCATCTATTTTAATGCAAGGAGTCTTGCAAATAAGGTGGATGAACTGAAGGTGTTGATAAACACATGGGAGTATGATATTGTTGCTATCACGGAGACATGGTTGAGGGAGGGGCAAGATTGGCAGCTCAATATTCCGGGGTACAGAATCTTCAGGCGAGACAGAGGGGGAGGTATAAGAGGAGGGGGTGTCGCAATATTAATTAAGGAGTCAATTACTGCAGTAAGGAGGGATGACATATTAGCAGGTTGCTCTAATGAGGCCATATGGGTGGAGCTTAAAAACAAAAAGGGGGCAAGCACTTTGCTGGGAGTGTACTATAGGCCTCCAAACAGTCAGGGGGAGATAGAGGAACAGATATGTAGGCAAATCTCAGAGAAATGTGCAAATAATAGGGTAATAATAATGGGGGATTTCAACTTCCCCAATATTAACTGGGACAGTCAGAGTGTGAAAGGCACAGAGGGTGTAGAATTCTTAAAGTGCATCCAGGAGAGCTTTTTGAGCCAGCATGCAGAAGGTCCTACAAGAGAGGGGGCGGTACTGGACCTAATTCTAGGGAATGTGGCCGGCCAAGTGGAAGAAGTGCTAGTAGGTGAGCACTTTGGTGACAGTGACCATAATATGGTGAGATTTAAGGTGGTCATGGAAAAGGACAGGGATGGGCCGGAAATAAAGGTTCTAAATTGGGGGAAGGCCGATTTTAATAGGATAAGGCAGGATCTGGCCAAAATGGACTGGGAGCAGCTACTTGTAGGAAAATCCGCATCGGAGCAATGGGAGGCTTTCAGAAGGGAGATTGAGATCATACAATGGCAACATGTTCCCGTAAAGGTCAAGGGTGGTTCCAAAAACCACAGGGAACCTTGAATGTCAGGGGATATACGAGAATGGATTAGAAAAAAAAGGAGGGCTTTTGGCAGATACAAAAGGCTAAAGACGGAGGAAGCCCTAGAGGAGTACAAAAAGTGCAGGGGGATACTTAAAAAAGAAATTAGGAGATCAAGGAGGGGCCATGAAATAACACTGGCGAGCAAAATAAAGGAAAATCCTAAGATGTTTTATAAGTATATTAAGGGTAAGAGGATAACTAGGGAAAAAATAGGGCCCATTAGGGACAAAAGTGGCAATCTGTGTGTGGAGCCGGAAGATGTAGGAGGGGTTCTAAATGAATTTTTTGCATCTGTTTTCACTATGGAAAGGGACGATGTAGACATAGAAATAGGGCGGGGGGACTGTGATATGCTCGAACATATTAACATCGAGAGGGAGGAGGTATTGGCGGTTTTAGCAGGCCTAAAAATGGATAAATCCCCAGGCCCGGACGAAATGTATCCCAGGCTGCTGTGTGAGGCAAAGGAAGAGATTGCGGGGGCTCTAACACATATATTCAGGACCTCTCTGGCCACAGGGGATGTGCCAGAGGACTGGAGAACCGCTAATGTAGTACCATTATTCAAGAAGGGGAGTAGGGAAAAAACGGGGAACTACAGGCCAGTGAGCCTAACATCAGTGGTAGGAAAATTATTGGAAAAAATTCTGAGGGACAAAATTAGTCTCCACTTGGAGAGGCAAGGATTAATCAGGGGTAGTCAGCATGGCTTTGTCAAGGGAAGATCATGTCTGACTAATTTGATTGAATTTTTTGAGTGGGTGACTAGGTGTGTGGATGAGGGTAACGCAGTGGATGTGGTATACGTGGATTTCAGTAAGGCCTTCGATAAAGTCCCACACAGGAGACTGGTCAGGAAGGTAAGAGCCCATGGAATCCAGGGTGCCTTGGCACATTGGATACAAAACTGGCTTAGTGGCAGAAGGCAGAGGGTGATGGTCGAAGGTTGTTTTTGTGACTGGAAGCCTGTGGCCAGTGGGGTACCACAAGGATCGGTGCTGGGTCCCTTGCTGTTTGTGGTCTACATTAATGACTTGGATATGAATGTAAAAGGTATGATCAGTAAGTTCGCGGATGATACAAAAATTGGTGGGGTGGTAAATAGCGAGGAGGGTAGTCTCAGTCTGCAGGACGATATAGATGGGTTGGTCAGATGGGCGGAACAGTGGCAAACGGAATTTAACCCGGAAAAGTGCGAGGTGATGCACTTTGGGGGGACTAACAAGGCAAGGGAATACACAATGAATGGTAAAGACCCTAGGCAAGACGGAGGGTCAGAGGGATCTGGGTGTGCAAGTACACAGATCCCTGAAGGCGGCGGAACAGGTGGATAAAGTGGTAAAAAAGGCATATGGGATACTTGCCTTCATTAGCCGAGGCATAGAATATAAGAGCAAGGAGGTTATGATGGAGCTGTATAAAACACTGGTTAGGCCACAGCTGGAATACTGTGTGCAGTTCTGGTTGCCACACTACAGGAAGGGTGTGATAGCTTTGGAGAGTGTGCAGAGGAGATTCACCAGGATGTTACCAGGGCTGGAGCGCTTCAGCTATGAAGAGAGACTGGGCAGATTGGGTTTGTTTTCCTTGGAGCAGAGGAAGCTGAGGGGGGACATGATTGAGGTGTACAAAATTATGAGGGGCATAGATAGGATGGATACTAAGGAGCTTTTTCCCTTAGTAGAAGGGTCAATAACTAGGGGGCATAGGTCCAAGGTAAAGGGCGGGAGGTTTAGAGGGGATTTGAGAAAGAACTTTTTCACCCAGAGGGTGGTTGGAGTCTGGAACTCACTGCCTGAAAGGGTTGTGGAGGCTGGAACCCTCACAACATTCAAGAAGCATTTGGATAAGCACTTGAAATGCCATAGCATACAAGGCTACGGACCAAATGCTGGAATATGGGATTAGATTAGACAGGGCTTGATGGCCGGCGCGGACACGATGGGCCGAAGGGCGTCTATCCGTGCTGTATAACTCTATGGGCTAGATTTTCAGTTGCTTGCGCCAGCAGTTAGCGCCTTAAGAGAAGTGATTTTCGGGCGCTATGCGTGTAGCGCCCGGGCGCAACGCAGTTTGCGCCCCGCCCCAAATTAAGTTGCCCGTTAGCGCCGGCGCAAAGTTTAGCGGCCGCCCGGATGCGCACGCAGAAAATGACGTCACATCCTCGTGCAACGCCCTTTGGCCGCCCCGAATCCAAACTTCAGTCGGACCGCCCCATTGTGCGGCTGGCGTCCAGAGCGTTTGTAAAATGGAACGCAACACACCCTGGGGAGCGCAAATTAAAGGGCACTCCTCCTGCACGATAAACGGCAGTCTGCATCTGTTGTGTGGAAGGATGCAGTGTGTTGTTCTGAATGGCGTATTTATGTTTCCGGACTCCTCCTCCTCCTCCTCCTCCTCCTCCTCCTCCCGTTTCACCCCAGACTTTGCATTCGAAAAAAATACATGCACCCTTCCCCTTTAAGAGCTCACTGGCACCAGAGTGTCTGCCGTGCGCTGCGCCCGAGCTCGGGTGTTGCGCTCTCCACCGCCGGCTTAGCGCCTAAAGATACTAGTGGAACGCCTCTTTTAGCGCTCCACCAACCTCTTAGGGCGAAGCCACTGAATTTCCGGCAACGGGGCGCTACTTTGGGGCGGGCGATAACTTCGGGCGGGCGCTAAGCTTAGCGCCCCAAAACTGTCTATACTGAAAATCTAGCCCTATGACTCTATGGCTTAGAAATTCATTAAGGCGCTGCCAGCTTTGCACCCAGTTAACGCCTAAAGAGTGATTTTGCGCCAGAAATGAGTTTGCGCAGATTTTCAGCGCAGCGGTATTGGCGGCGGTAGCCGTTAGCGCTGCGCCGGCACCGATGACGTCATCAGTGTGCGCAGTGCCCCGGTTCCGCCCCGAAACCGGCCCGATCCCCATATTTAGTTGCGGCCGCAAACAGCGACCAGAAAACGGGGCCGTCCTGCTGCCTTAGTGGGGCGCTTTAAAGCAGAAGGTGCGGCTGGCCGCTTTTTCGGCGGCCGCCTGCCCGCACCTCCTTCCCCGGCCTCCTCCACCGCCCCCCCCCGCGGCATTGCCGGCTGCTTTCCGCGAGCCCGGCACTTCTCCGTGGTGCCGGGCTCATTTGCCGGCACTATCCAGCGGCGATCTCCCCGTTGCAGGCAACTCCCCCTGAAGAGAAGGAGGAGGCCTGCAGTACCGCAGCCTGCCGCTCCGCAGCGGCTGGTGCAGCGGCGCCAAGAGCGCTGATATTCAGTGTCAGCGCCCCAAGCGGAGGCAGGCACACCCTGGTATAGCGCCCGGATCCGAATTGGGGCGCTAACAATGAATATCTGACGATCGCTATAAGCTTCCCGCCCAGCGCTAACTTTTGGGCGCTAGCCAGCTGGCGGGGCCATAGTGAATTTCTAGGCCTATGACTCTATGGGCTAGATTTTCAGTATAGGCAGTTTTGGGGCGCTAACCTTAGCGCCCGCCCGAAGTTAGCGCCCGCCCCAAAGTAGCGCCCCGTTGCCGGGAATTCTGTGGCTTCGCCCTAAGAGGTTGGTGGAGCGCTAAAAGAGGCGTTCCACTACTCTCTTTAGGCGCTAAGCCGGCGGTCCAGAGGGATAGCGCCCAGGCGGGGCGCAGCACGGGTGCGGTCATTTTTGCACTGACAGCAGACCCCGTGGTGCCGACCAGCTCTTAAAGGGGGAAGGGACGAATTGGTCTGCTGCCACGCCCTGCACACTGCAGCCTTGCAAAGAGGCCTCAACACTACTGCTCAGCCCCAGGGAGTCATGGCAACGCCAGAGAAGGCCCGTCAGCGTGCCCTGCGCTTCTCAGAGGGTGATCTGGACATAATGGTCACAGCTCTGGAGGTGAGGCGCAAGATCTTGTTCCCAGAGAGTGGGAGGAATCCAACCCACCACGACTACACCAAAGCCTGGAAGCAGATCGCCCAGAGGGTGACGTTCACCGGCGAGGCCCCCAGGACCCACACACAATGCCGTAAGAAATACAACGATCTGACCAGGATTGTGAGGGTGAGTAGCCTTTCCAGTCTCCTCCTCATTCTTGCATGTACACCTGACATGATGGGCAAAGGGACCTGAAAGTCCTTTTGGCCAGCCCTCAGCCAGCAGCATTGGGACAGTCATGAGCATCAAATGGCCATTCGGCACTCTACACTTTGGCCAAGCTATTCCACCATGGGAGGCAGTGGACAGTACATCAGGGCTTCACTCTGTCCAAGCTATTCCACCATGGGAGGCAGTGCACACTACATCAGGGCTTCACTCTGTCCAAGCTATTCCACCATGGGAGGCAGTGCACACTACATCAGGGCTTCACTCTGTCCAAGCTATTCCACCATGGGAGGCAGTGCACACTACATCAGGGCTTCACTCTGTCCAAGCTATTCCACCATGGGAGGCAGTGCACACTACATCAGGGCTTCACTGCGCACTTACAGCCCGTCCTTTCTCTTGCAGGCTAAAGTAGCGTTTAATCGCCAGGCCCGTGCCAGGGGTGGCCGCGCCAAGCTGCAGAAGCTCACTCGGCTGGAGGAGCGCGTGTGTGTGCTCATGGGAGCACGTGTGATTGTCCCCACAGCGTGCGGTGTATCCGACCCTCCACTGCCCGGCAATGGTAAGGACCTCGCCTTTTGGCCCTCTCGCGTCGCACTGGCCCATCCGAGCTACCTCCTTTGCCACTGTCCCACCAATGCGCTGAATCCCACCAGTCCTAACTCCCTCGCTGACGCCGTCTCCTCACTCTGAAGCTACTCTTGTGCATTCCTGCTTTCAGCTGGTGACGACCAGGACCCTGAGGCTGCCAGTGACAGCACCTCCAACCAGGAGGAGGAGGAGGAGCAAGCCGGACCTTCGGGGGAACAGTCACGTCCCGCAGGAGAGGAGGAAATGCTCGACACCTCCTCACTGGACGAGTGCCTGGAGGAACTGTCGCAGGGCAATGCAGCTTCTGGGACCAGTGGCGTCCAGCCACCCAGCAGCCGTGCGCGTGGCCCGCGGCCTTCCCCCCAAAGGGGGGAAGGATCAGAGGGGAGTGCTGCTGCTCGGCACACTCGCCGTCACCAACGCGGCAAGGGTCCCCTAGTTCGGCCCCCTCCTCCCCAGCGGGAGAGTCGCGACTCCAGTCCGGACACCTTCACTTCGGAGGAGGTGCGGAAGCTCGATCAGATGGCCGACGACTCGGACCGGCGCCACACGGAGCTCATGAGCGTGGTGGGGCGCATGCCTGAGGCCATCGAGTCGCTGGCGACCAGTGTGCGCGAGTTCGGGGCAGCAACTGCCGCGACTGGCCGCATGCTAACTGATGCCGTCAAGACCCTGGCGGATGTGATGCGCGCGCACACCAGGACCACAGGGCCACTCACTGCTGCCACACGCGCTGTCTCAGGCAGGCATCGCCAGGGCAGGCGCCGCGCTGGACCATCCCAGCAAGCCGGCCGTCGGCTGATTGCTGCGGATCCTGCAGTGCGGGCCCGGCCGAGTGCCACCGCGCCACAGCACCAGCCAGCACATCCCAGACGCCAGCTGGCCCACATTGCGCCATCCGTCGCCGCCATTCCCCCTCTGGGGCGTCAAGGGCAAGCGGCTGCAGCTGATGGTGGCCAGGCTCAGGTGCGCCACTCAGGAGACGGCCCCTCGAGGCCCAAACGCTGTGTAGGCCGCCCCCCAGCGGCATCTGGCGGAAGGGCATCTGAGCCTCAGGCGCCTTCCCCCAGCCTCGCAGCAGCCACTGGGCAGAGCTTGCGAAGGAGCAGCAGGCAGGGCAGGGGAGGCAAAATGCTGGCCAAGGTCTCGCCCTCGCGGGCCACTCAGTAGAGGGTGTGGCCAGCTTTCCTTTAATATGGCGGTGGCCATCTTTATTTTGCCCATGGTTGTGCTTTTGGAGGGCTTTTTTTTTGCGTTAGGCCGACGTTGAGGCCCGGTTTCAATAAAGGTGGAGTGGCTCCTCCCCAGTTTGTGGGAGTGAGTCGTTTGTTGGGCTTTTTGTGGGGCCCGTTTATTGTTTTTGGGGATTCATGTGGGAAGGGCTTTTCATTTTTGTTTAATAAAAAATTATCTTTATTCATGCAGTCTCCATGGTTGTTCTTCTTAGTGTTTGTTGGCTTCGCCGGCTGAGGGCTTGCGGAGCGGCTGCATTCATCTTCCCTCATGGCCCCTGGCCATTCCCTGACAGGGGGCTTAGAAGTACCGTGTAATAAGGTGGCGTCGTGCGGCCCTTGGCCCTGGTCGCTCCCTCCTGGGAACGTACTCCTGCTCCTCCTCCTCCTCCTCCTCATGCTCCTCCTGCTCCTCCTCCTGAGGTGCTGGTCCAACGTCAGGTGGCAGTGCCTGAGTCCTGCGGATAGCCAGGTTGTGTAGCATGCAGCAAACCACCACAAATTGGGAGACCCGGTCCGGCGAATACTGGAGAGCTCCTCCGGAGCGATCAAGGCAGCGGAACCGCTGCTTGAGGACCCCAATAGTTAGCTCGATGATGTTGCGGGTGGTTTGATGGCTCTCGTTGTAGGCCTCTTCAACAGCGGTCCTGGGCGCGCGGAGCGGGGTCATGAGCCAGGTGCACAAAGGATAGCCTTTGTCCCCGAGTAGCCATCCTCTTGGGGGAGGCTGTGCCTGGAACATGTCATGCACAGTACTCTGCCGCAGGATAAAGGCATCGTGGCTGCTGCCTGGGAAGCTGGCATTGACTGCCATGATGCGCTGCTTGTGGTCACAGACCAGCTGCACATTCAGAGAATGGTAGCCCTTCCTGTTGCGATACTGCTCGCCATGCTCCAGAGGGGCCCGCAAAGCCACATGCGTACAGTCAATGGCGCCCTGCACCAAGGGGAATTCCCCGAGTCTGGAAAATCCCAATGCGCGCTGATGCTGGCTCTCCAGGGCCATGGGGAAGGAGATGAATTGGCTTCTCCTTCTGAACAGTGCTTCGGTCACCTGGCGGATGCAGCGATGCGCGCCGTACTGGGAGATGTTTGCTATGTCCCCAGCAGCGTATTGGAAGGAGCCGGTGGCATAGAAGTTCAATGCCACTGTCACCTTCACTTCCACCGACAGAGACGTCCTGCACCTGAGCTTTGGCCGCAGATCTCGGCGAAGCAGGTGGCAGATCTCTGCAATCACCCCCTTTCGGAATCGGAGCCTTTTAACACATCGCGCGGCACTCATGTTTAGGTAGGAGCGCTGCTGGCGGTATAGCCTGACTGGGTAAGGCCTACGTGGCCGACGCCTGTAGCCCCCTCTGCCTCTAGCCAGGGCTGCCCCTCTCACAATGCGTCTGCGAGCCCTACGGACATGGAGCTGCAGCTCCGCGTTGGCACCCCATGCAACCCCCATCAAATCCTGGCAAACACTCTAATTTCCAAATGGCCACTTGCAGCGCTGTTGCCTGAGTCCAAAAATACCTGGCTCTTGCTGCTTGAAACCAGTTAGCTATCCTCCTTGTTGTGTCTCCAGAAATGCGTTGCACAAGACTGTTTTCTGAAAAAAGGATGGCCTTTATACTGGAGAGGACGTTCCCTTTAATTAGCGCCCCCCGGGGCCCGCGCTGGTTGTGTTGCGTTCCTTTTTCCAAACGCTCCGGCCGCCCGCCGCACAATGGGGCGGTCCGACTGAAGTTTGCAATCGGGGCGGCCAAAGGGCGTTGCACGAGGATGTGACGTCATTTTCTGCGCGCGCATCCGGGCGGGCGCTAAACTTTGCGCCGGCGCTAATGGGCAACTTAATTTGGGGCGGGGCGCAAACTGCGCTGCGCCCGGGCGCTACACGCATAGCGCCCGGAAATCACTTCTCTTAAGGCGCTAACTGCTGGCGCAAGCAACTGAAAATCTAGCCCTATGACTCTAAAAGCTGCCTTAAAGACAGAAATTGTGAGAAAAATATTTTACTGAAATAAAGCGTACAGGGAAGCGTACCTAGGGAATGGACGAATCATGAGAATTGGGAGATTCTTGATACAAAGCATCTCAAAGTGGGTGCAAAATCTACATTTAAACACAAAGTAAAAATGTAACATGTGAGCTTGTGGTGCAGCAGTGCAGAGTTTTCAGAACAGGCTGTTGTGAACACTAACTGATGTACTAACATGAACTAAGGAAATGCTAGTGACACTACCAGGAGGACAAAGGGCACACATCTCTGAGCGGCAGATAGCCCTTTAGTGCACATTCTGTTCTATAGACAATGTTAAGTCTGTGTGTTCTAGTTGTAATTACTAACACAGACTACAAGATTAAAGTTCAACAGGTCTTTACTGGTTGGAGGTCAGGACTAATACTAAATACAATATTACTACACAGTGCTTATATACCGGTGGTCACCACCGGTATTACGTATACAGCAGCCAGAGAAAGTAGTACATCTCTTAAGGTGGAACAGGCTTAAGTTCTCTTAAGGTGGAACAGGTTACATACACCACAATCCTCCCTTTTTAGCTTAACAGTCATATCCCCATTTAACATAACATAATAACATATATAACTTCAGGTATAAACAGTTCAAAGGTTCAGTCTCTCAGGAGGCCTTCTGATTTGGTTTGGATAATGCCTTTCAGTGGTCTCTGATTCCTGTTGCTGAGGTGACTCCTCTAGTTGGCCTCCCATGCATTGGATGTTATCATCATCAGGTACATTCCCTGCCGAGGTAGATGCTTCAGGTTCATTAACGTCTTCCACAGTTGTCTCTGTCGCAACCATGGGTTCGACCCTTGCTCTCGATTCTACCAGTTGATCCGCATGACGCCTTATCACATTGTTACCAATATCTACTGTGTACATCAGAGGTCCTTGTCTGGCCCGAATTGTTCCGGACTGCCATTTTTCGTTTCCATAGCCCCTTGCCAACACTGGTTGTCCTACGTCGAAACTTCGAGTGGTCTTGTTATTAATATGCCGGAACTGTTTGTTTTCCACTTCCCTCCGCACATTTGGTTTTAACAAGTCCAACCTGGACCGCAACCTCCTGTTATAAAACATCATGGCAGGACTTTGGTTAGTCACTGCATGAGCGGCGTTTCGATATGCCATTAGGAAATTGTCCACCTTGTGCTGTAGCGGAATCTGATCATCGTTCATGGCCTTTATTGCCTTTTTGAATGTTTGGACAAATCTCTCGGCCAACCCGTTTGTCGCCGGATGATATGGGGCAGAGGTACAATATTTCACCCCAATCTTCTTTAAGAATTTTTGGAATTCTTCCGACACGAACTGTGGTCCGTTGTCTGAACAGATCTGTTCTGGCAATCCGTTCCTTGCGAATATTGTTCTTAACACCGCAATTGTCTTTTCTGAAGTAGTGGTATTCATCTTGATCACTTCTGGCCATTTGGAATGTGCGTCCACCACAATTAGGAACATGGAGTCCATGAATGGACCAGCAAAGTCAATATGTATGCGTTGCCATGGGGCTGAAGGCCATTCCCATGGGTGTAGTGGTGCGATCGGAGGTGCATTTTGCACTTTTTGGCACCCAGCGCAGCTTTTCGTCAACTCCTCTATCTGTTGGTCAATACCCGGCCACCATACATAAGCCCTAGCAAGACTTTTCATCTTAACTCCCCCCAGATGACCTTCATGCAGTTCTTTTAGAACTCTTTCCCTTAACTTGGGAGGAATAATCACTCTTGTCCCGTACATCAAAGTACCATGGCAGACGGACAGCTGGTCTCGCCTTGCCGAGAATGCCGGTAACAGAGGATCACCACGTGTTGGCCATCCTTTCACTGTCACCTCGTAGACTCTGGACAGTGTCGGGTCGTTCCTGGTTTCTCTTTCAATACTTGCATTGGTGACTGGTAAACACTCGATGATGGTCGAATGAAATAACTCAACAGGGTCAACTTTCGTCGTTTCTTCTTCTTCAGGTAGTGGCAGGCGCGACAGCCCATCAGCATTGCCATGCTGCTTCGTACCTTTGAATTCTATTTGATATTGATGTGCCCCTAGGAAAAGGGACCATCTCTGGAGACGCTGTGCTGTCATCACTGAAACACCCTTCTTAGGGTTAAAAATGGATACCAACGGCTGATGATCTGTCAGAAGTGTGAATTTTTGGCCCTGCAGGTAATGATTAAACTTCTTCACTCCCCATACAAGGCTGAGAGCCTCCCTATCGATCTGCGCATAGTTGCGCTCAGCGGAGGTCAATGATCTGGATGCAAACGCGACTGGCCTTTCCGTGCCATTTGGCAACTTGTGTGAGAGTACTGCCCCAATACCATTTGGAGAAGCATCACAAGCCAACCGAATAGGCAGTGTCGGGTTGAAGTGAGCCAACACTTCCTCTGAGGTGATCAATTCTTTGCTTTTGCGAAATGCCTTCTTACAGTTTTCGCTCCATTCCCATGGTACCCCCTTCTGTAAAAGAGCGTTTAGCGGGTGCAGTACCGTGGATAGATTTGGTAGAAATTTATGGTAATAGTTAATCAATCCTAGAAACGACCTCAACTGAGAGACATTATCCGGAGCGGGAGCCTTTACAACTGCCTCTATCCTGTCAGGAGACTTATGAAGCCCCTCCCGGTCAATGACATGACCACAGTACGAGATCCGCTTCTGGAAGAACTCACATTTCTGCCGATTAACTCTAAGTCCATGCTCTTTCAGTCTGTTGAGCACCAGTTCCAAGTTTGCGAGGTGTTCTTCATCACCATCACCTGTAATCAGGATATCGTCCAGGTAACATTGTGTGCCTGGAATTCCCTGTAATACCTGCTCCATGGCCCTCTGCCAAATTGCTGGAGCCGATGCCACTCCAAAAACCAGCCTATTGTACCGGTACAAACCTCGATGCGTGTTGATCGTGAGGTATTGGCGTGACTCTTCTTCAACCTCCATCTGCAAGTACGCCTGCGCCAGGTCTATCTTGGTGAAGTGTTTCCCGCCAGACAACGAAGCAAAAATATCCTCAATCCGCGGATACTGCACCGTGTGAAGCACCGGATTAACGGTGATTTTGAAATCTCCACAGATGCGAACCTTCCCTGGTTCTCCTGGCTTGTTGCTCGAAGGACGTTTCATAACGGGAACAATGGGCGTAGCCCACTCACTCCAATCTACCTTAGACAGTACACCTGAACGTTCTAGCGCTTCCAGTTCCGCTTCTGCAGCAGGTCGTATTGCATAGGGTACCGGTCTGGCTTTAAAAAATTTTGGGTGTGCATGTTCATCAATCTTGATGTTTGCCGTAATTCCTCTCAGTGTTCCCAGTCCCTGCTGGAACACCTCTTTAGCATCATCCAATATTTTGGGCAATCGTTTAGGTTTGACATCTGTTTCCCCGGAATCTACCGTTAGTGCCTTCAAGGAGTGCCAGTCCATATTCATTTTCCTAATCCACTCCCATCCCAGTAGTGGTGGACCTCCTTCAGGTAGCACATATAAGTCCATTACTTGGCTTTCTTCGCCCTTGTGGACCACTTTTACCTCTATCTTTCCGATGGGGTACACTCTTTGCCCCGTGTATGTTTTCAATATAATCTCCGTATCCCGTAGGGGAATATGTTGGAATAACCTTTTGTAATCTTTCTTATTCATGACCGTCAATGCCGATCCAGTGTCCAATTCCATCTTTACTTGGACTCCTGCTATCTGAAGGGTGACCCAAATTGTCTGGAGATCTGCATCCTTACCAACGTTTTGTATTCTTAAGCTACCCAGTTCATTACTGCTAGTGCCTGAATCTGACTTCTGTTCATTCGAACTGTTCTTTGTCACCTTGTGTACCTTTATGTATTTTCCTTGCGGTGACTTTTTGTTGCTGGTCTTCTTTCCTGACCGGCATACTTTAGCTATGTGGCCAAGCCTGCCACACGTTCTGCATTCTTGGTTTTTAAACCAACACTGGTTCTGATCGTGCGTTGTCTTTCCACAACGATAACATTTTACAGTACTCAAACCCAATTTATTTGTACTGAGTTCCGGTGATCGTAGCTGCATTACTGCCGTGCCTCTCGCTGCGGCTTCGTGTGCTGCTGCCATAGTGACCGCTTTCTCAAGCGTCAGCTCATTCTCCTTGAGCAGTCGCTTTTGTGTATCTTCTTTTAATAAACCACACACAAATTTATCTCGTAGCGCCTCAGAATCACAGAAACTCCACAGTGCAGATAGAGGCCATTTCGGCCCATCGAGCCTGCACCGACACATATCCCACCCGATCCCCGTAACCCCTACACCAACACATATCCCACGCTAGCCCCGTAACCCCACGTATTTAATCCCCCTAACACTAAGGGTCAATTTATCATAGCCAATCAACCTAACCCGCACATCTTTGGACTGTGGGAGGAAACCGGAGCACCCGGAGGAAACCCACGCAAACACGGGGAGAATGTGCAAAC
Source organism: Somniosus microcephalus (assembly GCF_052327205.1). Classification (NCBI taxonomy): domain Eukaryota; kingdom Metazoa; phylum Chordata; class Chondrichthyes; order Squaliformes; family Somniosidae; genus Somniosus; species Somniosus microcephalus. The sequence continues at coordinate 284,203,539 of NC_140987.1, read as the reverse complement.
TCCACACAGACAGTCGCCCGAGGCCGGATTCGAACCCAGGTCCCTGGCGCTGTGAGGCAACAGTGCTAACCACTATGCCACCGTCTCGTTCCAAACTGAAAGTACTTTGCTAGCTTATGCAATTCCATTAAATATTCAGCATTGCTTTCATCCTTCAGCTGCCTTCTGCTGTAAAATTTAAATCGTTCCGCTAGCATCAGCGGCGTGGGGTTTAGATGATTTTTCAGGACAGTAACAATCTCCTCGAACGTCTTATCCGCCGGTTCATCTGGTGATAAAAGGTGTTTCAATTGCCCGTATGTCTTCGCACCCATTAAGTTTAATAATGTTAGTGCTTTCTCTTCATCTGGGATTTTATTTGCTTTACAATAATTTTGTATGCGTTCTACATACATGGCCCAATCTTCGATGTCGCTACCAAAGGTATTAATGTTCCCATGTTTAGGCATCGTTGCAATTTAATTTATTTTAATTTTTATCCAAGATGGCAGCTTCCCGCTCTTGTCTTCGTTCTCTGCCTACAAAATGGCGGTTTTCCCGTGCTTGGCGGTCTTCACTCGTCCCCCGACGCTGTCTCCGCTTCACCGCGGCTCTCACGCCTTCAGTTGCCCCAGACGCTGCGCCTTTTTAGCCCGAATGCGGCCCGGCCCTTATCACCAGCCGCGATCGATGTCCCCGCGCTGCGCCTTTCGGCCCGAATGCGGCCCGGCCCTTATCTCCGGTCGTGATCGATCTCACCGCCTTTATTCCTCCGTCTTCCCTCCCCGTCTGTACAGCCAACGCGGCTGACTTTCTGGTCGCGTCACTGCCCGGCTTACCCACCACCGAGGTAGAAAGAAGATAGCTGACAGCCGCTGATGGAGGCTTCGAGTTCAGGATGTCTTCTGCACTCTGGTTTCTCGATGTCTGCCGCGCGACGTGTCTTCCAGCAGGGTGATGAGGGTGGAAGCCTCTCTTCGACGTCCGTTCTGTGGACGAAGCCGCCGTGGATATAAGCTGCCGCAGGGTAAGAATCAGACTCGTTGCCACTGTTAAGTCTGTGTGTTCTAGTTGTAATTACTAACACAGACTACAAGATTAAAGTTCAACAGGTCTTTACTGGTTGGAGGTCAGGACTAATACTAAATACAATATTACTACACAGTGCTTATATACCGGTGGTCACCACCGGTATTACGTATACAGCAGCCAGAGAAAGTAGTACATCTCTTAAGGTGGAACAGGCTTAAGTTCTCTTAAGGTGGAACAGGTTACATACACCACAGACAACACAATGTATTCTGTCAGTTGTAACATGAAGGAAACATCAGGTGTCAGGTTTAAATTCCAACAAGTCCTAACCTTCAGGTTTCAGGGGGAAAAATGACATTTAAGAGATTGCTTGAGTTGCTATAGCTGAATGTAATTTCCACAATAATATAGCAATGCTGTAACACAGCAAGTCATTTTTTTCACCCTGCGTCCCAACAGGTGCTCAAGTCCTGATCATATCCATGCCCTGGTGAGGAAGTTGCCGAGCAAAAAGTAGGCATTCCCCCATGGGGCAGGGTGAGGGCAAACATGAAACAACTAATTAGGACATGCCATTTTCATACTCATCTTAAGGGGTAGGCAGAAACTAAAGGAGAAGTTCTGTTAAACTTGTACAGAATCTTGGTTAGACTACACTTGGAGTACTGTGCACAGTTCTGGTCTCCATATTATAAAAAGGAAATAGAGGCACTGGAGAAGGTGCAAAAAAAAAGATTTACTAGAATGATACCAGAATTGAGAGGTTATACCTATCAGGAAAAATTGAACAGGCTGGGGCTCTTTCCTCTAGAAAAGAGAAGACTGAGGAGTGACTTGATTGAGGTTTTTAAAATTATGAAAGGGCTTGATAGGGTAAGCACAGAGAAGATGTTTCCACTTGTGGGGGAGACCAGAACTAGGGGCCATAAATATAAGATGGTCACTAATAATTCCAATAGAGAATTCAGGAGAAACGTCTTTATCCAGAGAGTGGTGAGAATGTGAAACTTGCTAGCACAGGGAGTGGTTGAGGCGAATAGTATAGATGTATTCAAGGGGAAGCTAGATAAACACATGAGGGAGAAATGAATAAAGGAATGTGTTGGTGGGGTGAGATAAAGTAGGGTGGGAGGAGGCTCGTGTGGTGCATAAACAATGGCATGCACCTGTTGGGCCGAATGGCCTGTTTCTGTGCAGTTAATACTATATAATACCATGTAACTATGTAAAGCCGGCAGTTCCGCTGCATTTACACCAAGTCTCCTGTGTAAATCCAGTAGTTGGGGACAGAAAATGAGGTTGGGAAGACATTCCACGGGCTACTCGTGAGCTCCCATCAACTCTGGGATTTTCTGGAGTGGTCCATTCCATTTAGTGTCATAAACCCACCCTCTCAGTTCTGCCCACAGGTCTGGAACTCTTTGATGCAGCTGTCTTTTCAAAACTGTGCAAAGCTCACATTCAATGCCATTTTGAAGCTGGCATTGCCCCTCTTTCTTTCTATGGTGTCTGCCATTCTCTAAACTTTATTTGCTTTGGGCACGACTCGCATGAGCCCTTCAATTGTGCTACTGCTTTTACATTCCTTCCTAACTATGAATATAATCTGTTCTATTTGTTAGTTTGATGCAGTTATTGGCGGTCTATCAGCCAAGACCCATGGATCAATTAAGCCCAATGTACTCGCAAGATGTCCTGGTCTTAATTTTAATTGGTAAATGTATATAATGAATGGAAACATACTTTGTTTGATTAGGGTTACTCACTTGTTCCTGCCAATGATCTCCCCACTTCCCTCTTTGATGAGGAAAATTAAAAGGACATTATTGTAAAGTCTGTAGGTTGTGCAGTAAATAACTTCAGAGACTTTAGAAGTACAAACAAAACAGGTCTTTACTATTCAGAGGTCTGGGCGATTTCTGCCCTAGTTAACGTATCACAACCCTTATATACTGGTGTGGTCACTATCGGTATTACAGTATACATGAGCCAATAGATAGTGCCACCCTAAAGTAGTGCTCTTAAAGGCGAACGGTTACATTCTATAGTTCCCTTAAAGGTAAACGGTTACATACACAATACTCCTCCCTTCCTAGCTTATTACTTACAGAATCCCGTTAAACATACAATCTTCAACTTTATATAAACAGTTTGCAGATATACTCTCGATGGAGTCAACGTCATATAACAATTTACAGATATACTCTCAGTGGAATCAGTTTACAGGTTCAGTCTCTGTGGGAACAGTTCATAAATTCAGTCTCTGGTATTAATTCGTTCCAGACAGCATCCTCCATAGCCTTTGTTTTTAACAGCTTGTACTTTCGTCCTGTTGAACCAGCAGTGCGGACTTATACAACCCACTGGCTGTCTTGATAATGTCCCTGGATTTTTTTTACAAATTTAGCACCTTTCGTAGTGTTCGGACGGAGGTAGTAGAAGTAATAATATTTTAAACAGTTATTATTTTCTGCTTCTTCTTTTTCTTTTCTGCCTTTTTGAAACTCTCCGAGCTCTTTTCCCGGCTGCCATCTGTAGCGCCACCAACTCTCTATGTTCCTTAGACCTTAAGTGCTTCCTCAGGATTTCAGCACTTTGGGAGTTCCCATCACAATTTGGGCAGACCACATCCTCATAACATTCGGTGTCACTCAACAGGTCAAAACCCTTCTTCAAGCAATCATATTCATCCTGCTCTTCCTCGGATGTCTGCCCTTCCTTCCCTCCTGGCCTCATTTGTGCGTTCAATCCTTTCCCTTCCTTCAGGGATTTCGTTATCAGGCTATTTAATCCTTCTACTGAAGTAGCTGTTTCCCCATTCTCCTGTTCCCCTGGACGTAATTCAGCGTACTCCTCCATTTCATCCATCATTTTCTCCAATGCTTTCATCTTCTCTTCCTCTTGTACTTTGGCTTGGAGAAGTTGCGCCTCGATGCTCTCTAGCTCATGTTCAGGGCCCATTCCCAGTTGAAACTGTTCTTCAAGTCGGTCAACCTCGGTAATTGCCGCCTCATATTTGTCTTGGGCTTCCTTCCATATTTTTATGAGTTCTGCCATGTCTTTCACCTCTACATCCTCATCTATGTATGGAACTTCTACCGATGAGTCTGTCTTGGCCCTGAGCTCCTCAAGAATTTCCTGCAGCCTTTGGACTTCTTGCTCATGTTCAACCTTTAGTTGCTCATATACTTCCAACGAAACTAGCTTTTCGGAGGTTGCTGAGTTAACCCCCTCCAGAATTGTAGTCTGGGCCTGTTCATACTGTTTTTTCAACTTCTCGCACTCTGCTTGTAAGGAGTCGTAGAGAAGAACTGGAATAAAATCCTGGCTTCCTGAAGATTCCTCTTCATTTGTTTCTTTCGCAATTTCCTGTTGGAGTTCAGCCAAGGCTGCTATGCTATCTGCCTCTCGAAGTCTCACTGCCATCAACTCTTCTTTATTCTTGCAGTCCATCTCAGCCATTTCCCGTTTACTTTCATTTAACTGAGTGAGTAGTCCCTTATTTTGGGCTGAGAGATATTGCACCTTCTCATGTAGACCCTTGCACTCCTTCTCTGCTTGACATAGCTGATTACCGCTGATTTGGTTCTGCGTTTCAAGTTCCAACATCCTTTGCTTAGCTTCTTTCAGTTTCGCCCCTATAAGCTCCTCTTGCAACATGGCCACATTATTCTCATCAGGTAAAGAAGCGTTTCTCTTTTCCATGTCCAAGATTTGTTTCTGCATCTCCTTAAGAGCACCCTGTGATTCAACTTCTCTTAACTTTGCCTGCACTAGCTCCGTCTCTAATTGCAGAACAAAATCCTCAGTGCAGCGTGATTTGCCCTTCTGCTGTATCTCTAGATCATGCAAATATTCTAACCCCTGAACATCATCAGGGAGATGTGATCGGTAATTGGTCACGATGGCTCTATGGTCGCTCTCTGCTTGAGCCAGTAGGTTCTGTTGTCTTTCCAGACTCTCCCATTCGGTGTCATAGAACTTTTTCATTGTTTTCATCTCTTGTACGAGGCGGTAACTTAATTGTTCTAATTGTTGTTGTACTTTGAAATAGCGTTGAGTTCGAGCCCGGTGTTCCTCCGTAATGCATATGTCTGTAGCTTGAACAGACTCAGAATTCTCTGTCTTTATGCACGCCATCGATTTTCCAACCTTAGTCTGTGAGTTAATGTTAACCTTGTTTTTCATACATAAGCTGGACTTATCGTCTTCCGGCTCAGAGTCTGAGCTGCTTGTCTGCACCGAGTCCTCACTCGTCATTGCTTGTCGGTAGTGCCATTCCATGTCTATTTTCTTGATCCACTCCCATCCTAGAAGTGGTGGTCCTCCCTCAGGTAGTACGTACAAATTCATTCTTGGGTGTACTTTACCCCTATCTCTCACCTTGACTCTTATTTTCCCCATGGGGTATACGCGATGCCCCGTGTATGTCTGTAATACGAACTTGGTATTTCTTAAGGGTATGTGAGAGAATAGTCGGTGGTAGTCCTTTTGGTTGATGACTGATACAGCTGATCCCGTGTCCAGCTCCATTCGTACTTGGACTCCAGCTATTTTTAGTGTGACCCAGATCGTCTGTAGATCAGTTACTTTACCCACATTGTGGATTCTCAGACTATCCAACTCCTGGCTGTTTGGGTCTGAGTCTGAATTTTGTTCGTCTGAACTCTTTTCAGCCACCTGATGCACCTTGTTGTACTTTTCTTGTGGTGGTGGCTTCCTTTGTTTGTTGGTCTTCTTTCTGGACCTGCATACCTTCGCGATGTGACCCAGTTTGCCACATTTCTTGCACTCTTGATTCTTAAACCAGCACTGATTCTGGTCGTGCGTTGTCTTTCCACAACGGTAGCATTTGGAAATGCTTGCAGTCATTTGGTCCACCCCGAGTGCCGCCGCCTTTAGCTGCATTTCCGCCGTTCCTTTCACTGCGGCTTCGTGCGATGAAGCTATGAGGACAGCCCTGTCCAGTGTGAGGTCGTTTTCCTCCAGAAGTCGCTTCTGCGTTCCTTCTTTGGCCAAGCCGCATACGAACTTGTCCCGCAGCGCCTCTGTCAAATTCCCTCCAAACTGGCAGTATTTCGCTAGCTTACGCAGTTCGACTAAGTATTCCGCATTGCTTTCATCTTGCTTCTGGGTTCTGGCGTAAAATTTAAATCGTTCAGCCAGCATCAACGGTGTGGGGTTCAAGTGATCCTTCAACACTGTTACGATCTCTTCGAAGGTCTGGTCCACTGGTTTAACTGGTGCTATTAGATGTTTCAAAAGCCCGTATGTTTTTGCTCCCATCGAATTTAACAAAGTTATTGCCTTGTTGTCATCCTCAATTTCGTTGGCTACGCAATATATTTCTATGCGTTCCACATACGTGGCCCAGTCTTCTATTTCTGCATTAAAGTCATTAATATTTCCTCGCTTAGGCATCTTCTTCTCTTTTTGAGAACAGTACAAGTATTACTTTACTTATTATTAATTTTCTTCTCTCTTCTTGAGAACACACCAGCCTTTCTGAAAAATCTTATTACTTTTCTGAAATTCTTAATAATTTCCAAGATGGCGGTTTCCCGCTTCTTCCTTCTTCTTCAGCGGTTTTCCCCGAAAAATGGCGGCTTTCCCGCGCTTCTCGCTCTCCCCGCCCACTTCAATGGCGGTTTTCCCGCGCTTGGCGGTCTTCACCCGGTCCCCCGACGCCGTCTGTCAGCCCGAGTGCGGCCCTTATCTATAATGCGATCGCTGGATCGCGAAGCGGCTGCCGGCCCTTATCTGTAGATCCGATCGCTCTCACGGCTCTCGGCCCTTATCTGGAGATGCGATCGCTGGCTTGCAACGCCTCCCGCTCGGCTCTGGCTCCCCCGCTCGTGCGGCTCTCGGCTCTGACACTCCCGCGCCTACTCGCAGGCTCAGCGCTTCGTGGCAGCGGTTGCTGCACGGCTTCTCACATTGCCCGCGGTCCGGCTGTCACCCGACGCCGTTGGACCCGAATGCTTTGCCCTTCTCCTCCAAATACTTCTACCCCGTTTTTTTTTAAATTTATTTGTTTTAACTACTCACAGTCTCTTCGGCCGCCTTGTTTTAGGCTGATTGGCTTGCTCAAGATGTGGTAGCAGGGTAATCTGTGCCTGTTGCTGCCGCAGCTTTGCTGTTAATCTTCCAGCTTCCAGTAAGTACTATACTTTTAGTAGACGGAGCCTCGTGTTTTCTTTTTGAAGCTCTCTGCTACTGGTTAGTCTTGCCGCAGGGTACGATCGGACTCGTCGCCACTGTAAAGTCTGTAGGTTGTGCAGTAAATAACTTCAGAGACTTTAGAAGTACAAACAAAACAGGTCTTTACTATTCAGAGGTCTGGGCGATTTCTGCCCTAGTTAACGTATCACAACCCTTATATACTGGTGTGGTCACTATCGGTATTACAGTATACATGAGCCAATAGATAGTGCCACCCTAAAGTAGTGCTCTTAAAGGCGAACGGTTACATTCTATAGTTCCCTTAAAGGTAAACGGTTACATACACAACAATTATCTTCATGAAAATATGTGCAATGGTGCAAATAATGTCAAAGCATGCAATGTGTGATTGTCATTAGATACTAAATAACCCACACTTCTGGTTTGTCTTCTCCACAAAGAAGTAAAGGGTTTGATGAAGATGCTGCCTCCCTTGTTCAACTCATTATCAACAGCACAGGCAAGTGAGGAATTATAAGCTTCACACATTCTCTATGTGGTAAATTATGAGCTTTTTTTTATATCATTACCACACAGTTTGCTTAATGAATATATGTCAAGGATTTTTACTATTTCCTCTTGAAGTGCTTGTGCTCCCTATTTTATCTGAATTATTTTTAAAATAAGAATTTGCAGGAAACAGATTAATTCCCACAACACTATTGATTCCTCGCAGATGGTTTCATTAACCAAGTGCTAAGTAATCTTTAACAGGAGCGCATCTTCTCTGGAAAGTTTCCTCAGTGTTTCCTTGAACAGATAGAAAAGGAATCAGACAGCAAGAGGCTGCATTGGATTTAGTGGACCTGGAGGCTAGGAGAATTTCCTGCACCCATAATAACAGGAGTATGGGCAGGAAGGTGTAGATCCCATAGAAGGTGGCACATTAGCAGGCCCCATCTCTTCAAATGCAGTGGGGGTCAAATTGATTGGCACCCCATCCACCACCTTAAAAAACATTCACTCCCTCCACCACCGACGTACCGTGGCTGCAGTGTGTACCATCTACAAGATGCACTGCAGCAACTCGCCAAGGCTTCTTTGACAGCATCTCCCAAACCCACAACCTCTTCCACCTAGAAAGACAAGGGCAGCAGGTGCATGGGAACACCACCACCTCCAAATTCCCCTCCAAGTCACACACTACCCTGACTTAGAAGTATATCGCCGATCCTTCATCATCACTGGGTCAAAATCCTGGAACTCCCTCCGTAACAGCACTGTGGGAGTACCTTCACCACACGGACTGCAGCGGTTCAAGAAGGTGGCTCACCACCACCTTCTCAAGGGCAACTAGGGATGGGCAATAAATGTTGGCCTTTACAGCGATGCCCACATCCCATAAAAAAAAACGATTAAAAAAAATTGGAGCATTAAGACGAGGCCTTTAGTTGTTTGTTTTTTTTTCTTTAGAAACCAAAGCAGCAAAGCTGCTGCCAGGCCGGCAGGAGATGGAGAACGGAGGTGAAAGCAGGATGCAGCAGGAGAAATCTGCATCTTACAACAGTACTAAGCAAACTAGGATCGTAGGCTCTACTAGTAACATACAAGACGTTCCTCTGCTCCAGGTGATCAGTGCATTATTCTTGTTGATCCTTGCACTTTTGTATCACTTTCCTCCAGTGATCTTTCTCAACATCCAATCCCTTTTACACACGGTTCTCCTTAAAAACATGAGACATTTTCAGGATTACGGGGAAAGAGCAGGGGGAGTGGGACTAATTGGAGAGCTCTTTCAAAGAGCCGACACAGGCACGATGGGCCGAATGGCCTCCTTCTGTGCTGTATGACTCTATGATTCATTCTATCAAGATACAATGGAAGTTAGATAAGTACATTCGGGAGAAAGGAATCGAAAGTTATGCTTATAGAGTGAGATGAAGTAGGGTGGGAGGAGGCTCATGTAGTGCATTACCAGCATAGACCAGTTGGGCCGAATGACCTGTTTCTGCGCTGTAAATTCTTTGTCATTCTAGGTAATTTCTTTTCAAATCTTTTGTCGGCTTGAGAATAATTCAATAAAATTACATACCAAAAAATTACCCACTCAAAAAAGATTTGTGAAGGAACAGTGTGTAAGGAGAATCACAGAAAAGGGCTCCTCTACTGTCCTTGAACATCTGACCAGTTTATTTGGATTTCTCGCCATACAAAAATGTATAAGCAAGTGTACGGATAACGCAAGTCCAGATAGTCAAGGTCCCACTGGAGTTAGCCTGGTTACATTCCTTTGGGTGTAAAGTTTTTATTGTCGATGTCTGTGGTCTCTGTCCCCATCTGTTTCGTGGTTAATCAGAATGGCCCAGAAATTCGGGTCGGAGGCTTCCCGCCGGTGCAAGCCCCCGACCTGCACTTACCTTGCGCGCCGGCCGTTGTGCTGTGGGCCCACGTGGGATTCCGATCTTGGGCCTCCTCCAACTGCCGGCACGCAGTGCTTGCGTATCCCAGGGGCGCAGTTAGTTCGAAGCGTCCCCTGGGATCACGTGGGCCATGGAGAGCCAATGGTAGCAGGGAATCTGTATTCATAGATTTGACAGGAAGACCTATCAAAACTATGAATACAATTCAGCCCCAAAACATAATTAAAACTTCAAATACATTTTTAAAAATCACATTTTTAAAATAACTATTAAATTACATAAAATAACTATTTTAAACAATAATTTAAATCTTTGAATAAATTAATTACAGTTTCTAACGGGGCTAAAAATAAACTTACCTTTCGTTAAAGTATTTAAAAATAATAAACCTGTGGAAAAAATGTTTTAATTTTACTTAATTCACCACTTACCTTGTTAAAAGCAGGCCTTGCGACTGCTTTTTAAAAGTGTAACTGCTGGAGACTTACCCTCCCGGAGAAAGCTGCAAAGAAACTGGAAGTTCCAGGCGTACGCGCTGCCTCTCTGGCACACGCGTTTGACCTGTGAACCCCTTCCTTTAAGGGAACAGAAGTTCCAGTTTCCCGCGCATGCGCAGTGCATGCATGAAACCGGCACTTTCATTGGGCCTACGCGTGAGTACCCAGCGCGTACTCACCCGTGGGGACCCGAAGTTCTGGCCCGACCTACTGCATACAGGCTAGAAAGTGGCCTATGTTTACATGAGTCAGGGTATGAGTTGAGGTAACCATATAGAATTCCTGTTTATTCATCAGGGTGAGAGTTAAAACCTGATTCAAAAACAGTCTTGACCATTGTCAAAAGGTCTTTGAAAAGAGACTTTGAAATAATTCTCCCTCCCAGCCAAGGGTAATAATTTTGAGGTAGAAAGTCTCTAGAATAAATATGTTTTACCTACACCTGATAAAACTAAGGTCTGGATTTTACCAGCCCTGAGGAGGCGGGTTTGGAGGCGGGACTGTTGGCAAAATCTTCCCGGGAGGGAGGTCCCCAAGTTGCGCAGGGACCTGTCCCCGAGGCGGGAAGGGGATTAGTGCCAATAAATTGCCTGTTAACAGGTAGTTAACAGGCAGTTTTGAGGCTTTCCCCTATTTTACGACTGCAAGTGCGGGCTTCCCGACGGCTGTGAACCTTGCCAGGATCAATGAGGCGAGCAGTGGGTCTGCGGGGTGAGAGGGGTTGAAATGTCAGCTGTAGAGGTGAGTGATGGGTGCAAGTGTGGACAGGTAAGTATGAGAGGTGAGTGTAAAGTGTTGGAAAAAGTTTTGTTACCTTTGTTTCTTTCTGCAGGCTTCCACCTTTGAGGATCTGGAGCTGCCTCATCTCAACGGCAGAGATGACAGAATGGCTGCTGCATTCTCAGATGCAGCAGCCATCTGCTTTCTGCTGAGGAGAGTGGTCTTGGTGAGCCTGTGTGCAAGGGCTCACCTTAGAACAGAGATTGTCAGTGTATGACAGCTTCTCAAAGCTGTCAAACACTGACAATTCATCTGTCAAAATTTTTTCAACAGATGAAGCGTCATACGCTGACGTCACCTGACATCGGCTTTCCATTAATTGGTCGGCTAAGCCCCAGGCTTAACAAGACCAATCAAGGGAAAATAGCGTGGATTCGTCTGATGTCACTGGGGATGAGACTGAAACCCGGAAACCAGAAGTCCCGCCTCCAGCATGTCTCCAGAGGTAAGATCGCGGCCTAAGAATCTGGCTGCACAGTCCACACATGCACTACATTTTCACAAGAATATGTGAAACTCTCTGAAGTTACAACTAAACTACCTTTTTTTTATCTTTGTAGGTGATGTAAGTCTGACCCACTTGCCCTGGAGACAAGTATTGATGAATCTGTAAAAGTCATGATAGAGTTTTCCTTGCTCCGCGGTATTTTAATCAGTGTTCAGTATTTCAAACTCCCTAATTACAGAACAAATTTTAAATGAGAAAGTTCATGTTCTGACCTAAGTCAATTAACTAATTCTATTTATAAATGCAAACGCATAACTCAGGTAAGGAGGTGTCGTGGTTACTGGACTAGTAATCCAGAGATGAAAGGTCATCGACCTGAAATGTTAACTCTGCTTCACTCTCCATGGATGCTGCCTGACCTGCTGAGTATTTCCAGCATTTTCTGTTTCTCTTTCAGATTTCCAGCATCCGCAGTATTTTGCTTTTGCAGTATAGTAATCTGGGATGTTATGATTAAGGTTATCCACCAGGTTGTGCTGTAGCCAATGCTGCTACTAAGGTCAGAGGTTTGCTTCCTGTTAAGGTCAGAGGTTTGCTTCCTGTATAGGTCAGCACAAGGTGGAATGCCAGGATGCTGATGCAGGCTGTCTGTAAACGTGTTTCCCAGTTGTTAATAAAGTACTCGTGTTAATTCTACGATATCGCCTCTTTGAGTCCTTGTTCCACTTAATGGATTTATCACATTTGGCGACGAGGCAACTTAAGGACCCTGCATAAAGAAGAAAAGTCTGCCGGGATGTTTAAACAGCAAAATCATGAGCTAAAGTTAGCTACAAGCTGGAAGAGAGCATGGCTGCCACGGTAGGAACGGTTTCCGCTTTTGATATTCAAGCACAAACCTGGGAAGAATACTGTGAAGTGTTGGGTTATATTTTCGAAGCAAATGAAATAAATGATGCCGGAAAAAGGAAAGCCATTCTGCTTAGTTCAGTGGGAAGCCAAACCTACAGTTTGATGAAAAATCTGCTCAGTTCTGAAAAGCCTGGAGGCAAATCATTTGTTGAATTAGTGGCTTTGCTAAAAGAACATTTCAACCCTAAGCCTAGTGAGATTGTACAACAGTTCAAGTTTAATTCAAGGAACAGGAAAGAGGAAGAGAGCGTAATGGACTATGTAGCGGTGTTGCGTAAATTAGCACAAGATTGCAATTATGGGAACGACCTGAAGGAAATGCTGCGAGATAGGCTAGTTTGCGGAATTATGGACAACCGAAGGCAGCGTAGATTATTATCCGAGACTGGGCTTACTTATGAAAAAGCATTGGAACTTGCTCAAGCCATAGAGACAGCGAACCGAGATGTAAAAGAAATACAGGGTTCAGACAGGGCTAATGCTACGCAAGTTGCAGGTCAGGTTGTTGTGCACAAGTTGAACATGCGTCAGAAACCACAACGTGAGCATGTGAAGGCATGTTATAGATGCAAGGGCGATCACCTGGCGAGTGAATGCCGGTTTCTGGAGGAAAAGTGTTACAAGTGTGGGAAACAAGGACACATAAAACGAGCTTGCAGGGCGAAATCACCTGTGGAGGAATCCAAACCAAAAGGGGGAGGACAGCAAAACCAAGGGAGATAAGTGAAAAAACATGGAGCACACCACATCAGCGGGGAAGCTGAGGAAGAAGAGGACATGTTCATAATGTATAGCATGTTAGAGAACATTCCAAAAGTGGCTCCTATCACATTGCAACTGACAGTAAATGACTCTAAGGTGAACTTTGAAGTGGATACAGGGTGCGGCGTGACCATAATGAACAAGGCAGAGTACTCAAAATTGTGGAACCGTGCAAAAGTTCCAGAGTTAAAGCCTTGCTCCCTGCATCTTAAAACATATACAGGTGAACGAGTAGCGACATTAGGTACAGCTAAGGTAACTGTGCAACACAGGGACACAGTGGAACAGCTACCAGTAGTTATAGTATCGGGTACCGGACCAAACCTGTTAGGTCGGGGCTGGATAAAAGAACTTAAATTAGACTGGGGAGCAGTACATCAAATAGATGCGGGCAAACAGTTGACTTTGCAAGAAGTGTTGCGTGAACATGAGAGTGTGTTCAAGGAGGAACTTGGCACATTTAATGGCCCCCCAGCTAAGATTTATGTAGACAAGGAGGCACTGCCAAGGTTTTTTAAACAACGACCTGTGCCTTATGCCATGAAGCCAAAGGTAGAGGCTGAGCTTGACCGTCTATTGAGAGAGAACATACTAGAGCCGGTGAAATGTTTGGAATGGGCAGCTCCCATAGTACCTGTGTTAAAACTGGACAATTCGGTAAGACTCTGTGGAGACTATAAATTGACTGTCAATCGGGTGTCCAAACTAGAGCAGTATCCTATTCCCAAAACAGAGGATCTCTTTGCAAACCTGGCTGGAGGAAAGAAATTCACAAAGTTGGATATGAGTCATGCCTACTTGCAGATTACACTGGATGACGAATCAAAGAAGTATGTCACCATAAATACACACAAGGGCTTGTTTACATATAACCGCTTACCGTTTGGTGTCTCATCTAGTCCAGCTATCTTCCAGAGGACAATCAAAGGTGTACTGCAAGGGATCCCACATGTTTCCATCTATCTGGATGACATTCTGGTGACGGGAAGAACCGACCAGGAGCATCTGAGCACTCTGAGAGAGGTACTACAGAGATTGGAGAGGGCAGGGTTCCAGCTCAAGAGGAGTAAGTGCACTTTCCTGGGGAATGAGGCAGTGTTCTTGGGACACAGAGTGGATGCCACCGGGCTCCATCCACTCAAGGAGAAGGTACAAGCACTGCAGGACGCCCCTGCTCCTACAAATGTGGCTGAGTTAAAAGCTTACCTGGGACTGCTGAACTATTGTAACAGGTTTTTACCAAACTTGTCAACTGTGTTAGCACCTCTTCACAAACTGCTGCGCAAGGAGACACAGTGGCAGTGGGGAGAGCAGCAGGGGTTTCATTTGAACAGTCCAAGAAACTAATGCTGTCGTCGGATGTGCTGGTTCACTACAATGCAGAGAAAGACATCATTCTCTCTTGTGACACTTCACCTTATGGGGTGGGGGCAGTTCTTTCACACTGCATGGAAGATGGAACTGAAAGACCAATAGGGTTTATGTCCCAAACTCTAACACCAGCAGAAAAAAACTATTCCCAGTTAGGCAAAGAGGGCTTAGCAGTAATGTTTGGGTTACAGAGGTTCCACAAGTACATATATGGCAGGAAGTTCACCATATGCACCGATCATAAACCTCTTCTCTCTCTTTTCAACGAAATGAAAGCAGTTCCACAGATGGTGTCACCCCGGATCCAGAGGTGGGCAGTGACGTTGAGGGCATATGAGTATGTCATCGTCTACAAGGCGGGCAAATACCATGGGAACGCAGGTGCCTTGAACCGTCTTCCACTGCCAGGCACACCTATCCGTGCAGCTCCAGAGGACAGAGTTTTGATGTTGGTGGACACTGACATGACACTTGTGACTGCAGAGCAAGTAAGAACATGGACAGGTAAAGATCCAGTACTGTCTAGAGTTTGAGAATATGTGGTGAGGGGATGGCCACAGCATCCGGAAGGGGCTGACTTCACACCCTACAGTGTCAGGAAAACAGAGCTGAGTGTGCAGGATGGTTGCGTGTTGTGGGGAGCATGAGTGATTATTCCACAGCCAGCACGACAGTCTATCCTAGAGCAACTACATCAGTGTCATCCTGGGGTCTCGCGTATGAAAGCCTTGGCTAGGAGTTACTTGTGGTGGCCAAAGCTAGGTGAGGAGATAGAAAATCTAGTCAAGAAATGCAGCACTTGTCAGGAACACCGGAAGGCACCAGCAGCGGCTCCTCTCCACCCCTGGGAGTGGCCAGATAAACCATGGAGAAGATTGCACTTAGATTATGCGGGTCCATTCATGGGGAAGATGTTCCTCATAATCATTGATGCACATTCCAAATGGATGGATGTTTATCCTGTAAATTCTGCTTCCGTCACTACTACTATAGACTGCCTGCATCGGAGCTTCAGTAATCAAGGGCTACCGGAGATCGTGGTGAGTGACAATGCCACTTGTTTTGTGAGTACAGGGACAAAAGAGTTCTTGAGAAAAAATGGCATAGTGCAGGTGACCTCGGCTTCATATCATCCGTCCTTGAATGGACTTGCGGAGAGAGCCGTACAAACATTTAAGGAGATGATGAAAAAAAGTGCAGAAGGGAGTTTAGCAGCCAAAGTGTCACGGGTTCTGTTCAGCTACAGAATAACACCTCAATCCACCACAGGACTCTCTCCTGCTGAGATGTTATCAGGTCGTAGACTACGCTCCACTCTTGACCTTGTCCACCCAGACCTAAAAAGGAAAATGGAAAACAGACAAAACAAACAAAAAGAGAACCATGACAAAAGAACAAAGAGCCAAAGTTTTGGGGAAGGAGATGCGATCCTTATCAGGAATTTCAGTTATGGTCCAAAGTGGATTCCTGGCTTCATAGACTCAATGACAGGTCCAGTATCATACAAGGTCATGTTGGGAGATGGTAGGGGGGTACGCAGACATGTAGATCAGATACTTCCCAGACAAGGGGAAATTGAAAGGAAGGTTCCAGATGCAATGACTGAAGACAGAGTTGCCCCCAGTTATCCAAGTGCATCTGTGGTGCCACCACCAGGGATGGAGATAATTCCACAGGAACCTATCCGTCAAGAGGAAACCATCGTTGCAGAGTCAGATACTCTGAGCACTGCTCAGGAGCAGCTGGTGGCTTCACCACAAACAAGCAGGGACTTTACTGTTAGACATTCACAAAGGACTCGCAAGCCACCAGAGAGATTGATACTGAACTGTTAGATTCATCAAGTATGGAACATGATGAATGGAGACTCCTTATGTAACCCTCAGGAATGGTTGTTTGTTAAGAAATTCATACTGAAATCTTAAGGGGGAGAGATATAGTAATCTGGGATGTTATGATTAAGGTTATCCACCAGGTAGTGCTGTAGCCAATGCTGCTACTAAGGTCAGAGGTTTGCTTCCTGTTAAGGTCAGAGGTTTGCTTCCTGTATAGGTTAGCACAAGGTGGAATGCCAGGATGCTGATGCAGGCTGTCTGTAAACGTGTTTCCCAGTTGTTAATAAAGTACTCGTGTTAATTCTACGATATCGTCTCTTTGAGTCCTTGTTCCACTTAATGGATTTATCACAGTAGTAATCCAGAAATCTGGACTAATAATCCTGAGCATGTGAGTTCAAATCCCACCACGGTTGTTTGAGAATTTGAGAATTTGAATTCAGTTTAAAAAAAATCTGGAAATAAAAAGCTGGCATCAGTAAAAGTGACCATGAAGCTGTCAGATTGTTGTAATATCTTTCAGGAAGGAAACCTACCTAGCAAGTCACTCAGTTGTATCAAACCGCTACCCCCTTTTCAGGGCAACTAGGGATGGGAAATAAACGCCTGCCTTGCCACATCCCGAGAATGAATAAAACAAAATATAAGTACTCCGGTGAGTTGAATAAAAAGTACCTGGAATGAGATTCCTTTCTACGCAAACAGACTTGAAATAAGCTCCTCCTTGTCCTCCCCCCACCTACCCCACATCTTTGTGCTTCTCTTGACACTGCAGATGGTGGAGCAGAAGGCCTGATGCAGGGCTTGGCTCCCAGGAATTTGAGAAGCTGCCAGGTCAGCACACTTACTGGATAAAGGATTGCATTTAAATTAGTTCCATCCAAATGCGTGTCACAAATTTCAGTAAGTCTGACTATGCTCTACTTGTACATTGTTATACACCAGTGCTTCACCTGGTGAAGAGAAGAAATCAAAATTAGGAGGGTCATCAATTTGACAGCAATTCCAAAGTGTCTTGAAGTAGGAACATTTTGGTGAGCACTCAAAATTCGCCAGTCTCTTTAAAGTTAGTAACCCATGATTGTGTCATTCCTGTACGTACATGCACAGAGATACATTCATTATACCTTGCACCTATACGGCCATTATTCTCTCAATGTCATGTTGGTTGGTGAGGGACTGGTGGCCATCTTGTTGGAGGAAGGCGATTTTAATTCATGAATAAGTGGGGAAAGAAAATGGGTGGTTCATCTGAAAATTTGGCTGAAACTTAATTCCGTACCTGAACCCCAGTGAGTACAAACATTTAATTGGTGTTACCTAGGAACTTAATGTTGTTTCTATACAAGTGCACTGTTAAAAAGATCAAAACACATAGGCCTAGAAATTCAGTTGGACGCGCCAGCCGTTAGCGCCTTAGGAGGAGTAGATCTCGAGCGCTAGGCGCTTAGCGCCCGGGCGCAGCGCGACCTGCGCCTTGCCCCAACTTCAGTACACATTTAGCGCCGGCGCAAAGTCTTAGCGCGCGCCCTGCTGCGCACGCAGATCATGACGTCATTTCCTAGTGCAACGCCCTTTGTGCGCCCCGAACCGGAACTTCACTCGCGCCGGCCCATTGTGCGCCGGGCGGCCCTAACGACTGTGAAGTGGAACGGTACACAGCCGAGGAGGGCCGCGGGGAGCGCTAATTAAAGGGCACTTACCCTGCACTATAAAGGCCAGCCATTTTGCAGCATTCACTCTTGTGCAACGGTTTTTTGGACAGAGACCAAGGAGGAGAGCTTACTGGTTTGGACCAACACTAGGACAGGTATTTTTGGCTCAGGCCAGAGCTTAGCAATTATCTTTGCCTTCATTGAGAGCTCAGTGTTTGCCAGCATATAATGGGGGCTGCATTGGGTGCCAACGCTGGCTTTCAGCCTTATGCCAGAAGGGCTTACAGACGCCATGAGAGAGTGGCAGCCCTGGCTAGACGTAGAGGGGGCAACAGGCGTCGCCAACTGAGGCCTTACCCACCCAGGGTATACCACAAGCAGTCCTCCTATCTGACCATGTCTGCCGCGAAGTGTGTTAGGAGGCTGCGATTCAGAAGGGAGGTGGTTGCAGACATCTGCCAGCTGCTTCACAGAGATCTGCAGCCACAGCTGATGCGCAGGCTGTCTCTGTCGGTGGCAGTGAAGGTGACGGTGGCTCTCAACTTCTATGCCACCGGCTCCTTCCAATCCGCTGCTGGGGACATCGCTAACATCTCCCAGTTCGCCGTGCATTGCTGCATCCGCCAGGTGACCGATGCCCTTTTCAGAAGGAGACATCAATTCATCTCCTTCCCCATGACCCTGGACAAGCAGCAGCAGCGTGCAGTGGGATTTGCAAGAATGGCGGGCTTCCCCATGGTGCAGGGCGCCATTGACTGCACGCATGTGGCTTTGCGGGCACCTCTGGAGCATGCCGAGGATTACCGCAACCGGAAGGGCTACCATTCCCTCAACGTACAGCTGGTGTGTGACCACAGGCAGCGCATCCTAGCTGTCAATGCCCGCTTTCCAGACAGCAGCCACGATGCCTTTATCCTGCGACAGACAACTGTGGCTGACATGTTCCAGGCACAGCCTCACCCAAGAGGATGGCTTATCGGAGACAAAGGCTAGCCTTTGTGTACCTGGCTCATGACCCCGCTCCGCGCGCCCACGACCCCTGCTGAAGAGGCATGCAACGAGAGCCATCAAGCGACTAGGAACATCATAGAACAAACAATCGGCGTCCTCAAGCAACGGTTCCACTATCTCGATCGCTCCGGGGGTGCCCTCCAGTATTCGCAGGAGCGAGTATCCCAATTCGTCGTCGTTTGCTGCATGCTGCACAACCTGGCTATCTGCAGGACTCAGGCACTGCCACCTCACGTTGGACCACCACCTCAGGAGGAGGAGCAGGAGGAGCATGAGGAGGAGGAGGACGAGGAGTACCAGCCCAGGAGGGAGGTAGAAGGTCCAAGGGCGGCCCATCGGCGACTTATTGAACGTCACTTCTAGGCCCCCTGTTAGGGAATGGCTTGTGCCAATGAAAGAACATGATTGTAGCCGCTCCGCAAGCCCTCAGCCGGTTAAGGCAACAAACACTTCAAAGATCAAACATGGACAATGTTAATAAATAAAATGCTTTATTGTACAAACTCAGGGCCCTTCCCACATGAAAACCAAAAACAGACGAAACCCCCAAAAAACACTCAAACACATTACTCGCTCCCAGAACCTAAAGAGGATTAACAAAACAGTGCAACTAAAATGGCCGTCATCCTCGGCCTTCGTAAAAAACAAACATCACATCCTCGGCCTTCAAAAAACAAACATCCAATTCTCGGCCTTCAAAAAACAAACATCCAATTCTCGGCCTTCAAAAAACAAACATCCAATTCTCGGCCTCAAAAAACAAACATTCAATTCTCGGCCTCAAAAAACAAACACAACTGGCCACACATTCGACTTTTTGGCCCGCTAGGGCGATGCCTTGGCCATCTTTGTGTGGCCCCTGCCCGCCCTGCTGCTCCTCCTCAAAGTAAGGCCATTGGCTGCTGCAAGGCTGGGGGCAGGCTCCTGAGGGGCACATGTCGTGACGGCAGATGCCCTTGGGGGTCGGCCTAGTCGAGGTCTGGCCGTCGAGTGGGTGGCTGTTGAATGCTGCAGCTGTGGCTGGCCAGCATCAGTCGCTGCAGCAGCTCCTGGCAGCTCCACTGGGAGAGTGGCAGTGGCGGCTGGAGGAATGGGGGCAAGCTGGCGGATGGCAGGCGCTCGCTGGTCGCCTGAGACACTGGCACTCGCCCGGGCCAGCACTGCAGCATGCGCACCAATCTGCCGAGGGACAGACCGCTGTGCTGCTGCAGCGCGCCGGGTGCCCTGGCGATGCCTGGCTGACACAGCGAGTGTGGCAGCAGTGAGTGCCCGTGTTGCCCTGTTCAGTGACCTCATCAGAGCACCCAGTGACTGCACGGCACCACTGATCAACTGCCCACTCGCTGCCTGAGCTGCCCCGAATGCCGCCCGACTCGCTGCCTGATCTGCCCCGAATGCCGCCCGACTCGCTGCCTGCTCTGCCCCGAATTCCGCCAAACTGATGGCCTGTGAGGCCCCGCCGTCGGTCACACTCCGAGAGAGGGACTCGATGGCCTCAGGCAACCGTGCCACTACCCCCATGAGCTCCGTGTGCCGGCGCTCCGAGTCCGCGGACAAGTCCTCGAGGCGTCCCATCTCCTCGGCGAAGACCATCTCTGGACTGGAGGCCGGACTCTCCCTCTGGGGAGAAGGCCGCCGAGCTGGCCGACCCTTCCTGCGTTGCTGGACGCCGCTGGGCCCAGCAATTGGACTCCCCTCCGACCCTTCCCCCCTCTGGGGAGAAGGCCGCTGAGCTTCCACCCCCCTCCCGCGTTTCTGCAGGCCGCAGGTCCCATGAGCTCCCCTCCCCTCCGACATTTCCGCCACGCTCCCCTCCAGGGAAGACGTGTCCCCTACATTCGCATGGGTTGCCGCGGCTGAGGGTTCCCCTGATGGGCCGCCTTCCTCTTGCTCCTCCTCCTCCTCCTATTCTGAGGGGCTGTCACTGGCAAGTTCAGGGACCTCCTCCTCACCATCTGAAAGCAGGAAGGCACAAGAGTAGCTTTAGAGTGAGGAGAGGGCGTCAGCGAGGGATGCATGAGTGGTGGCATTCAGCGCATTGGTCGGACAGTGGCAAAGGATGTAGATCTGATGCGCAAGTGGGACGAGAGAGGTCCAAAAGGTGATGTCCTTACCATTGGTGCCCAGGACAGGGTCAGCATCTCCACATGCAACGGGGCTAATCACCCGGCCACCCATGAAGCGCTCCACGCGATGTTGCAGCTCGGTGAGCGGCTGGATCTGGGGTCGGCCTCCCCCGGTCGCAGTCCAGCTCTTCTTATTATTGGCCAGCTTGGCCTGCAAGAGAAAGGACGGCCTCTAAGTACAGTGTGTCGCCCTGATCTTGTGTGCACTGCCTCCCATGGTGGAATAGCCTGGCCAGTGTGTCGCCCTGATCTTGTGTGCACTGCCTCCCATGGTGGAATAGCCTGGCCAGTGTGTAGCCCTGATCTTGTGTGCACTGCCTCCCATGGTGGAATAGCTTGGCCAGTGTGTTAAGTGCAGAATGTGCAATTGATGTTCATGCCTGTCCCATAGCTGCTGCATGAGGGCTGGCCATTAGGGCTTTCAGGTCCCTTTGCCCATAATGTGAGGTGCACATGCAAGGATGAGGAGGACACTGGAAAGGGTACTCACCCTGACAATCCGAGTGAGGTCATTAAACTTTTTGCGGCATTGGACACCGCTCCTGGGGACGTCGCTGTTGGCTGACAGCTTGGTGGCGACATGCCTCCAGGCTCTCCTGTAGACGCGGACCGTCACCTTCTTGCCATTGTCCGGGTACAAAACATGGCGCCTCTTCTCCACAGCACCAACCAGCACACTCAGATCAAGCTCTGAGAAGCGCTGCGCTCGTTCACGGGCCTTCTGCATGGCTTCAGGCGCTATTTGGGTCCAGCAGCAGTGTTCAGGCCTAGCTGGAGGGCTCCACTATCCAGGGCGTGGCAGCAGACCAAGTCGACCCTTCCCCCTTAAGAGCAGGGTGTCTGCTGTCAATCACGAGATGGCCGCACCTGCGCTGCGCCCGGCCCGGCCTCGGCGCTCTCGCTCAGCACCTCCGGCTTAGCGCCTAAAGAGAGGCGTGCAGCGCCAGTTTTATCGCTCGAGCAAACTCTTAGGGCGAAGCTAATGAATATCGGAGAAGTGGCCTCGATTTTGCGCCGGGCGCAAACTTTAGCGGCCGCCCGACTTTACCGCCCCAAAAGTGGCTACAATGAATTTCTAGGCCATATACTTTGGGGCCTCCAGACCTCTTTCCCCACTAAATCTCAATACTTGCATGTAATTAGTGCATTTACAAAGTGTCCTCAGCAAACATACATTTTTAATATACTTTGCTGTGACTACTGACATAGAGCTTCAGATGCTAGGAGCACATATTGGGTTTTGGGCACATGCACCTCGCCTCTCCAGTACTGATCTTTGCTGTCTCTCAAAAAAGTGTCCAAAAGGAGCATCCTTTAAGGCATTTCTGTAAGTCAGCAATGAATTCTTCTTATAGTTCAACAGGCTTCACTAACACTGTAGCCAAGTTTTGTTGATCATATGTGTCAGCAGTGGGGTAATCCAGATTTTGTGCGATAGTGTAAGACGGTAGCGAATCGGCAGCCTGCTTTACACCTCTCCCCATTTTTATTTCAATTGACTTCAATAGAAATTACAAAGTCAAAATTATCCCCATTATGTCAGATAATTTACTGAAAACATTCAACTAATAGTTTCAAAATGTGTAATTAAGAAACGGCTTCTTTAATATCACAATTTCAAAGTACATTAACAAGTTACTGTAGTTAGGTCCCATCTAGAATACCATGTCTAGTTTTGGTCCCCGCACCTGGTCGGAGATACAAAGGCCCTAGAATAGGTTCAGAGGAGGATCTCTAGATTGATATCTAGTTTAAAAACCTTTAGCCATCACAACTGGCTCAGAGAGCTAGGTTTTTTACTCCAGAAAAGCATAGACTTTGGGGAGACTTGATTGAAGTATTTAAATTGATGAGAGGACTAGACTGTGCACACGTGGACAGATTCTTCGAATTCGATGGATGTCAGGAGGTTTTTCTTTTCCCAGAGGATCATTGACCTTTGGAATAGGTTGCCGGTTCGTGCAGCGGATGCAGATGCACCTCAAACATTTAAAAGGGAGAAGGACAAGTTTCCGGGGGGAGGTGGATATCGCTGTACACAAAAGGATGTTGGGTCATATACCTCGTAGTCATGGTTACCTCCTGGAACTTGTTTTTTGATTGGCTTGGGGGAAATTTCCCAGAGTTCTTTATCCCTGGCCTGGCTTAGTTTTTTTTTCTGTTTGTTATTTTTTTGTCTCATCCAAGTAATCACATGACTGCAGGTGGGTGGCGAAGATTGGAGTGAGGCCACCTAGTTGCAACATGGCTGAATGAGACACTTAATGGTATGATCATTACAAAACCTCACCCACTCATCAAACTAAAAACTGAGTGTGACCAGTGTCATGGTTGTAATTATTGATTACACTCTACTTTGCCCATGGTGCCTATCCCATCCACGACAAGGTCCCATGAACAACAATGAGATAAATGACCTGTTAATCTGTTTTGGTAATGTTGGTTGATTAACATACCCTGAAATGAGCTTCTGACCACATATCAGCACCATCACTAAAATCGCCTCTTTCCACCTCCGTAACATTGCACGTCTCTGCCCCTGCCTCAGCTCATCTGTTGCTGAAACCCTCATCCATGTCTTTGTTATCTCTAGACTTGACTATTCCAACGCACTCCTGGCTGGCCTCCCACGTTCTACCCTACGTAAACTTGAGGTCATCAAAACTCGGCTGCCCGTGCCCTAACTCGCACCAAGCCCCGTTCACCCATCACCCCTGTGCTCATTGATCTACATTTGGTTCCCGGTTAAGCAGCACCTCAATTTTAAAATTCTCATCCTTGTTTTCAAATCCCTCCATGGCCTCACCCCTCCCTATCACTGTAATGTCCCCCAACCCCACAACCCCACCCCGAGATATCTGAGCTCCTCTAATTCTGGCCTCTTGAGCATCTCTGATTTTAATCGCTCAACCATCGGTGGTCGTGCCTTCAGCTGTCTAGGCCGTAAGCCATGGAATTCCCTCCCTATACCTCTCCGCCTCTCTACCTCTCTTTCTTCCTTTAAGATGCTTAAGAGACCGGACTCATTTAAGAAATTAAGAGTTAGATGCTCTAATGGGAACATAGTAAGTTTGATATTCTGGAAGGATGAGATCTAATGGGGCTTCTTCATCTGACCCTATCTTTTGAATTTGTTAAAGAGCTGCACATTTATCAGTTTTCATTCTACAGTACTTACATTTTCAATGATGTGACCCCCCCTCTGATATGTTCTCAATTTTATTTTTGAAATGGGCTAAGAGCTAAGAGCTTTTTTTTTTAGAAAGAGACCTTTCAAAGATCTCCTAAAGGAAGCTGAGTATATTGAGTGCGGAAGACTTGCAAGCTCGGTCTTCAATACTTTGTGGTTTTGAGGGGACGTGGCTATATAAATCTCACTTTTAGTGGTCTAGTGCTCTTGCATCATTAGCAGAATTTTTCTCCTGTACTTTATTGATTCTTTTTCAGCAAACTTGCTATATTATAAACAACAGTAATGATCAACCAACAAAAGTAAAACAACACTTGGGGCGAAAAATTCAGTATCGCCCCGGTTGGGGCGCTAACTTTTGAGAAGTTGGAAGTTTAATGCCAGGCGCTAATCAATCTCGCTACCCGCTAAATTCAGTCTCAGCGCTCAAAGAATGCAGGGGAGTGCTAAATCAGGCACTAATGGCGTAGGTGAGTGGCATTAGACTCCAAGCAATAACAAATACGAGGTGTTGTGTAATCGGGAGTGAGCATTGTCGCAGGCGCCTTCCAGCCATTAAAGGGGAGGATCACTGGAGTCTGCACACCAGCCCCCAATGATTCGGGGAGTGCTGAACGGCGATATGCCGTGGGATGAAATGCAAAGTTCTTTGACGGCCCGCGACACTCCAGGGACTAAGCAGCCTTTATTCGGCTGCAGATACATCCTGCGCTCTCTGCCACTCATAACTGACCTTTGGAACAGAAGTTCCTTGACAGCTGGGGCGCATCCCTTTAAGTAGCGCCACGCCAGCTGCATGCCGGCTGGTTCACACCTCCGCTCCCCAGCACTGTCGGCGCGAGGCGGTAAGGCAGAGGGGCGCTACTGAAGTTTGCAGATCGGGTGCCCAGAGAGCGTTGCATGATCACTGACGTCACGATCTGCATGGCGAAAGGTGCCAAGGCGCTAACTGTTATCACTGGCGCTACGGGTCCGGCAAATTTGCCATGCGGCATGGGATTCACCTTGCCATGGCGCTACGGCCTGAGCGCCCCGTTAGCATCCCCGCAAGGCTCTAACTGGGGGGCGCTAACATGCCGAAGTTCTCCCCCAAATCTTTGACATGTTGTTAAATAGTAAAGAAATACAATAGTTACAGCTGGCTAAGACCATTGCACCTCATTAATCCATGGGTGTCACATTTATAATGGGCCACATAAATTATGGATCGGTGCTTTGGTTATTTCCTCACAGGCAATGCCTTTTCTATTTCACATACCTTGTAGTGTCACAGTTTTAAAGTCACTATTAATACACAATTAATGGGTCTTCAGAAACTCTCACTAGATCTCATTTTTCTGTGTTGATTAAAACCTTCTTCCTCCCTATTTCACAGGTGTATACAACAACAACAACTTGCCTTTATATAACGCCTTTAACGCAGTAAAAAGTCCCAAGGCACTTCACAGGAGTGCAGTCAAACAAAATTTTAAACCGAGCCACACAAGGAGATATAAGGATGGTCAAAGAGGTAGGTTTTAAGGAGCGTCTTAAAGGAAGAGAGAAAGGTAGAGAGGCGGGGAGGTTAAGGGAAGGAATTCCAGAGCTTAGGGCCTCGGCAGCTGAAGGCACAGCCACCAATGGTGGTGCAATTAAAATTGGGGAATCTCAAGAGGCCAGAAAAAAATACGGCAAGTGGAGTTTAGTGTGGGGAAGTGTGAGGTGATCCACTTTTGAAGTCAAGTTGGAATATTTTGTGAATTATTTTCTTGGTTTAAATGCTCGTAATACATTAGGGATAAGTTAGAATGAGAGCTAAAAGGCACAGCTGTTGCCAGGATCGGTTGAGATTGATGGAAGTAAGGATTTTCTAAGCCTGAAAAGTGTGGGCAGTTTGAGGAGTGATTACTGAAGCTGGAAATGTGTTTTGGAGCATTTATTTTTGGCATGACTTGGTCTTGCTTTTTACTGCTTAACAGTAATGCAGCAGCGAGATAGAATCATCCAGCTTCAGAGAGTTTTTTTGACTTGCCCAAGGCGCAGGGTGGAATAGGCAGCACAAATCTTCCCTGTCATTTTTTTTTGGTGCGTGGCCCCTTTAACTGCCCGCGCGACCCATTCAAATTTTTTGCGCGTGCGTGGTTTCTCCCATGTAAAAGCCGGTGAGCAGCCTGCGCAGGACCTCCAGACCGCCGCGCGGCCGCACAGTTTAGCGGGAACATTGGGTACCACCCACTTTGCGAGCTCCTACAGAAAACCCTCTCGGCTTTCTCAACAGGAAGGGCTGAATGTACAGATTGCGTATGATAACATGTAAAGGATCTTGCCTGTCAAGGCAAGAAATGCTGGAAGTTGTCACGAGGCAGTCATCTGTCGAAATTTGCCGCTCCCCCCGCCAGAGCTCGTTAAGAAAGAAAGTCATATTATCAATGGCTTGTGAATGAGAAGGCATATCCCCTTCGCCCATGGATAATGATCGACACAGAGTGGCTCGAATAGCAGCAGAGGAGTGCTGCAATATAGGCTCATAGCTTTACAAGAGTGGTCACAGACAGGACCATCGGGGCCTTACAGGGGTGCTGTCACGACCTAGACAGATTGGGAGGGGTTCTGCAGTATGCTCCAGGCCATGTGTCACATTCAGTTGTTGCCTGTTATGCCCAGCACAACCTATGTCATACAAAAGTGCCCTGGGCTTGTTCATTGCTGGGCGGTGGGCCTAGCAGCTTTGGATGCAGAAGTACATGGAGGAGAGCGTCGTAATGACTGTCACTAAGAGGACAGACTCAGGCAGCCTCAGACAGCTCAGCTCCAATTGTTGCCATGCCACTAGGCCTTGTACCTATGTCCCCATTGATCAGCAAGCTGGCTGGTCGAATGGCAGCTATCAGATCTTGAAAACCCTGAGAGACAGCAGCATGCATCCTGGCTTCCAGGGTCTGGATACTAGTATGCAGGACACTGTCTATTCTGTCTCCCACGACCACCAGGGCAGCAGTCAGCGTTTGTGAAAGTGAAGGCACCAACTGGTCCCAGGCCTCTTCTTGCATGGGCAACTGTCGCAGATTCCAATGCAGAGCTTGCTCGAAGGAGTGACGTTCCTTGAAAATCCTTCTTGAGTACATGAGTTCTGGGTCCTTGACTCTGAAACCATTGGCAGCCTTGTTCTTGACCACTGGTAGGAAAGTGGCACATCCTCAACCACGCCCTACTCCTTTGGCTTCCTCGTGCTCTGTGAATCATCCCAGTGCCACATCCTCACTAATGCTATCTAATTCTCCCTGCATGAATGTATCTGAGCTGGTGTGTAGTAGGAAAAAAACAACTAACACGGAGGGTGAGATCGAGCGGTTTGCACCAGAGTAACATGGGGCAGGAGATTGTTGCAGTAACTCTTGATTAACTTCCTTGCCCTCTTCATCATCATCCTCTTTGCCTTCGTCAGTCTCGTAATCTATGAGGAAGATGATCTGTCTCTCCTTCTCCTCCTCTGCGTTAACTTTCTTCTCTTCCTCAACTTATGTCCCCACCCCGCCATTTCATGGCTGTGGTGAATCTGCAGGAAAGGAGGGTATAAGCTAAGAATCGGTGAGAATTAATCCCTTGGGATTAAAGGATCAGCAAAAGGGATAGAAGCTTGTGGCTGTATGGGGCTTCATGTGAATGACGCAGTGAGGGAGTAGGTGTTCAGTCACTAACCTGCCACTGGCACTATGACCCTGACCTCGACTTGAGCACAGTGCCTCCCTATCAACTCCACGGCCTGCTACTTGCAGGGGGTGAGCTACTCTCAGGGATGACCTCTCCATGGCCTGCGGGCATTGTGTTTTCCCTGCAACAAGAATGAGTGAAGTAGGTGACGGCTAAAAATTAATACATTTCTTCCAGTAGGCATGGGACAGCTGAAGTTTTTTTTTTATTATTCGTTTATGGGATCTGGGCATCACTGGCAATGCTAGCATTATTTGCCCATCCCTAGTTGCCCTTGAGAATGTGCTGGTGAGCCACCTTCTTGAACCGCTGCAGTCTGTGTGGTGATGGTACTCTCACAGTGCTGTTAGGTAGGGAGTTCCAGGATTTTGACCCAGCAACAATGAAGAATTGGCGATATACTTCTAAGTCAGGATGGTGTGTGACTTGGAGGGGAACTTGGAGGT
Source organism: Somniosus microcephalus (assembly GCF_052327205.1). Lineage (NCBI taxonomy): Eukaryota > Metazoa > Chordata > Chondrichthyes > Squaliformes > Somniosidae > Somniosus > Somniosus microcephalus. The sequence continues at coordinate 284,175,223 of NC_140987.1, read as the reverse complement.
GGTGGTGCTCCTATGCACCTGCTGCCCTTGTCCTTCTAGGTGGAAGAGGTCACGCGTGACATGGATCAGTCATTCATGAAAGAAATACTTATGAAATAATACTGAGCGGCCTGCGGGTGGCGCTGTCCAGGGAGAGTATAAATACTCGGGCATGGGCCCAGCTTGCGCAGGACTTTCTTAACAGGAACTAGTGAAGGAAACAACTAGACCTCCATGTTGTAAAACAGTTGATTAAAGCTTTGTTTAATGCTTAGGCCAAGTGCATAGTAGTTTTCTTACGTCAGCGGGTTTGGGAGGTGCTGTCGAAGAAGCCTTGGCTAGTTGCTGCAGTGCATCTTGTAGATGGCACACACTGCAGCCACGGTACAACGGTGGTGGAGGAAGTGAATGTTTAAGGTGGTGAATGGGGTGCCAATCAAGCAGGTTGCTTTGTCCTGGATGGTGTTGAGCTTCTTGAGTGCTGTTGGAGCTGCATTCATCCAGGCAAGTGGAGAGTATTCCATCACACTCCTTACTTGTGCCTTGTAGATGGTGGAAAGGCTTTGGGGAGTCAGGAGGTACGTAGAAAGATAGAAGATAGGAGCAGGAGTCGGCCATTCGGCCCCTCGAGCCTGCTCCGCCATTCAATGCGATCATGGCTGATCATCCAAATTCAGCACCCGGTCCCTGCTTTCTCCCCATACCCCTTGATCCCTTTAGCCTTAAGAAATATATCCAACTCCTTCTTGAATATATTTAATGAATTGGCCTCAACTGCCTTGTGTGCTAGACAATTCCACAGGTTCACCACTCTCTGGGTGAAGAAATTCCTCCTCATTTCTGTCCTAAATGGCCTACCCCTTATCCTTAGACTGTGACCCCTGGTTCTGGACTCCCCGACCATCAGGAACATCCTTCCTGCATCTAGTCTGTCCAGTCCTGTCAGAATTTTATAAGTTTCAATGAGATCCCCTCGCATTCTTCTAAACTCCAGCGAGTACAAGCCCAATCATCCCAATCTCTCCTCATACATCATTTCTGCCATCCCAGGTATCAGCCTGGTGAATCTTCGCTGCACTCCCTCCATGACAAGAACATCCTTCCTCAGATAAGGCGACCAAAACTGCACACAATACTCAAGGTGTGGTCTCACCAAGGCCCTGTACAACTGCAGCAAGACATCCTTGTTCCTGTACTCGAACACTCTCGCTATGAAGGCCAACATACCATTTGCCTTCTTAACTGCCTGCTGCACCTGCATGCTTACCTTCAGCGACTGGTGCACAAGCACACCCAGGTCTCGTTGCACTTCCCCTTCTCCCAATCTATTGCCGTTCAGATAATAATCTGCCTTCCTGTTTTTGCCACCAAAGTGGATATCCTCACTTTCCAACAGTGATGGCATTTCATCAATACACAGAAACAGTCTCCCAATCTACACACAGATCTGGAGGTTATATCCCTTGCCAGCTGCAGCCACACAGCCTTGGTTTCTTTGGTAGGCCTCTTCCTCCGAGATGAGTGGAAGAGCACCTCCATGCTAGTTCTCACCCCCTCAAACAACATTTGCAGCGCCTCATCTGAGAGCCTCGGGTAGGCACTTGCCTTGGAATTGCATA